>NC_141097.1:12335216-12787716 GCF_041138505.1 Cibotium barometz | reverse complement strand
TGAATGGATGTGTTGTGATATAGACGGATGTGATGTAATGTAGACGGAATGAATGAGATGTGATATGAATAGATGTGGACGTGATGTAATATGGATGGAATGAATGTGATGTGATAAGGATGTAATGAATGCGATGTGGATGGAATGTATGTGATGTGATGAGGATGCAATGAATGTGATGGATGTGAATGGGTGTGATGGATGTGAATGGGTGTGATGGGTGTGATAGATGTGAATGGGTGTGATGGGTGTGATGGATGTGAATGCGTGTGATGAGATGTCAATGTGAATGTGATGAGATGTCAATGGATGTGATGAGATGTGAATGTGAATGGTTGTGATGGATGTGAATGGATGTGAATGAGATGTGAATGGATGTGAATGTGAATGGGTATGATAGATGTGAATGGATGTGAATGTGAATGGGTGTGATGGATGTGAATGGGTGTGATGAGATGTCAATGGATGTGATGAGATGTGAATGGATGTGAATGTGAATGGGTGTGATGGATGTGAATGGGTGTGATGCGATGTCAATGGATGTAATGGGTGTGATGCGATGTCAATGGATGTGATGAGATGTGAATGGATGTGAATGTGATATGATGATATCTGAATGGATGTGATGTAATGTGAATGGATGGATAAGATGTAAGGTGGATGAATGTGGGTCTAGGTAGATGTGAATGGATGAGATGTGAGGTGGATGAATGTGGGTCTAGGTAGATGTGAATGGATGAGATGTGACGTGAGAGATCCCTGCCCCCTCTACGCGACAAATTCCGGGGGTGCTAGCAGTGGAAGTAGCACTTCTTGCGTAGGGCAGAACCTCTCACTCGGGGCCTTGCCCAAACGGATATCCGAACAAGAGACTAATCCCTTGGTTCTTCCAAAACTGAACCCGAAATACTTCCCTCGCCCAACAGACATAGGCGATTCCTCCAGGATGATTTTATTCTAACATAGTCAAGCGCCTTAACTAACCATCTTGTGATTGAGGTCGTGGTTGGAGACCTAAGTGATAAAGTTGCAACAGCTGACGGAGAGTCAACGGAGGACGTCTCATGTAGCAAGGTCGGCCGAGGTCTTGACCAACCTCGGTTCGATTTAAATGGTGAGCTTCCGGTGTACGGTGGATGAGGGACCAAGTAAGTGGCCTATGAGTGAGGCACTAGGTGACCTGCGAAGGAGCCTAGAGGGTGCTGACCATACGGTGCTCGGGCTCTAGGTTGCCGAAGATACCCACGCGTGCATCGAGGAAGAAAAATGGAACAAGGTGTTAGAGATGTTTTCTGAACTCGAGCATGGATCTAGTTGATTGTCCTTGCCGGTCCTCAACGGATGAGTCCATGGCTCTTTTATATGGATCTGTTGGTTGATCTTGTTGATCTTCAATAGAGAGTCCATCTGGATTTTCTTATGTGATTATATTGCCGGGTACTATGAGCTAGGAACTATTGAAAAGGCCCCTGAGTGAACAAGTGGTGAGCATTCTGGTTGCCAATGATGCCATAGGTACACCGATGAAGGAATGATTGGAAATTAGAATTCAAGCTAGATATTTTGGAGGATTATGATCAATGATACTATGGTTTCATTAGAAGATTGTTTTAAAGAGCTCAATCTGTGAAAAAGGCAATTTCATATTGGGTGTGTAAATGGTGTGACTATCTTGAACTTTGCTTAAAGCACCGGCTAGGGAGCCTAGGAACTCTTTTCCGTGGTACCCGAGGCAAAACATAACCAAATTCTTAAATGGTGCCTATCACTACAGTGGTTGGCAGTTGGCTAACCCATGGGATTGGATGGGGTTAGGCTAGACTGATGGATCCCTAAAATGAGACTCAATTCTTTTAAGTTACGATAGTTAAAGTAAATCCCGGATAACCCTTGTTCTATGGAAAAGGATCAACGGTTGTGCCTCTTGATGAGGAAAAAACCGTTGGACTCTATGATCCAAGTGCAAGTCTTTTCCTTGATCTAACCATGTGACTTACGGGTTTGGTCAGATCAGTTTGGTTTAAAATGCTTCCCCAACATTCTTGACATAAAACAATCATTTAAAAACAAGTCATAAATACAGTTTCTAACGAACTCTCATCTTTCCACATTATTCCACATCATTTCTCATTATTCCACATTCTTCTACATCAATTCACATTACTTATTCCACATCCAGTCATATGTATTCACATCATCTTCATCCATTCTCATCCAATCATATCATATTACATCTCATCACATCTATCCACATCACATCACATTCATCCACATCACATTCATCCACATCACATCTCATCACGTCCGATTACATCTATTTAGATCCTCATCACATCACGTCACATCCATCCTCATCACATCTCATCCATTCACATCTACCCATATCCACATTACATCACATCACATCCATTTACATCACATCTCATCCGTTCACATGTACCCCGATCCACATCACATCCATTCACCTCACATCTCATCCATTTACATATATCTAGATCCACATCACATCCACATCACATCACATCACATCTATCCACATCACATCTCATCCATTCACATCTACCTAGACCCACATTCATCCACCTTACATCTCATCCATCCATTCACCTCACATCTCATCCATTTACATATATCTAGATCCACATCACATTACATCATATCTATCCACATCACATCTCATCCATTCACATCTACCCAGACCCACATTCATCCACCTTACATCTCATCCATCCATTCACATTACATCACATCCATTCAGATATCATCATATCACATCCATTCAGATATCATCATATCACATTCACATCTCATCGCATCTCATCACACCCATTGACATCCATCACACCCATTCACATCCATCACATTTATTGCATCCTCATCACATCACATACATTCCATCCACATCTATCCTTATCACATCACATTCATTCCATCCATATTATATCACATCACATTCATTCCATCCACATTATATCACGTCCACATCTATTCATATCACATCTCATTCATTCTATCTACATTACATCACATCCACATCCACATCTATCCATATCTCATCACATCCATTCACATCTCATCACATTCATCCACATCCATCCATTCATTCACATTCACATCTATCCACATCCATCCATTCATTCACATGCACATCTATCACTTCACATCTCATTCTCATCCATTTACATCACATCACCCCCATTCACATATCATCACATCTCATTCAGATCTCATCACATTCACATCTACATCCATTTACATCACATCACATCTCATCACATCCACTCACATCTCCTCACATCACATTCACATCTTATCACATTCATATCCACATCCATTTACATCACATCACATCTCATCCACATCTCATCACATCCACTCACATCTCCTCACATCACATTCACATCCACATCCACATCCATTTACATCACATCACATCTCATCCACATCTCATCACATCCACTCACATCTCCTCACATCACATTCACTCACATCTCATCCACATCTCATCACATCACATCCACTCACATCTCCTCACATCACATTCACATCTCATCTAATCATATCACATCCATTTACATCCGGTCACGTTTATTTACATTCTTTTGGCTCTACATCACATCTTATCACATTCACTTTTAGTACTGTTTTCTACTTTCGATACCGATGTGGGACTTTTCTAAGTTTCTGCCAATTACTTAGCCTAATTAAAGGTACTTTTTCTCGATGGATATTTTCATATTCTTTCTCAAATTTCTCAAGTGAAATATATTGAATATTCTTCTTTTGAGTAAAAGCTTCATGGGGTTTACAAAAATCAGTTCTACCCATATTTCCAAATAAAATTAATAATGCTCAAAATTTCACTTTTGATAAATACTCATAATTTGAATTATGCTTTTTGCATAAAAATAAATTTACCAAAAATTCCTCTTTTACCATTTAAATACTTGATTCTCAAATATCATGGAAATTCCTCTTTTTGCATAAAAATAAATTTACCAAAAATTACTCTTTTACCATTTAATTACTTGATTCTCAAATATCATGGAAATTCCTCTTTTTGCATAAAAATAAATTTACCTAAAATTTTTCTCTTTTTTTAATTAAGTATTTATGCATAAACACTAAAAGTTTGTTTCCCATGAATTTGATGAAAATCATTCTTTTAGCATAGGATATCTAATCCTAGAATATGGTAGGAAGTCCTCTTTTAGCATTATGCATAAAAATAAGATATGTATTATTTTCTAAAATTTTTACCATAGCTTCGCTGCTATTACTAATAGTTTTTAAATTTTCTAAAAAGAATAAGACTTTGTAATACAATTATGATAGAAGAACTATCCTTAAACTTAAATCCAAATTATGAAATTAAATCATAAATTTACCATACTTTTATTAACATAAAAGTATAAAAATACTATTTTCTTAACCTCTAGCTTAACAAGCTTAGAGTTTGGTTTTGAATTAAGAATTTATCAATGAGAAGCGTTCTTTTTCTAAAGAATTAGCCATAGGAATGACTATTCTTTTGGGGGAGAGAGATATACATAAAAAGCATTCTAAATAAGCATAAAGATTAACTTTTTGTGATTAGAGAAATCTTGATTTGCATGAAAAATAACTAATTAGAAACTTCTCAAGCTTGAGAGGGGTTGAGAAGTGAAATCATTTGAGAATATTAACAAAAACCATGAAATTCCTTCTTACCTCTAGGTTTGGCTTGCTTCTTTATCTAGAAGTGAAGCCCCCAACCAATCAATTGGTTTAGTGAGTTGAGAAGAAAGCTAGGTTCTAGAATTTTCTAGGTTCAGTTTGACTCAATTTGGATAAGATTTGGACCAATTTGGCTCCCTTTTTGATCTTTGATCTAGTTTGATCCAGGACAGAGGAGAGATAAAAATATCACAATTTTTTTGAATTAAAAAACCTTCCCACACCTGTGAAGGAGGTGCCTACCTCAAAGGTCCCCCCTTACCAAGGTGTCAAAAATTTATCATTTCTTCAAAATATCTCATTTTTTTTAGTAATATCTCTTAATTTTTAACTAATAAACCTTGTACTTAGTCAACTCTTCATCTTATGTGAGCATTTACTCATTTTTGGGTATTTTCTTTTATTCTTTAGATTTATCTCATCCCAACACTTGGATTAATCCTATTGGCCCATAGGAACCTTAATTGGACGATAATCCAATTTTTTTTGAAAATCTAGACCCTTAGGCTAAGGTCCCTTATATCATTTTCAATTGATTCCTAATGCACATTGGAAAGTTCATTTTGAACTTCTGTTTCAGGGGAAACTATTTTAGACACTAGGAGGATTTTTTTATCCAAATATATCTCAATTTTAGATTATCTCTCTCTAGATATTTTCGCTCTCTAGGCTAAAACAGGGTAAAACAAGATCTTTCTCCTATTTCAGAGAGGGGAATAATTACAAGAACAGAAGGGGAGGTTCTTACACCTTTACGCCTCAAAAGCTAGAGGGAGGAATCTTACATGATGTGGATAGATGTGATGTGGATCTAGATAGATGTGAATGGATGAGATGTGAGGTGAATGGATGTGATGTGATCTGATGTTGATCGGGGTAGATGTGAATGGATGAGATGTGATATGAATGGATGTGATGTGGATATGGGTAGATGTGAATGGATGAGATGTGATGAGGATGGATGTGATATGATGTGATGAGGATCTGAATAGATGTAATTGGATGTGATGAGATGTGATGTGGATGAATGTGATGTGATGTATGTGATGAGATGTAATATGATATGATTGGATGAGAATGGATGAAGACGATGGGAATACATATGACTGGATGTGGAATAAGTAATGTGAATTGATGTAGAAGAATGTGGAATAATGAGAAATGATGTGGAACAATGTGGAAAGATGAGAGGTCGTTAGAAACTGTATTTATGACCTGTTTTTAAATGACTGTTTTATGTGAAGAATGCTGGGGAAGCATTTTGACAATCTTGTGAATGAGGTCGTGGAGACCTAAGTGATAAAGTTACAACTGATGTAAAACGTGAGCAAAACATAACCAAATTCCTAAATGGATCCTATCACTACAGAGGTTGGGCGGTTGGCTAACCCATAGGATTGGATGGGGTTAGGCTAGACTGATGGATCCCTAAAATGAGACTCAATTCTGTTAAGTTACGGTAGTTGAAGTAAATCCCGGATAACCCTTATTCTGTAGAAAAGAATCAACGACTGTGCCTCTTGATGAGGAAAAAAGCGTTGGACTCTATGATCCAAGTGCAAGTCTTTTCCTTAGGCTCTTGACTACGTTAGAATAAAAATATCATGGTGCAGGAATCGCCTATGTCTGCTGGACGAGGAAAGTTTTTCCGGGTTCAGTTTTGGAAGAACCAAGGGATTAGTCTCTTGTCCGGATATCTATGGGCAAGGCTTGGGAGTGAGAGGTTCTGCCCTATGCAAGAAGTGCTACTTTGGGGGCTGCTAGCACCCCTGGAATTCGTTGCGTAGAGGAGGCAGGGATCTTTCACTTCTCCTTTCAGACAAAGGGGCAAGATTATCTAAGACCTCCTAGAGCTTTGTTTCATAAAACTCCTCACAGTCATGCCCTTCCTTGGATAATAACATTTTCATTACTAGATCCTGCCCCACAGCTACTTCAATGTCCTTACAAGATGCATAAGGATTTCAATTGAGCCCCGAGGTTGACCATGTCATGAACCTGTTTTTACATGGACCTTGACAAACCAACACCAAATGGGTTTTCATGGTCACCCACATGAATCACACACCTAGTGGTATACTGTCTCTCATGTGGTATACAATAGTATATGTATGCATCACAACGATGCATACACTCAAGTGGTTGCCCACAATGTTTGCATTTCAAAGCATGCTTGTCAAGCCTCTGCACGATTGTGCTTCTCTTTTGATGAGGATGATGGCATAATCAGAGGTGTGGTGCAACCTCTGGTACAGATTGCTAGTAAGAAGGTGCGCTTGGAGTTTCATGTGGAGGAGGATGTGGGTGATGCCTACAAGGTGTTCATCGTAGATAATCCATTTGATGATTTGTGAGGATCCACACTCAGCACTACTCTTCTGAATATAGAGTGCCATGTTTTCATTTCTTGTTTTCTGCTACCATGGATAGATTTTATCTTGGCAAGGATTAACTTTGTGTCTATTCACTTTCTTTTTTAGGCACTTATAGACATTGTTCTATTGTGTAAGGTTAGGCTTGTTGAAATAGTCATACCTTCATTGAGTGATGCTATTATATTGATGGGATTGACTCAAGGTTACCTTCTTCTCGTTATTATGTTTTTTCTAGCTTACTGCCATGCTATGCTGAGGACATAGCACAAGAGATGGCTCAGAGCAAGCAATTTGATGGGTGCTGCAAGACAAAAGAAACTTGTATCTTACTTCTACGTGGATAATGAATGCTCCCATAATTGATGTTGATGTTATGTTTTTTTGTGAGTTGTGTTACCTTTTGTCACTTTGTAAACATGATGTCCTTCTATGTGGATGATGAATTCGTAGAGGCCTGACCTCATGTGGTGTTTTGTTGTGAGATGTGCTAGCTATTGTTAGATACATGGCATTGTCAATATTACAATGTTTGTCGATGAGTGCAACAAAGGGTAGTATATTGTGTGTTAGGAAAGGAGATTGGGAATGTAAATGAACTAAGCATGATGTCGATTAATGATAACATGTGGTTGTCATGTCCACATATGGTTCTAGGAATATGGCTCCCAATTTGTTATCCAAATCATGTATGTGCGAGAAAAATATATGGAAACTATAGTTTTGCTATGATAGATTTCACCACAATAGTGGAAATTTATTGTAGTTTGCTTAGTTTTTCTCCCTTGGTTTTTGACCTCGGTCGGTTTTCTTCGCGCGCCTTTTTGACTGCCTCACTTCCAAGTAAGCTTTCAGTAGTGACATTTCCATTTTGTATATTTGTGGGGTGGTTGGAGCTATGAACTAGTGGTGGATGGCAATGGCATATATGAGCTTGTTATATCTTGTGATATTCCTAGTCCTTAGAAAGCTAAAATTCTTTGGGGGTGCGATGTAGACATCTATCTTTGATGGTTCATTGTAGACATCTGTCTCCGATGTTTCATCATCATCACTTTGTGCTATTCTTATCGGAGGGAGGCTCCACTTTTGTTAACCCTCAGAGTCTTCTTTCTCTGATGGTTCACTTTATGCTCTTCTTGTCATAGGGAGGTTCCACCTTTGTTTGGTTAACAAATATTCTCCTCCGTAATACATGAGGACATTAATAAGTGTCATGCAATGACACTATAAAAGTTGTATCATTTATGAGAAAAGTTGGCCACGTCCAAGATATTAGTTAGTTTTATTTTTGGGCGTCCAAGTGTGAATAAGGGCCACTTGTATATAAGTCAATTTATTATAATGCAATGGACAAAATCCCCCTTTGTGCTTAGTGTATTCTCTTGTCTCTTATCTTGAGAGAGAGAGTGTGTGTGAGAGAGTGAGAGTCTATGCTTTGCACACGTTCCTTCTTCTTGCTTTGTGTGTGAAAGAGAGTTGAGAGAGGATAGCCTTGGAGTGTTGGTGCGAGCGACTTCACCTGTTAGCACAAAGGGGAGATTTTAAGGAGTGGAGCTTCCTCAAAGTAAGCTTGGAGAGCCTCAAGGGATGCGAGCTTGGAACTTGGTAAGTACCCAATGACTATTGTAGCTTATCATGCCTTTGTATACGAATGTTGTAGAGTTCTCTAGGGGGTTGCGATGGGTCATAACATTTTTGGCACTTGAGAAAACAATCTTGTTTCTTCCATTCTCCTAGAGTCTTCGCTCCCACCATTCAAGTTTTTACATTGCCGTTACATTTCTGTGGATGTTTGCGAAGAAAAGTTGTGGAAGGTTTTTGTGAAAGAGAGAAAATGGAAGGATTTGTGATGATTTGGTGTGTGTGAAGTGTTGGTGAGTACTTGGATAGACTCCAGGAAAGAAAACACTTGGTTTTTCATTTCTTTTGATTGTTTACACCACCTTGCTTGTTTATATGAATAACCAAGTTGGTAACTTTTTCTTTGTTTTGTCACAAAATCATAAAAGAAGGAGCCATTGGGTGTGTTTTGGTATTGCATTATATATATATATATATATATATATATATATATATATATAGAGAGAGAGAGAGAGAGAGAGAGAGAGAGAGAGAGAGAGAGAGAGAGAGAGAGAGAGAGAGAGAGAAGAGATCTATATTAAGTATGAAAAAATATACAAAAGGGAGATTTCAAACCAAACTAGGTGGAAATCTCAACCAATCGCGACTGTCTTGTGTTGCCCAACAAGGTCCCATATGAGTGTTCAAATGAAGAATAGACCATGATCCCACTCTCTCATAAACTGGCTACGCTTTCCCTCTACGGCCCTCAAAGATCCTTGGATTTTGGCCCAGGTTTCCATAAGGGTATGGATAATATCACTCCAAATCTTGCAAAGGCACTGTGTGTCCAAGACAATAGTGCCCTCTATGGCCTCAGTGCATCTAGCCTTCCAGATGTGCCAAGCTGTAATACTAGCAATAATCTCCCACACACTGTCCAATCTCTATGCTAGCGGGGCGTATCCTGAGTCTCAAAAATCCTAAAGGCAACCCTGCTAAGCAACTCCTTGTCTGATCAAAATGACGTGACTCCTGTCATCCCCCTTATACCTAACCTCGGGGCCCGACTGAGTCAACCAAATAATAGCACCAAAAGATATGTAGGTATCCTTACTAATCCTGCCAAATAGGTGTGCTATCACGATCCAAATTCTCTGTGCTTCCTTGCATTCCCATAGGCAGCAATAAACTATCTCTGAAGCTCCTTTACATCTCGGGCAAGTTGGGCTAACACCAACAACCGATCTCCACTAGTTGGTGGCCAGTCCACCATGTAGTGAAATCCAAAAAAATGAGGATATTTGTGCCTTCTTGTAAGAGTGCCATAGCCTCCGCCAGAAACTCCTCTGAAAATCAGAGGTAATACCATAGGACTCCCAACAATGAGGTCTAAGGGTAGGGACTCTTTGAATCCATCCTAAGATAAGCTACGTAAACTTTGCTGCTATTTCACGTGTTAAGGTTTTGTGAATTTTACATCAAAAGTGGTATAAAACGTGTAAACACACCTTTGCAAGGCTAAGAACACCCAGTACATGTGGCTATTGGTAAAAGTTTATCACGTGAAGTTCTCTATTAGTTCACGATGTGAACTACTAGTTCATGTGTGAACTATTAGAGTTATGAGTGATTCAAATAGTGATTGTATAGAAGCCCAAACCAGACCTAGTTATGTTTTAGCCTGTTATACTACATTTTACATGCACTTGAGATCAGGGAAAGTTGTCTCGGAGATGACCTATCTCTCGAAGACAATGCATCAAATCACCCAAGATCTTCCTACAAGAGGAGTATTGGATTAGGTTATTTAGCAAGCACTCAACTGAGTACTTTTACTTAGAGAAACCTGACTTCTATCGACTAAGTGTGGCAAAGAATCTATGAAGATACTCCAAGAATGACCGAGAACATGTAGAAGAGGGGAAACCCCCTTCTTTAATGAAAATTGGTGATGTATTGGACATGGCTAAGGGATTCTTTGGATTCTAACCAAGAACCGAGGATGAAGCCATTCTATTGACAAAGGTCCAGCAAATGAGTAGCAGGTTAAGACCCATAATGGGAGGGATTAATCCACCTTTAGCATAAGATTTTGGCTCAAACTCATTAAGATCTAGTGGTGATACCCTTAGATTCAAGAGAGAAAAACATGATGTTGTGAAGACAAGGGAAGTCTTTTACCCCACGGCTGAGGAGATTGAGATTGACCTTAAATTCAAGAAAGTCAAGCATTGGTTGGTGAGGATGTTAAACTTTGGAAAATGCGAGCTTGACACACGCAAAAATTTTGTTGAACATAGGGAACTGGATAGTTTACTTCTGTTTTAAGATCATAAAGGAAAAAAGGGGAAACATCCAAGGACACCATAAGACATGTTTCTTAAGCAATAGCAAAGGGAATGCCCCCTTTAGAACCCATACAAGGAGGAAAGGGAATCAAGGATGAGAGATGAGGCTGTAAATCCACTAGGCACAGCTTGGGAGCCTAAAGATCACCTCTATACTAAAGAAGAGATCAATGCAATGATCAATGATCCTACATTCCTTGAAAGCATAGAGATTTTAATCTATCAAAAGTGGGAAGAAGTCACTAAAGAAGAACTCAGTGAGAGGGAACTGTCAGAAACCTGCCATAGACCAAAATTGCATAGGAGAATTCATCCAATTTGAAGGGGATGAGGTCTAGGTAGAAGGGGAGAAGTTCCACATGTACCAATAATTGACCCTATAAGTGGATTTGGCTACTGCTATAAAATTTGATCGGTTGAACATGGTTGTGGAGATAGGCAGAGGAGTAGCTAGAGAATTTGGCACTACACATGGGCCAAGGTCAACACGCATGACACTGCATCACATTGCAAAATTAATGTGGAAGTTCACCAAGGATGGTGACCCAATTTAGCATATAGAAACTTTTGAGTCTACTTGTGAGACGTGTGGGTGAGTTAATGATGTGGCCACGATTCATGCATTCTCCCTAATGTTAGATGGGAAAGCTCACCAATGGTACTAAACCTTAAAGCTTGAGGATAAAGTTAAATTCACTTGGTTAAAGAATATATTCGTACTCAGTTTTGCAAGAAGTGGTGATAGGTGGAGTCTAGTGGCACAATTCCATAATATAAAGCAGCAAGAGCATGAGTCCATGAGGAACCATGTGTTTCATCTTCAGAACCTAAATTCTAAATGCAGGCTAATTAATGATAAAATATTTCCTTCGATTTGGTGTTAATACAACCAACTTCACTTGATGATTGCTACAAATTAGCCATTGAATATGAAGATAACATGCTTGAGTTACCATAACCTGAGGATGTTGAGGTAGCTTCTATTGTTGCTCTATCAAGAGTCTCCAGTTGTCATCATGACACGGGACAACATGATAAGCAAGTCAATATCATGATAGTAGAAGAACTCAGCACCGGCCATACTAGAAAAGTTAAGGGAAGAGAAACATTGGGGAGGAACGTTCATCTCTATCCTTGAAGAGAGTTGATTTGGTGCTCTATTTGTAGAAAGAATCATACGAGCAATGAATGCCCTTACCTTAGACCAAGGTAATTGCTATATTGTGCTCATTATCAAAGGGTTGGTAAATCATGATACTTCTATGTGTAGATAGATACCCACGAGTCTAACCAATAGCACAATTGCTAGCACCAAGGGCACCATTAGCTTTACTATCACCACCAACTCAACTCAACTCAATGCAACCACTAGCCAAGCTTAATAGGGTGTGCGATATTTACTGATGGGAATGTATAGACTGCCAGATGTGGTACCAATTCCACCACTAGTACTACCCCCACTAGCTAAAAACGAGCTAAAAACAATCAGATCAATCAAGTCTTGAATGAGGAACCCTTGGAAGAAGGAGGGAGAATTTCCATATGAATCAGAAGTTAGCAATGACTATTATGAGGAACTGCGGCGGAAAATTACACAAGAATACTATGTCTTGTAAGGCAAAACGCTAGTGCCTATATTTGAGACTTCACTATAATGGACCTCATTGAGCGGAATGTCCAATCAAGAATGCAGCCAACACTAGCCAGCCATAGCAGATAGTGCCATAATAACATACTGTCCCTGCATACTCATGTGTCAAGTGTGGTATTGACCACCTAATCAAGGATTGTCCATATAGTGCTAGTAGAGAGGATTCCACATCCATATCATGCAACTATTTACATGATAAGTGTGGGACCAAGAAACAGACTATGGAATAGTGGAACAAGAAAGACATAAACTCTAGTACAAGAAGGGGGCCTATATAGTGTTATCACTGTAATGGACCTCATCGAGTGTGGCAGAATGTCCAATCAAGAATGTAGCCAACACTAGCCAGCCACCAACAGATAGTGGAACAACCACACACTGTCCCTGCATACTTATGTGTTAAATGTAGTATTGACCACCTGATCAAGGATTGTTCATGTCATGCTAGTGGAGAGGCTTGCACATTAGATCATGAAACTCTTTGCAGCATGATAAATGTGTGGCCAGGAAATATTACCAAGGAATCAACCTTGGCTTCTAGGCTTGGAAAAAGAAGAAGAGCTCAAAAAGTTAGCAAGGGTGACACCTTGGTCACGATTTAGGATGGTTTCAAGGAGGACACCATAGATTCTAGCTCTACATGGTCAGAGGAAGAGAATGTCTTACAACCAAAACCAAAGGTACAAACATAGGAGATAGCCAATGAAAGATATGCAACCCCAAGGGGTGTCAGGTGAATAGCCTAATGAGATGAAGAAGAAATTCAAAAACTAGAACATAAGGCTATGGTGGTTGCAGAGTGTCAACGTAAACATGAAGCAAAATTAAAGGCAAACTGAGCCATGGATATAGTATATCCACATGATGAATTGGTTAGCGAAAGAGGATTAAACATACCTAAACCAATTCCAGAGAGGAAAGAGCCTGAAGCAGGAACAAAGGATGACCTTATGTGGAAAGGATGTTTAGTATGATGATGAAGTACTATCTACACACTCATTCTTCAAGAATGAGTATGGAGGGGAAACACTCCAATAAACCTTGCTCACACTAGGGAGCCTTGAGATGGTGATGTTGTCAACCTCAATAAAAATGCCACTTGGTCCATTTCTATGCAATACACTCATGCAATACACCCACCTTGTGGGTAGATATTAAGGATTGGGTAGAAGAACAAATAAGCCCAATGACTCAATCAGAGAAACACCAATCACCTCTTGAAGTTGAAATCTTGAGTGAAAAGAGAGGGATTCTCCAAGATTCATTGAGATTCATGTTAAAAACCAATTTGGCTATGGTATTGTGAAGGAGATGGCATGAATGCTACATTTCCAGTCCACCATAATGGATATCAAGTAGTTGTTGCTATCCTTGATGGGGGTGCAGGGGGCAAGCATCATTACCAAGTAGTGTTGAGAAAAGTGTGGGAGGAAGCCTAAATTAGAGCGGGCAGATATAATCGTGAAAATGGAACCTCCTCAAGACCTATGGGATTATTGAAAAATTTTAAGCTTAAGGTCTTCTTATTTCTGCTACTGTTAAATATATAGATTGGTTGGCACCGATTGTTATTGTGCCAAAGAAGAAACTTTCTTACAGTTTTTGAATGGACTGAGGAATGTTAGAAAGCATATGATGAATTAAAGCAAGCACTTGCAAGTGTACCAATATTGAGACCACTCAATTGGGACCTTATATTCCACGTACACATTGATGCATCAAAATTTACCTATTGGATGTGTACTGGCACAACTAGGGGAGTTCAAATTGGATTACCCAATTTGTTTTGCTACTCGTCTCAGTGAAATGATGTAAAAACCAATAATGCCACTATAGAGCGTGTAGGATTAGCGATGGTATATGCTATAAAGAAGTATCGGCATTACCTATTGGCCGAAAAATTTGTGTTCTTTATTGATCATCAGGCATTACTATACCTTGTCAACAAGCCATGTACCATGGGAAGAATCACTCATTGGTTGTTGTTACTCTTGGAATTTGACTTTACATTCACGGTTTAGAAAGGCTCACAACACATGTTAGCTAACCATATGTCGCAAATTCCTAATGGATAACCAACAACAACTGATGTAGATGACAATCTTCCAGATGTATGCTTATTCAAGATAGACATGGTGCCTGAATGGAGTGAGGAGATTTTGGAATTCTTGGCTCATCGTTTTTTGCAAGATCAACCATTGAATAAGGATAAGATGCATCGGCTTGTCAAGCAGGCAACACCGTATCAACTAATAGTGGGATAACTTTATAAGCTAGGGAAAGATAACATTTTAAGAAGATGTGTGTGCGAGGATGAATTTGTGAATGTATTAGAGGAAGTACACTTTGGTTTAGCAGGATGATTTTTTAACGGGTGATGTTACTACTTGCAAGGTTCTCTAAGCAGGATTATGGTGGTTTAGGTTGTTTGGGGACACTATGGTATTTGTAAAACAGTGTGAAGAGTGCCAAATGATTGTTGTTCAGCATAGCCAAATGACAGGATGCCACTTACTCCTGTGATTGTGAGGAAACTATTCAAGAAATGGGGTATATAATTTGTTGTTGGACCTATTAGTCCAGCAATGTGCATCCACCAATGTAGTCATGCTATGTGATTGTAGCAAGACTAATTCATGAAATAGGCAGCAACAAGGGCCTCTAAGAAAGCAAATGCATGAACAACAATGAAGTTCCTATATGAACAAGACTAATTCATGAAATAGGCAGCAACAAGGGCCTCTAAGAAAGCAAATGCGTGAACAACAATGAAGTTCCTATATGAACAAGTTATATCAAGATTTGGTTGTCCATTGGAACTAGTTAGTGATCAAGGATCACACTTCATCAGTGAAGTGATTAAACACTTGCTTATGGGATTTTTAATAGTACATTTAAAGTCATCACTCTACTATCCATAGATTAATGGATAGATGAGAGCAATAATAAGATCTTATGTGGTATCTTGACCAAGACCTTAGAAGCTAGTAGAACAGATTGGGAACACAACTAACTGTTGTGCCATGGGTCTATCACACTTTGTATAAGGTAGCGAGACGACGAGGTATAATCCATTTTGTCTAACTTATAGTGTGGATGCAATAATGCCTATGGAATATATGGTTCCAAGTTTACGCGTTACAGTAAAAGAAAGGCTTATGGAGAATGTGTTAGCTAAGTGGTTTAATAGATTTGGAGAAGCTATAAGAAACCCAGTTAATAGCATCACATGGCCTAATGGTTAAAAAGTTTTAAATAAAAATATGGTTTGACCAAAACTTGAAACACAAGGAGCTCAAGAAAGGTGATTTTGTCCTTATGTTTGGTGTTGGGAGCACCAAGAAAAAGAAACTCAAGTATCGCGACCAAGGAGGACTAGGACCTTTCAAGATATTTGAGATTACACCATAGGGATTGGTACAAATTGAAACCATCAATGGAGTGTAAATGGAAGGGTAAACTATTATGGACCCTTGAACCAAGAGATACTTGCTCAAGAGCACCTCAAAAAATAAAGGGAATAATAGGAGCAAGAAAAAATTAAACAAGCACACGCTAAAGCGAAGGCTAAACAAAGATTCCACGAACAAACATTGTAAGTGAGAACATGACATCACTAATCACCCTAGAAGAAGATGATCTGGACATTGAGCTAGCTAGGCTCAGTGTACTGGTTTCAATTGCATGTGGCTATGCACATTGCATTGTGCTATAATTGATACAGGATCATGTCATAACTTGATTTCCTATGAGACATGGGAAGCACTAAACAAGCCACAGTTAGAAAGTTTTATAGGTAAGGTCCATAGTGTACATTCATTTGTTGTAACATAGACCATGGGTTTCATTAATAGATCCATCTATAACACATACCATGGGTTTTATTAATATTTCCCTTAGAATTAATCCCTTGGTTAGAAGGTCTATGTTATACCTCCAAGTGGCCCTATTGCAGAAATTTGCTTTCTACTTTCTGTTCAGAAAAAAGGACTAATCATCCATGTTGTTGGAGAAAGTGATTGGTTTTATGGTTTTGAGAATCTGACTGAGTTCGAGCATCGCCTACACTCCTCTATCATCCACCATGGAGCATCCACCCATTCTGCAAATTCTGAACTGAAAAGGAGAAAAAGTTTTGTATGACGAAAGTTTGTTGATATTTTCCTTTTTCGCATGTGTTCTACATGCTTCACCCCTAGGCTCTGTTATCAAATGTGGTACTACTGCTTAACTGCTAAAAACACATACCTACATTATCAACAAATGTGGTTAGATGTAAAGCTAGCCTCCCTTTGTAGTTCTGCATAGATCTATCTAGTTTCATTTGTTTTCCTTTCGTCTCTTTCAATTGATGTTGCTTGCTTTGGTTGAAGACTTTAGTTCATAGCGTCTTCATCCATCTTGTGCAGGAAGGAATTCATTGGCAATTGCTCTCAAGTGTTCTCATCAATCTAGCACTTTATTCGTCGTCGTAAGAGGAGGAGCAGGAGGAGGATGGGGGTTGGGTTGAGGTTGAGGAGGCGAAGGAGAAGGAGGAGGATAATTACACCATTATATTGCAAGATTGCTTAGCGACATTAGTAACATGATTACCTCTTTTTACATCTGACTGTCTACTCTATAACATGATTGTAAGTTTTTGCCTTCTGTTGACTTACTTCGTTGCATTTTTTTATAGGTTAAGAACAAACTGAAGGAAATATACCATTTGGCATGCAACAAAATTTCAAGAGATGATGACTGATAAATCAGACATTGTAGAGACATTCAATTTTTGAATGTATGCAAAACTAGAAAGCTTACCTGGTCACATGTTTGGAGATTGTCGATGAATGTCTTCCAAATTTGCTTGTGTCTTTGTATCACCTTCGAAGAAGTTTGCCAAATGTGCATATATTTCAGGATTAGAGTCATGAAAGATGGATGAAGATACTAGGACCTAAAGCCTGCAACTAAAGCAAGAAATGTCAATTGAAAGAGAGAAAGGAAAAAATAAATGAAACTAAACAAATCTATGTAGAACCACAAAGGGAGGCTAGCTTTACATCTAACCACATTTGATAATAGATCCACATTTGATAATATAGGTGTGTGTTTTCATCAATTTAGTAGTACGACATTTGATAGCAAAGCCTAGGGGTGAAGCATGTAGACCAGATGCGAAAAAGGGAAATATTAGCAAACTTTCGTCATACACAACTTTTCCTCCTTTTCAGTTCACAATTTGTAGAATGGGTGGATGCTCCATGGCTGATAGAGTAGTGCTGTTTGATGCTTGAACTCAATTAGATGCTCCAAAACCATAATGCCAACCACTTTCTCCAACATGGATGATTAGCCCATTTGTCTGAATAGAAAGTAGAAAGCAAATTTTTGCAATAGGACCACTTGGGCAGTGACAATCATCTAAAAGAATGTTCTTCTAGTAAGAAGTGTGTCAGAAACCATCACCACATAGTCTCATATAGTTGTCCCAACTCCTAGATCCAGTCCTATAGAAATGTAGCCACCCTTGACATCTATGGTAAAAGTGCCATTTTTAGGGCACCAAGTGGAGTATTCCCAACATGACCGAGATAGCCAAGTGTTGAACACCCCTCCGTGGTCACCAACCAATGATAATAAAGAACAAAAGTAGTGGTTGGCTACTAACATTGACCACCAGCATCTTGCATGGCATTATGGGTACTAGATTTCGTCCACAAAATCACGCCCACAATAGGTGCAACACAGGGAAAATAATCCATAGGAAGGTGCCAAGACAAATGTGACACGAGATCACATGTAAGTTGGACTTGAGATAGAGAAGGCATGAGAAGATGCACAAGCATTAGGGGAAATGGCTAACGGGACAAGTGTGAACTCTTCTAAGCTAGTATATAAGTCAAAATGCATGCCATTTTTTGGGAAATGGTGGAAAATGGCTAACGGGACAAGTGCGAACTCTTCTAAGCTAGTATATAAGCCAAAATGCATGCCATTTTTGGGATTCCTTCACTTGAGTTTGGAGAGATCCCATGGACAAAGAGAGACCACACAATTTGTGATTCTAGCTACTAGGGCTCCATGTTTTGAGTTTATGTGTATGCTAGCAATGCTCCACCACACCCGAGAAGGACAAAGAGGCTCCATGTATAGGGGTGTTTATGCTATTATCTCACCACAAGACTGATTTGAGAGTAATTAGTGTTGTGTTTTGATCGTGATTGAGTGTTATTTGATACATTCTCATGTGACATGTGTTTGGGTGTCCTAGAGCTTGTTTCGACACATGTTTTGGACTACGGATGCCTGCTAAATGCATCCCCATAGGCATCTACTACAGCCAATGGGGACTGTTCTTAGTTTAGGAGTTACCCAACACTTGGATGATCTGCAGGATGAAAGATCCCTTGTGTAACAAATAGGCCCGTCTCATGTCTATTGGAAGACATTTGAAAAAGTTATAATCCATCGACTGTCGTCCCAAGACACGCGTGGGGAGGTAGGATGGGAGAGAGATGCGGAGAAATCATGGGGGCTGGAAGGGGAGGCAGGCAGAGGAAGGGAGAGAGACCCCTGAGCCAAGGGAGGTGCCTATTGCGAGAGTCCTCTAGGGGAGAGGAAGGCCGAGGGTGTGGCATGGAGTCATACCTAGGAACCTGCTATGCCAGAAGGAAGCACCAAGCTCTAGGTCCCATGAGGGAGAGGAGAGGACCCCCTCTCCTGCAAGAGACTGCTAAAATAAATGCTTAAAATAGCCCTCCAAGGGAACCGTTTCTTCTTGGGGCCCCTCGGGTGGGCACACCTTATGGCACAACCGATAGTCTGTCCATCTCCCTTGCTTGGGTCAGTGGGGCAGTAGTTTGGTGGTCTGGAGCGTGGAAACTTGTCTCACCCTCTCCACCATGTGGAGGAGCCAGGTTAGCGCGAGAGGGAGGAGGCATTTACGGAAGGAGCATCTAGGGTATGCTCTCCAATTTGCCTACAAATGAAGCATTGTCTAAGAAAACCAAATAACTCAACTCGTTTGCAAGATGGACTCCCTACAGAGACACAGAAGAGATAACATGAGGAACTGTCTCCGATGAGTTAATGTAGATACGAAGAGAGGGAATCCCGGTTAATGTATATATATGTTTGTGTATGTATGTGTAAGGTTCCTCCTTAGTCTTAAAAAGATGTATAAGTTCTTCTCTCAGTCTCCTGTAATCATCTCTTATTTCAGAATGCCAGAAAACATTGTTTTTTCTTGTTTATTGATTTTAGAGAGAAAATATTCTAGAGAGAGATAATACAGTTTTGAAATATATTTGGTAAGTACTTTCTCCTAGTCAATATAGGAAGAGATTTCTTGAAACATAATTTCAAAAAGAGTTTTTCATTGTACATTAGAAATTAAATGATTATGTATACTGGACATCTTAGCCTAGGGATATATAATTTTAGAATTTTTTTTGATTAAGGTCCAAAGAGTGTTCTAAAGGGCCAATAGGGTTAATCCAAGTGTTGGAATAACAAAAATGTAGAGAATAAGAGAAAATCCACCAAAAATGAGTAAATTCTCACATAAGATAAAGAGTTGACTAGTATTGGGGTTTATTAGTAATGAGATTTATTAGTAAAAAAATAAAATTTTGACTAGTATTGGGGTTTATTAGTAATGAGATTTATTAGTAAAAAAATAAAATTTTGACACCTCAAGAAGGGGGAAGGGGGCTCATGAAGGAGGCACCTAGAAATCACATCAAGGGTGAAACTTTTAATTAAAAAATATCATTAAGTGGCTAGATATTTCATCTCTCCTCTCACATCTTTCAAATTAGATCAAAAAGTGAGTAAAACTAGTCTAAAACTTGTCCAAATTGGATCAAATTGAAGCTGGAAGCCTCTAGATCCCAGTTGGGCTTGGTTAGTGGCCTCCCTCACTTATAAATAGATCCCCATTCCTTTGTATTTTCATATTGGAGTAACTCTATGATAGTGTAATTTTGAGTCTAGTGTAATTCTATTAATCCTCTTCTTCTCTTGGAGATTACTCTCTTCTTCTTAGTGGCCAAGCTTCTTCTTGTGGGCTTCACTTCTCTCTAAAGAATTAAGCCAAAAACCAAGGGTAAGCCTCAATGGTTTTTTACTCTCTTCTTCAATGGTAATCTTCTTCCCAACCTCTCTTTATATTGTTTAAATGGATTAATGCTAATCTTTTATACTTAAATGTAATGTTTTTGATTTGTAAATCTCTCTTTTTGTAATGATACTCACCTTTATGGATTAATCCTTCTTGCAAGGATAGATCTTAGTCCTAATCTCATTTTCTTAACCAAAACTCTAGGCCTAATAAGCTAGAGATAGAGATTAAGCATTTTTAATGATTTTTAATCCAATTAAAATAGAAATTAATTCATTTAAGCTTGTTTTATATTAAGAAAATTCATGTTTATTCATTTTTAGGTTGAAAGAGAGCTTGTGCTAATATTCTCATAATTATTTTTATATGGAAGTCATATTAGATATTATTTTTTAATAAACAGGATGCTTAAATGTAATTATAATTTTTTAATAAACAGGATGCTTAAATGTAATTATGCTTAGATTTATGCATAAACTAATGTTTATGCTAAAAGTGTAATTTTAAGCATTTTCAATTCATAGAAAATATGGGGAAGTTATGGTAAAATTTTATTATTAGAAAATGAAGGTTTATGCATAAATAATTTTTATTCTAAAAGAGAAAATTTGAGTATTATCATTTCATAAAAAATATGAGAAAACTATGGTAGAATTTTTATCATTAAAAAAATAAATTTTATGCATAATTAATTTTTATGCTAAAAGTGAAATTTTAAGCATTCTCATTTCATAAAAAATATGGGAAAGTTATGGTAAAATCTTTATCATTAGAAAATGAAATTTATGCATAGATAATTTTTATATCAAAAGTGAAATTTTGAGTATTATCAAATCTTAGAAAATGTGGGGAAGCTATGGAAAAATTTATATCATTAGAGAATGAATTTATGCATAGTAAATTTTATGCTAAAAGTGGAGTTTTGAGCATTATTCAATTTTCAGAAAAAAAAGACAGTTATACACAAATTCTCTAGATTCATTTAATTTATGAGAATTATGAAAATGATTAGGAATATAATTCATTTAGATAAAAATGGATTAGTAGGTGTGCACAAATATTTTATGCTAATATAAAAGAGGGATTTCCATGATATTTTATCTTGGAAAAATTGAGAAAAGAATGGGAAAATATTCATAAGAATGCATCGAGAAATCATGGATAAATTTTAATCAAAAAGAGGAATCACGAACATATTTAACTTTTGAAAAAATGAAGTATACACCTAGATTCTTGAAAAATAGAATCTTGGGTACATTCTTAATGGGAAAAGGATTTCCCAGAGAGAAAGATCAGAAACATGCGAAGTTGGATAAACGTAAATAATTGTGACTGACTTATTTCTAGATTTCCTGGGAAAGGAATATGGAATTCTTGAAAGGATCGAGGATCCAAAAGTGAACCGAAACTTATATTTAATTGAATGAAGTCGAGAAAAAGTAACCTTCAAAATGTGCCAAGTAATGGCCGAGACCTAGAAGCTCTGTCAATGTGAAAAGTAGAGTAACTGTGCTTTTAACCTGGTTGATTGTGGAACAAAAGTTTTGATAAACTAGATCAAGGAAAGTTGATAATCAAACTTGATTCGCTTAAAGCGAAAAGAGACCATCTTGTTTGTGGAAGTTTGATTGAGGGTCGAATGATGTGGAGTGATGAGAAGTGATGTGTGGGATGTGTGGATTGAGTGTGGATGATGTGTGGTTGATGTGCATTGATGTGGATGATGTGGATAGATGTGTGGATGATGTGGGATGACGTGAATGAATGTGAAAATGATGTGGGATGATGTGAATGAATGTGGGAATGATGTGGAATGATGTGGATGAATGTGGGAACGATGTGGGATGATGTGAATGAATGTGGGATGATGTGAATTGATGTGTATTGATGTGGGATGATGTGAATGGATGTGAAATGATATGATGTGAATTGATGTAGAAGAATGTGGAATAATGAGAATGATGTGGAATGATATGAAATGATGAGAAAGGATGTGGAATGATGAGAAAAGATGGAAATTTTGTTGGAAACTGTATTTGCATATGAAACCTGTTTTTTAAAGGATTGTTTTACGTCAAGAATGCTGGGGGAAGCATTTTGACTATCTTGTGGAATGAGGTCGTGGTGGGGACCTAAGTAAAAATGTTGCACAACTACTGTGACAGAGAGTCAAAGAAGGACGTCTCGTGTGGCGTGTGGCAAGGTCACGCGGTCGAGGTCTTGACCTCGATTAAAATGGTGAGCTTTCGGTAACAGTGGATGAGAGACCAAGGAAACGGCCTATGAGTGAAGCGCTAGGTGACCTACGAAGGGGCCTAGAGGGTGGTGACTATATGGTGCTCGGGCTTTGGGTCACCCAAGATATCCACGCTTGCGAGATGAGGAAGAAAAATGACTTGGAGCTGCTTTTTGAACACGGGCATGGATCTGGTTGATTGGCCTTGCTGGTCTTCAACAAATGAGTTCATGGCTCTTTTACATAGATCTTGTTGATTGATCTAGCTGATCTTCAACAGAGAGTCCATATGGATTTTACGTGATTATACTCCTAGGTACTATGGGCTAGAAACTATTGAACAGGCCCTTGATGAGTGAGCAGGTGATGAGCGTTCTGGTTTGCCGATGATGCCATAGGTACGCTAAGGAAGGAATGACTGAAATTAGATTTTATGGTTGGAAAGTGGAAAAGTTAGAAATTGGATCTAGAAATGGAATACTAAGGATTAGGATGGGAACACTGTGGTTTTATTGTAATATTGTTTTGGAAATAGTTGAATCTAAGAAAAGGTAATTTCGTATCGGGGGCGTAAGTGGTGGGTCTATTTAAATTTTGCAAGTATGCCAGCTAGGGGGTCTGGGAACTCTTTTCCTTGGTACTCGGGACAAACATAACAAAATTTTTATAACGGATCCTATCAATATAGTGGTTGGGCGGTTAGCTAACCCATGGGATTGGATGGGGTTAGGATGGATCGATGGATCCTATAATAAAATTCAATTATGTTCAAGTTATGATAGTTGAAGTAAGTCACAGGATAATCCTTGTTCTATGGAAAAGAATCAACGGCTGTGCCTGTTTTGATGGGAAAAAAGCGTTGGTCTCTATGAACCAAGTGCAAGTTCCTCCTTTGGACTGGCCATCTGACCCGCGGGTTCGGTCGGAATACAAAGGATAGTTAAGGCTCTTGACTACGTTAGAAGATTTTCCTGGAGGAATCACCTATGCTTTCTGGGCAAGGGAAGTTTTTTTCTGTGTTCGGTTTTGGAAGAACCGAGGGATTAGTCTCTTGTCCGGACATTCGTGTGGGGGCGAGGCCCTGAGTGGGAAGCTCTGCTTGCACGCAAGGTTGCTACTTCCGCCTGTCAGCACTCTAGAGTTCGATGCACAGAGGGGACAGGGATCTCACAGCTGGTATTAGAGCTTTGTTAATGAAAGCTCAAGAATTGAAGATAAATTTTATCAGAAATTTATAATCTTAGAAAGACGCATTCATATGTTGTATTTTCATTCAGATTAAGCTTCATTGCTGAAGACTTATAATTGATAAATTGGATTTTATAGATGGGCACACCGTACTTATCTAGTATCCATGACCTTACTCAAAATCATGATATGACTGTCTTTGCTTTTGAGCATATCCTCTCCTCCACCAGGTCTCGGACGAGCAGGGCAAGCCTTGCTAATCATTTCCAGAATTATATTTTTTGGACCCAATGGAGAGACGGCTGCATATGTGGTACTCAACGCAATATGTCCACGCCTGTTGTGCAATCAACGAAGACAGAGGCCGAGTCAGAATGTCTCTTTAGCAATGGTTCTGTTTTTTAGGATAGGGGTAGTTTGTGGTGTTATGCTTTATCACCCCTCACCTCGAGATTTTAGTATCGCCTATCATATTTTAGGCTTCTAAGCCATTTCATTTTGAGGAGTAGGATTGTAGTACCAATGGCGGTAAGGACACAATTCATGTCCATAGTGCAGTATTGCCACTACATGCATATGCAATTGAGGCATTGACTTTTGGAGCCATGTTACTCTATGTATATATTACAAACCTTATGTAAATAAAGAATGTTTTGCAAAAATTCCAGTTGTCTAAGTGATTATGAACACCAGATATTGAGTTTGAAGAAATAAGTTGTGTTTTCTCAGGACATATGTCGTGGAGCTATAGTAGAACGATCACCTTGCTGAATGAATTAATTTTGAACTTCTTAAGTCTTAGAATCTCGGAACGAAGTCAAATAGAAAATTTAACGATGTATCATTTTGGCAGAATCATGAGATGTGCGAAAGGTAGACAGCCACATCCTCAAACGGATGAGGATGAGGATGAGCTTGACCTTGACGTTCGCAAAGCTCTACATAGGTCTCAGCCAGGTCCCTTCAAGGGCGAAGGGGAATACTTAGGCGAGGCTGTTGAAAAGTGGATTGAAGCAATGGAAGAATACTTTGATGTCACTGGTTATAATGAAAAAAGTAAAGTGTCTTGCCAGGCTGAAGATTGTAGAAACAGCTAGAGTAGCATGGAGAAACCATTGCAAGATAAACCGCTTGGATCAAAACACCCAGACGTGGGATGATCTCAAAGCATACCTTAGGAAGAGATTCTGTCCTCCTCCAAGCTTCTTGGAAACAAATATGAATGAGTTCCTGGAGCTAACCTAGGGAAGCCGAACCACGGAGGAATACCACCAGGCATTCGCCCTTCTCCTCAAATACTCACCACCGTTGGATGAAGAACAACTAATGGCCAGGTTCATTTGGGGAATGAACGAACCTTTGGACACCCTGGTGAAGAATGCTAAGCCAATTTCTATGGCCGAAGCAGTGTGGATGTCAAAGGATTTTGCCAAGGCCTTTGTTGTCAAGGTCTGCCTGTCCTAATCAAAACCAAGAGATGGGAAGTTTCAAAATGGAAGCAAGGCCTCCTCGGAGCTCATTTTTTGGAACTCTGGCTCTTTCTAGGATGCAGAAGGAAGAGCTTCGAAGTGAGAACAGGTGTTTTGGCTGTCAAGGTTTTGGAAACCAGCTCAAGGATTGCCAAACTCCTTCTATGACAATGGAAGGTCCTAGAATGCCAAGACCGACTCCTTCTCGTATCAATCGAATCAAGGTTCCTCTTGCCAAAATCAGGGCAACCCCATAAGAGTGCCAGCTCAGCCTGCAGCCTTAATGCAAAGTAGTCTCAGAACCCCCTCCCATAATTGGGGAAGCCAGAGAGAGAGAATTCCACCTCACACAACAGCACCCACCAGAGCTGTCACAATAGTTGATGCAGTGGAGGAAGAAAGAGGACAAATTTATGCCGCCATTGAACATCAAGGGTAGAATCGTTAGTTCTCAATCCTTCAAACTCCAGCATAGTACAAGGGTAAGCACTTTAAGCTTTTGATTGATTCAGGCAATACACATTAGTTTATTTCCCCTGGATGCTTGCGTAAATTAGTCCTAGATTAGAAAACAGGGAAACCTATGCAAGTAGAATTGGCCAGTGGGAAGATTCTTTTCACACACCATGAGACAGATCATATTCAATTTAATCTAGATGGGAATGTAACAGACTGCCAGTTCAAAGTCTTACCCTTGGGAATCTATGATGGAATCCTTGGAATGGATTGGATCCATAAGAATCAAGCTGACATTCACCGCAATGGAACCATCTTGTTCCTCGACCTTCATGGGAATCAAGTTCAAGGAACTGGAATTTCCAGATCCCCAGTTCTGCAGTTAGTAAAAGCTTCTAAGCTGCTGAAGGGACTTAGAAAGAAGCAAGCTATCTATGTCGTTAAAATGAATCCAGTAGATAGAAAATGCAAGGCTAAGGAACCAGAATGGTCAAGTGAGTATGCTGAAGGGACTTAGAAAGAAGCAAGCTATCTATGTCGTTAAAATGAATCCAGTAGATAGAAAATGCAAGGCTAAGGATCCAGAATGGCCAAGTGAGTATGCTGAAGGGACTTAGAAAGAAGCAGGCTATCTATGTCGTTAAAATGAATCCAGTAGATAGAAAATGCAAGGCTAAGGATCCAGAATGGCCAAGTGAGTATGCTGATGTATTCCCAGAAGAGCTGACTGAGACGCCTCCGACTCGTGCCGTAGATCATGAGATATAGCTAACCCCCGAAGCTCAGCTAATAGCCTAGCGTGCATACAAGATGCAAGTCCCTATGAAGCCATAAAACTGAAGCAGCAGTTAAGACAACTACTAGAGCAAGGATTCATAAGACCTAGTGTTTCACTTTGGGGTGCACCCATTCTCTTTCAGAAAAAGAAAGATGGAACGTTAAGACTCTGTATTGATTATAGAGGATTAAATCAGTTAATAGTCAAAAATAAATATCATATCCCTAGGATTGATGAACTTTTGGATCGGTTAAGTGGAACCCAAATGTTCACAAAGATAGATCTCAAATCTGGATATTACCAGATCAGAATTAAGGATCAAGATATCCCCAAGACAGCCATCAATACTCAATATGGGCATTATGAATTTACAGTCATGCCATTCGGACGACTGACAAATTTTCCAACAACATTTAATCACCTAATCCAAGACATTCTTAGAGAATACTTGGATGAATTTGTTCTTGTCTTCTTTG
The DNA here is from genome assembly GCF_041138505.1 of Cibotium barometz. Taxonomy (NCBI): domain Eukaryota; kingdom Viridiplantae; phylum Streptophyta; class Polypodiopsida; order Cyatheales; family Cibotiaceae; genus Cibotium; species Cibotium barometz. The sequence continues at coordinate 12,760,353 of NC_141097.1, read as the reverse complement.
ATGACATCCCGGTATACTCTAAGAATGTAGTAGATCATGAAGATCATGTGCGTAAAGTCCTGGAGATCTTAAGGAAGCACCAACTCTTTGCAAAAAAGAGCAAGTGCACTTTCTCTGCTTTGCTGACCATGTCGAATACTTGGGATTTATAGTATCTAAGGACGAGATTTCTCCTGACCTCGCTAAAATCAAAGCAGCTCGTGGATTGGCCAGAGCCCAAGAAGACAATGAAAGAAGTCAGAGGATTCCTTGGATGAATCGGGTGGTATAGAATCTTTATACCCAGGTATGCTCAAATAGCATCCCCTTTGACTAACCTTCTCAAAAAGAGTACCGTATTTCATTGGACCGCTATGTGTCATAGTGCTTTTGATAAGCTGAAGATAGCTTTAGTAACCAACCTTGTTCTAAAATTGCCAGATTTTTCTATGCCTTTTGAAGTAGTGACATATGCTAGTGGTTTCACCCTAGGAGGTACACTTATGCAGGAAGGTCATGCAGTAGCCTATGAATCGAGAAAGCTCATAATGCATGAGAGAAATTATGATGTCCATGACTTGGAGCTACTCTCACTAATTTATGCTCTAAAGCTATGGAGACATTATCTCTTGGGACAGAGATTCACCCAGATCATCAAAGTCTGAAGTGGATCTTCACCCAAAGGGATCTCAACATGCGTCAAAGAAGGTGGATGTAGACCCTACAAGAATTTGATTTTGAGATAAAGTACCGGTGACGGCCAGGGAAAGAAAATGTGGTAGCCGATATGCTTAGTAGAAAAGCCTCCTTGCTTGCAATAACATTGGTGTCAAATCCATTGATCAGTGAAGCAAGAGAGAAGATCATGCATGACAGATTCTTTGCCCCTATTGCTACCCTACTGATGCATAAAAGTAAGAGTTAAGTTCTTGGGTACAAATTGGACGAAGGATGCATGTATTACAATAATTGACTATGCATTCCCAATGATGAGGAAACAAAGGAAAAATTTTTGAGAGAAGCCCATGATAGCCTGATAGCTGGACATCCAGGGTTCATAAAGACCTACATGTCTGTAAATGAAGAGCTTCTTCTGGCCATGACTAAAAAGGGATGTACTTAATCATATGCAGTAGTGTCTAATATGCCAAAGAGTCAAGGCAGAAAGGGTTAAGATGCCAGGAAAGCTACATCCTTTAGACATTCCACAGATGAAGTGGGAATGTGTTACTAGATTACCGTCAGTGCAATCAGGTTACAACTCTATTTTTGTGGTAGTTAACAGATTAACCAAGGTTGCCCATCTGATTCCAATAAAAGAAACCTACACTGCAGTGGATGTTACCAGAGTCTTCCTCAAGGAGATTTTCAGGCTGCATGGTTTACCCAGAAGGATAGTGATGAGCGACAGAGATCCTAAATTCATGTCAAGGTTCTGGACTGCATTCTTCGAAGCAGTGGGAACTTCCTTAGATCTCAGTACAGCTTATCATCTAGAGACAGATGGCAAGACTGAAAGTGTAAACCAAGTAATTGAAGATATTCTTCGGTCATGCTATGGCAGAGAACCTAGAAAGTGGTTAAGCTACTTACATCTAGTTGAGTTTGCTTATAATGCCTCTTATCACTAAAGTATCGGGATGAGCCCATTCAAAGCTCTGTACGAACAAGATTGCCTCACGCCATTAACTTGGTCCGACTCATTGATAAGGGTCGAGATGTCCAGACAGATGCTTGATGATATGGAGCAGCAAATGTAGGCAATTTGCAAAGATAATAAGGCTACCCAGGACATACAAAATTAGTATGCTGAGAAGAAAAGAATGGAGAGAGTGTTTGAAGAATCAGATATGGTCTTCATTCGTGTTGTATGACCCAAGAGAAGTTCTTTATCTCTAGGGAAGTACAAAAAGCTGTCTCCAAGATACTGTGGGCCATACGCCATTACTAAGAAAATAGGAGATCTAGCCTATGAACTTCTTCTACCACCCCATCTCAAGGTACATAACGTGTTCCATGTCAGTTTACTTAAAAAGTATGTACCCAGTCCGAGTCATGTACTGGATGATGAACGGTTGACTTCTCAGACTCAAGGCCAGATAGAACTCCAACCCGAAGAAATTCTAGATGTTCGGGAGAAGGCTCTTAGGAATAGAGTCCTTAGGGAGTTTTTGGTCAAGTGGAAGTTCTATCCTTTAGAGTACGCCACTTGGGAGAAAGAAGAAGAACTGATAAAGGACTACCCCCACTTTGCGAGATGAGAATATCTCACATTTTTCAAGTGGGAGAGGATGTAAGGTTCCCCTTGAGCCCCTAAAAGATGTATAAGTTCTTCTCTTAGTCCATCCCCTATTTTAGAATGCAAGAAAACATTGTTTTCCTTTGTTTTTGGTCTAGAGAGAGAAAATATTCTAGAGAGAGATAATACAGTTTTGAGATATTTTTGGATATAAAGTTATCCCTTTTATTTAATATGAATTCCCCTAAAATAGAAGTTCAAAAAGAGTTTTCTAATATGTGTTAGAAATTAAATGAATTAGACACCTTAGCGTAAGGGTCCACATTTTCAGAAAATTATGGATTGAGGTCCAAAGAGTGTTCTAAAGGGCCAATGGGGTTAATCCAAGTGTTGGAAGGAGAAAAATACAAGAATAAAAGAAAAAAATCTAAAAAAGAGTAAATTCTCAGATAAGATGAAGAGTTGACTAGTACAGGTACTTAATAGTAAAAAAATGAGGATTTATTAGAAAAAAAATAGAATTTTGACACCTCAGGAGCTCATGAAGGAGGTGCCTAGAATCTCATCATTACTTTAAATTTTTAATTCAAAAAATGAGATATTTTATCTTCTCTCTCCTCTTTAAACTAGATCAGAAAAGCGAGCCAAACTGGTCAAAAACTTGTCCAAAATGAATTGAACCTGGAAGCCTCTAGATCCCAGTTGGACTTGGTTAGTGACCTCCCTCTCCTATAATTAGAACCCTATGCCTTTGTATTTTCATATTGGAGTAACTCTATGCTAGTGTAATTTTTAGTTTAAGTGTATTTCTATTATCCCTCTACCTTGCCTCTCCATTGTGAAGCTTTGGATCTTCACTAATCCTCATCTTCTCTTGGAGATTACCCTCTACTTCTTGGTGGTCAAGCTTCTTCTTGTGGGCTTCACTTCTCTTAAGCCAAAAATCAAGGGTAAGTCTAAAACAATGGTGTTTTTCTCTCTTTTTGAATGGCAATCTTCTTCCCAAACTCTCTAATGCTTGGGAAGCATTTTAATCCATGGTTTCTTTTTAAAACCATGCTTTTATTGCTTTATATTATTTAAATGAATTAATGTTAATCTTTTATGCTTAAATGTAATGTTTTTGACTTGTAAATCTCTCTTTTTGTAAGAATACTCACCTTTATAGATTAATCCTTCTTGGAAGGATAGATCTTAGTCCTCATCTCATTTTCTTACCCAAAACTCTATGCCTAACAAGCTAGAGATGGAGATTAAATATTTTTATAATTTTCAATCTAATTAAAATGAGGATTAATTCATTATGCTTGTTTTAATGCTAAGAAAAATCATATTTATTCATTCTAAGGTGAAAGAGAGCTTGTGCTAACATTCTCATAATTATTTTCATATGGAAGTCATATTGGGTATTTTTTCTTGATAAACAAGATGCTTAAATATAATTATGCTTAGATTTATGCATGAAGAATTTTTATATCAAAAGAGGAAGTCTCACCATATTTTTATGTAACTATGTTTATGCATAAATTCAAAAATGCAAAAGAGAAGTTTTCATCATATTCTATGCACAAACATTTTTAATATTAATAGTGGAACTTTAAGCATTCACATTTCATAAAAAATGTGGGAAAGTTATGGCAAAATTTTATCATTAGAGAATGAAGGTTTATGCATATTTTTAAGAATGCAAAAAGATGAATTTTCATCATATTCTATGTATAAACAATTTAAATGCTAAAAGAAGGATTTTTGTTACATTTTTGAATATACATTTATAGTATGTATGCATAAATGTTTAAAAGTTAAAAAGAAGAATTTTGTCATATTTTAAAATAGGTATATTCATGGTATGTATATACATGGGTATTTTTTATTTATTTATTTATCAAAAGAGGAATTTTTAATCGTATCTTTAAATATGAAAAATGCATAAATTAATTTTGGTATCAAAAAGAGAATCTTTTCACCATATTCTGTGTAGATAATTAGGGCATGTTGATGCTTAGGTCCAAAGGGAGAAAATAATAATGGTCTTAGAAGCTCTGTCAGTGTGAAAAGTAGAGTAACTGTACTCTTAACCTAATTGATTGTGGAACAAAATTTCTGACTAGATCAAGGAAAGTTGATAATCAAACTTGATTCGCTAAAAAAATGAGACCATCTTGTTTGTGGAAGTTTGACTGAGGGTCAAATGATGTGGAGTGATGAGAAGTGATGTGTGGATTGATGTGTGGTTGATGTGCATTGATGTGGATGATGTGGATGGATGTGTGGATGATGTGAAAACGATGTGTGGATGATGTGGAAATGAGTGTGGATGATGTGGGATGACATGAATGAATGTGGAAACGATGTGGGATGATGTGAATGAATGTGGGAACGATATGGAATGATGTCGATGAATGTGGGAATGATGTGGGATGATGTGAATGAATGTGAGAGTGATGTGAGATGATGTGTATTGATGTGGGATGATGTGAATGGATGTGAATTGATGTGAAATGATATGATGTAAAATGATATGATGTGAATTGATATAAAAAAATGTGGAATAATGAGAAATGACGTGGAATGATATGATTTGAATTGATATAGAAAAATGTGGAATAATGAGAAAAATGTGGAATAATGAGAAATAACGTGGAATGATATGGAATGATGAGAAAGGATGTGGAATGATGAGGAAAGATGGAAATTTTGTTGGAAACTGTATTTGCATATGAAACCTATTTTTTTAAGGATTGTTTTACGTTAAGAATGCTGGGGGAAGCATTTTGACTATCTTGTGAAATGAGGTCATGGTGGGGACCCAAGTGAAAATGTTGCAACAGTTGACGGAGAGTCAAAGAAGGATGTCTCGCGTGGCAAGGTCGGCTGACGTCTTGACCAGCCTCGGTTCGATTAAAATGGTGAGCTTTCATTACGGTGGATGAGGGACCAAGGAAGCGGCCTATAATTGAAAAGCTAGGTGACCTGCGAAGGAGCCTAGAGTATGCTGACCATATGGTGCTTGGGCTCTGGGTCATCCTGGGCTCTGGGTCGCCCAGGATACCAACGCGTGCAACAAGGAAGAAAAATGAGTTGGAGCTGTTTTCTGAACATGGGCATGGATTTGGTTGATTGGCCTTGCTGGTCTTCAATAGATGAGTTCATGGCTCTTTTACATGGATCTTGTTCATTGATCTACCTGATCTTCAACAGATAGTCCGTATAGATTTTACATGATTATACTCCTAGGTACTATGGGCTAGGAACTATTGAAAAGGTCCTTGAGAGTGAGCAGGTGGTGAGCGTTGCCGATGATGCCATAGGTACGCTAAGGAAGGAATGATTGAAATTGGATTTTATGGTTGGAAAGTGAAAAAGTTAGAAATTAGATCTGAAAATGGAATACTGAGGATTAGGATGGGAAAGTAAGTCACATGATAATTCTTGTTCTATGGAAAAGAATCAACGGCTGTGCCCTTTTTGATGGGGAAAAAATCGTTGGTCTCTATGAACCAAGTACAAGTTCCTCCTTTGGACTGGCCATGTGACTCATAGGTTCGGTCGGAATACAAAGGATAGTTAAGGCTGTTGACTATGTTAGAAGATTTTCCTGGAGGAATCGCCTATGCTTTCTGGGCGAGGGAAGCAAGGGATTAGTCTCTTGTCCGGACATCCGTGGGGGCGAGGACCTGAGTGGGAATCTTTGCCTGCATGCAAGGTTGCTACTTCTGCCTGCCAGCACTCCAGGGTTCGATACGTAGAGGGGACAGGGATCTCACAGTATGTATGTATGTATGTATGTATATATATATATGTATGTATGTATGTATGTATGTATGTATACTAATGACTTCATTTGTATGCTCCTGTCTCCATGACGATTGTCCTGACCAAATAGGACTTTCTTTTGGGCTTGCTAGTGCCCTAAGCTATTGTCTATTTGTTGCTACCAAATCAGGGATTAGCTTTGGAGAGAATCCATGTCCATGTGTGCACATTAAACTTCTTGATCACAGTTTGCTTTCCAGGCCTCAGGAAGGAATACCTTCCCTAGCTCCCCTTAATTAGTAGGGTGATTGGTTGAGTGATAGAATCCCTCATGAAAGCCGCTTCGGTGATTGCATGTTTGAGTTGGGATTCCCTCTCTTCGTATCTGCATTTCCTCATCAGAGACGGTTCCTCATGTTAGGTCTCTTCCGTGCCTGTGTGGGTACTCCATCTTGCAGTGAGTTGAGTACTTTGGTCTCCCTAGACAATGCTTCATTTGTAGGCAAATTGGAGAGCCTACTCCAGACACCCCTTCTGCAGTGCCTCCTCCCCCTTCTGCAGTGTCTCCTCCCCCTTTTGCAGTGTCTCCTCCACATGGTGGAGAGGGTGAGACAAGTTTCTAGGCTCTAAAGGAGCAAACTCCTGCCCCCACCGACCCAAGCGGGGGAGATGGGTAGACTATCGGTTCTAGGTGGAATTGTTGCTACCCAGTTTGTGCAAAGCAGTGCCATTAGGTGCGCTACCCAAGGGGCCCCGGGAGGCAAGAGTTCCCTTTGAGGACTATTTTAAGTATTTATTTTATTAGTCTCTTGCAGGAGAGTGGGTCCTCTCCTTTCCCTCGTGGGACCTGGCGCTTGGCGCTTCGGTGCCACACCCTCGGCCTTCCTTTCCCCTAGAGGACTCTCTCCCTCAGCAGGAGCAGGCACTCGTCTCCCTTGGCTCAGGGTCTCCCTTACCTCGATTTCTCCCTTTGCCGATTCCCCCTCTCCGCATCTCTTTTCCCCCCCCCCCCCCACCCATACGCGTGTCTTGGGACACAAGGAGTCTTTCATCCTCCCAACCATCCAAGTGTTCTATAACTCCAAACTTGAGAACATCTCCATTGGTTGTAGTGGATGCAATTAGGACGCATCCATAGTCCAAAACATGCGTCCAAACAAGCTCTCGGACACCCAAACACACGTCACGTGAGAATGTATCAAATAACACTCAATCACGATCAAAACACAAGACTAATTACTCTCAAATCAATCTTGGGGTGAGATAATAGCTTAAGCACCTATATATGGAGCCAACCTGTCCTTCTTGGGTGTGGTGGAGCATTGTTACACGTAAACTCAAAACACAAGCCCTAGTAGCTAGAATCACAAAGCGTGTGGTCTCTCTTTGTCCGCGGGCTCTCTCCAAATGCAAGTGAAGGAATCCGAAAAATGGCATGCATTTTGGCTTATATACTAGCTTATAAGTGTTCACACTTGTCCGGTTAGCCATTTCCAACCATTTTCGCTAATGCTTGGGCATCTTCTCGTGACTTCTCTATCTTAGGTCCAACTTAAATGTGATCTTGTGTCACGTTTGTCTTGGCACTTTCTTGTGGATTTTTGCCTTTGTTGCACCCGTTGGGCGTGATTTTTTTTGGATGAAATCTAGTCCCCATAATGCCATACAAGTTGCTTGTGGTCAATGTTGGTAGCCGGCCACCACTCTTGTTCTTTATCATTGGTTGGTGACCACCAAGGGGTGTTCAACACTTGGCTATCTTAGTCATGTTGGGAATACTCCACTTGGCACCCTAGAAATGGTAATTTTACCATGGGTGTCAAGGGTGGCTACATTCTTGTAGGACTGGATCCAGGAGTTGGGACAACCATGTGAGACTATGTGGTGGTGGTTGCTGACACACTGCTTACTAGAAGAACATTCTTTTAGATGATTGTCACTATCCAAGTAGCCCTATTGCAGAAATTTGCTTTCTACAATCTGTTCAGAAAAAAGGGCTAATCATCCATGTTGTTGGAGAAAGTGATTGGTTTTATGGTTTTGAGAATCTGATTGAGTTCGAGCATCGCTTGCACTCCTCTATCATCCACCATGGAGCATCCACCCATTCTGCAAATTCTGAACTAGGAGAAAAAGTTTTGTATGACGAAAGTTTGCTAATATTTCCCTTTTTCGCATGTGGTCTACATGCTTCACCCCGAGGCTCTGTTATCAAACGTGGTACTACTGCTTAACTGACATTAGTAACTTGATTACCTGTTTTTACATCTGACTGTCAACTCTATAACATGATTGTAAGTTTTTGCCTTCTTTTGACTTACTTCGTTGCATTTTTTTGTAGGTTAAGAACAAACTGACGGAAATATACCATTTGGCATGCAACAAGATTTCAAGAGATGATGACTGATAATCAGACATTGTAGAGACATTCAATTTTTGAATGTATGTAAAACTAGAAAGCTTACCTGGTCACATGTTTCGAGATTGTCGATGAATGTCTTCCAAATTTGCTTGTGTCTATTTGTATCACCTTTGAAGAAGTTTGCCAAATGTGCATATATTTCAAGATTAGAGTCACGAAAGTTCTCTACTTGCTACATGAAATAAAAACCCCGTGCATAAGAACATTTACGCGTGTGTTATAATCTGTGAGAATGTCAAAAAAATTTGTCGAAAAAGGCACCTTGAAAAAACCCATAAAAAATGACACAATAAAAACGTGCCTTTCATTACTACGAACTGAGAGTCAAAAGAATATCATGGCACAAAATTTGAACATTTCATGGTGATAAAGGCCACCAAAGAATCGTCCTACGCTTTTAATCGCATCAAAGCTCTCCATCGAAGATAGATCCAATGTCGCTAAGCAATTCGGCAATGCAATGGTGTAATGATTCTCCTCCTTCCTCTCCTCCTCCTCCTCCTCCTTGTACTCATCCTCCCCCTCCTCCTCCTCCGACGACGATGAAAGTGCTAGATTGATGAGAACATTGGAGAGCAATCACCAATGAAATCCTTCCTGCACAAGATGGATGAAGATACTAGGACCTAAAGCCTGTAACCAAAGCAAGAAACGTCAATTGAAAGAGAGAAAGGAAAAAATAAATGAAACTAAACAAATCTATATAGAACCACAAAGGGAGGCTAGCTTTACATCTAACCACATTTGATAATAGATCCACATTTGATAATGTAGCTGTGTGTTTTCCTCAGTTAAGTAGTAGTACCACATTTGATAAAACAGAGCCTAGGGGTGAAGCATGTAGACCACATGCGAAAAAGGGAAATATCAACAAACTTTCATCATACAAAACGTTTCCTCCTTTTCAGTTTAGAATTTGTAGAATGGGTGGATGCTCCATGGATGATAGAGTAGTGCTGTTTGATGCTTGAACTCAATTAGATGCTCCAAAACCATAATGCCAACCATTTTCTCCAACAACATGGATGATTAGCCCATTTGTCTGAATAGAAAGTAGAAAGCAGAATTCTACAATAGGACCACTTGGGTAGTGACAATCATCTAAAAGAATGTTCTTCTAGTAAGAAGTGTGTCCGCACCACCACCACATAGTCTCACATAGTTGTCCCAACTCCTAGATCCAGTCCTATAGAAATGTAGCCACCCTTGACACCTATGGTAAAAGTGCCATTTCTAGGGCACCAAGTGGAGTATTCCCAACATGATCGAGATAGCCAAGTGTTGAACACCTCTCCGTGGTCACCAACCAATGATAAAGAACAAGAGTAGTGGCTGGCTACTAACATTGACCACCAGCAACTTGCATGGCATTATGGGGACTAGATTTCGTCCACAAAATCACGCCCAACGGGTGCAATAGAGGGAAAATAATCAACAGGAAGGTGCCAAGACAAATGTGACACGAGATCACATGTAAGTTGCACTTGAGATAGAGAAGGCATGAGAAGATGCACAAGCATTAGCGAAAATGGTGGGAAATGGCTAACCGGACTAGTGTGAACTCTTCTAAGCTAGTATATAAGCCAAAATGCATGCCATTTTTGGGATTCCTTCACTTGAGTTTGGAGAGAGCCCATGGACAAAGAGAGACCACACGATTTGTGATTCTAGCTACTAGGGCTTGTGTTTTGAGTTTATGTGTATGCTAGCAATGCTCCACCACACCCGAGAAGGATGAAGAGGCTCCATGTATAGGGTTGTTTATGCTATTATCTCACCACAAGATTGATTTGAGAGTGTTGTGTTTTGATCGTGATTGAGTGTTATTTGATACATTCTCATGTGACATGTGTTTGGGTGTCCTAGAGCTTGTTTCGACGCCGCATGTTTTGGACTACGGATGCCTGCTAAATGCATCCCGATAGGCATCTACTATAGCTAATGGGTGCTGTTCTTAGTTTAGGAGTTACCCAACACTTGGATGATCTGAGGATGAAAGATCCCTTATGTAACAAATAGGCCAGTCTCATGTCTATTGGAAGGCATTTGAAAAGTTGTAATCCATCGGCTGTCCCAAGACACGCGTGGGGGGGTAGGATGGGAGAGAGATGCGGAAAGGGAGAATCGGAAAAAGGGAGAAATCATGGGGGCTGGAAGGGGAGGCGGGCAGAGGAAGGGAGAGAGACCCCTGAGCCAAGGGAGGCGCCTATTGCGAGAGTCCTCTAGGGGAGAGGAAGGCCGAGGGTGTGGCATGGAGTCATACCTAGGAACGTGTTGTGCCAGAAGGAAGCACCAAGCTGTAGGTCCTATGAGGGAGAGGAGAGGATCCCCTATCCTGCAAGAGACTGCTAAAATAAATGCTAAAAATAGTCCTCTAAGGGAACTATTGCTTCTCGGGGCTCCTCGGGCATGCACACCTTATGGCACCCTACTCTACACAAATTGGGCAGGGACAATTCCACCTAGGACCGATATGCTCTCCCATTTGACTAGAAATGAAGCATTGTCTAAGAAAACCAAATAACTCAACTCGCTGCAAGATGGACTCCCTAACAGAGAGAGACACAGAAGAGACCTAACATGAGACCGTCTTCGATGAGTTAATGTAGATTACGAAGAGAGGGAATCCCGGCTCAGTCATGCAAACACTGAAGCGGCTGTCACACGAGGGATTCCATCACTCTACCAATCACCTTGCTGTCGATCATTGGGAGCTGGGGAAGGTATTCCTTTCCTAGGCCTGGAAAGCAAACTGTGATCGAGGAGTGTCATGTGCAAACTGTGATCGAGGAGTGTCATGTGCACACGTGGATAGGGATTATCTCCAAAGTTAATCCCTGATTTGGGCAGCAAAAACAGACATTAGCTTAGGGCACTAGCAAGCTCAAAAGAAAGCCCTATTTGGTCAGACAAACATTATGGATAGGAGCATATAGATGAAGTCAATATTATATATATATATATATAAAACGGGTTTTTGTTCTCTTTTGCTGGCCGACAAAACATGTCAAGCTGTAAATGGGTATGATGAGACCATATATAAAGACTAGAGTTAAATTGTAGCAATGTGATGAGCTATGGTGGATTAAATGCAAGGATCAACATGATTAGCATGTAATTTTAAGAGGTGATTAAGATGAGATTAGTGTATAATTAATCTAATAGATTAATGTAGGCATGGATACTAAAAAACTAGCAATTTCTCTTTAGGCCAATGCCTCAATTTATAGGTTTTACATCCACAAGATGCCAAGCATCTAATCCCACTGATTTCTCCTTGATTTGTGCTACCCCTCCTACATCTGGGGGCACCTTTTCCTAGAATCTTACCACACCCCTATATTCACTCATGCTACCCTTGATTCTCTCATTAGTAGATTCTTCTCACCTTTTTATTGCTACCTGCTCAATTACAGACTCCCTTTTATAGTCTCGTGCTAAGGGCTTGTTATCGCACACACCCATTCACTTGCATATTTCAACACCTCCCCTCAAGTGAATAATTCTAGCACACCTGGACCTCTATACCAAGTTTCCCTCTTACTTGGTAGTCCGTGAGACCAGTGTCTCAAGTCCCTAACTCATAGTCCTTCACACTCTCTCTCTATGTGTCCAAGGCTACTATAAGTGCTCGTGACTTTAACTAAAGTGCTCACACATACATCTACCACATGGCCTACATCATTGGTGGCTCAGAGGTGGTTTTACCCTATTGGGGAAGGTTCTGTTGGGTTGTGGGGTTTCTCTCTCTTTCTCTCTCAAAAAAGATGTCCTGACTCCTCTACCTTAGGAGTCTCCATGAAGTTTACCGATGTCGATCCTTCTTTATTTGGTTTGCTGTATTAGTCTCTAGCCATGTGTCCTGGCTTCCAACAGTTGTGGCAAGTGAAGGTCCTTTCTCCTCCTCTGCCTCGTCCTTGTCCTCGTCCTCGTGCGAGGCCTCCTCGGGTGTAGAATGCTTTCTCCTCTCCAGTTGTTGGTTCCACTCCTTTCTTCTCTTTGACCTTGCTCTAGTAGAGCTCCTTCTATCTCATGCAGCTTCAAATCTGGTACAGTCTTTAAGGTTGCCACAATGTTCTTCCACTCATTTTCCAAATTCTCCACTGGAAATTCATCTCTTCCCTCAGTTAGCCCCCATAGATTATTCCTCATGAGCAAATACATGGTCTTTGTTTGCCATGTATGGAACTCGAACTTAGCTATTTCTTATGCACTTCTCAATTTCTTGTGCACTTCTCATGATGATGTGAATGGGGTCTTATCTCTTGATCCAATTCAAGACTTAAGGGTAGTGTCTACCCTTTTACAACTCCATTTTGGTGTTAAATGATGATTACAAGAGATTTACAAGCATGCATACACTAAAAATTACATAAAGCCAAGGGTAATTGATTTATACTGGATGGTTGGGATATCAAACCAACTTCAAATTGCATCTAAAGTGATAGAGATCCGTATCAAATATCCAATGGTAAGTTTGAACCATCAATTGTACCATAATGCAATGATTAGTGCTAATTAAACATTAATCAGTAAAATTAGTCCCCTATTTTGTGTGTAAAAAATAGAGTGTATGGGGAGGCCAAATCTGGTACCTTAGAGTTCAAATGAGCTCAAATCCTTTCAAAGACATCATTAGCAGTGAGTCTAGTAGAGGATCAAGCCCAAAAATAAAATATTTGACTAAACATTGAATGCTTAATCTCTGTTTTACCAAAGGTACTTGCAGATTTGATGCAGAGCTTGATTCCACTTCTCCTTGAAGAATTTCTAAAATCTGAGATCACAGGCTTGTAGAGCACCCTTGAAACCATTGGGGCTGAGAGGAATTAGATTAATTCCATTGGTGGGAGAGAAGATCTGCAATTCCCTTCAGGAAAATGATGCTTGTAAATCGGCGAAAATTAGCAGTTTCAGGCGACGATTCGACGAACTGATGTTACAGGTGCCGGTGCATGGGGCATGTGCCTAGGTATGGCAAAAAGCTTTTTGGCTACTGTGATGGTTGGAGGGAGATCAAGTCCCTCCACCAGCTAGGGGTGCAGAGGTTTAGTTAAAAAGAACTAAAAAAGGGAATTAACTCCTAATCTATAATTAGTAGAGTGACTAGGCTTAAATATTAGTTGATTCCTAAGCTTGGCTTTGATACCAAGTTAAGTTGTAGCAATGTGATGAGCTATGGTGGATCAAATGCAAGGATCAACATGATTAGTACGTAATTAAGAGGTGAATAAGATGAGATTAGTGCACAATTAATCTAATAGCTTAATGTAGGCATAGATACTCAAAAACTAGCAATTTCTCATTAGGCCAATGCCTCAATTTATAGGTTTTACATCCACAAGATGCCAAGCATCTAATCCCACTGATTTCTTCTTGATTTGGGAACCTCCCCTACATCTCGGGTACCTTTTCCTAGAATATTTCCACACCCCTATATCCACTCATGCTACCCTTGATTCTCTCATCAATAGATTCTTCTCACCTTTTCACTGCTACCCACTCAATTACAGACTCCCTTTTACAGACACACCCATTCACTTGCATATTTCAACAACTAGGCCAGCATTTGTATTAATCATTTCACTCTTAGTTGGAGTTGGGTCTTTAGCATGGAATAGAAAGTTCTGAAGAAGCACTCTTTTGTTTGGGGCCAAAGGTCTAGATTGATGTAACCTTTTTGTACCATATAATATACTGATTACACAACCATATCTCTGTTCTCTCTCCATCTCTTATTTACATTTTGCATCTACACGTTCCTATGTAGCATTTAGGGCTAAAAGAAGACTCTTAGAGCTTCTGAATGTGACATTGGTATCAGAGCTTCAGACGCATCAAAGCTAAGTGCTAAAAGTGTCCCAAGAAAGTGCACATGCCCAAGGAAAGAAACACGGACAAGGAAAAGTTTCCATGGGATTGGTCAGTGTCAATAAAGCTAAAGGGAATGGCAGCTCTGTGAGTTAGATGCCATTTGGGGCATACCAAGGAAGCTTCTCAAAAAAACGGTTCCAAGGGATGATCATCATCCAAGGGGGTGGAGCAAAGATGCAAAGATCAACCTCGGGAAGGAGAGCATTGAAGTGTTTAGGGACATGGCATGAAGGCAAAGGGAAAAAATAGAATACATGCACAGATCTCAACACCAGATTTTGAGTGGAATTAGAGTTTGGCAAGGTTTTAAGTGAAGAAGTTGCCACAAGAAGGATGACAAGTTTGGGAGTCCACGAGGAGACAGAGGGATAATGACAATCATCCAAGGTCTATGGTTAAAATCCCGTCATCAGTTTAGCAAGAGGGGATGTCATGTGCACACATGGACATTGCTTATTTCTAAAGCTAATCCCTGATTTGGGCAATAGATAGATAGTAGTTCAGAGCACTAGCAAGCTTAGAAGAAAGCCCTATTTGGTCAGGACAACCGTCAACCACGTCAACCGGAGCATATAAATTAAGTTGGCAACGTATGGGTTTTTGTCTACTTTCGCTGGCCAACAACAGGTCGAGTTGTAAATGGGCATGATGAGTGTCTATATAAAGGATGGGCCAGCATTAATCATCTGACTCTTAGTTGGAGTTGGGTCTTTAGCATGGAATAGAAGGTACAGAAGCACTCTTTCGTGTGGGGCCAAGAGCCCAGATTGATATAGCCTTTTTGTACCATATAATATAATGAATACATAGCCATGTCTCTCTCTTCTCTCTCCATCTTTCCTATGCAACATTTAGGGCTGATAGAAGACTCTCAGAGCTTCTACATGTGACAGGAAGCCTACAACTCCAAACACGGGCCAAACTCAGTATGGAAGCCGTGTTGCCCATCGTGCGAAAAATGCATGGGCCCTACAAAATGCAATGGGGCTTAGCTACAAAACAAGGTCCGGTGTTGTTGACTGTAGTCAAACTCCACGTGTCCAAAATTTGGATGTCTGTGATATTGTTGGGTGCGCCAAGAAGGTGGGCAGGTCCCGGAGCTAGCTTTGTGCAAGGCGGCTACCCACAATCTTGCTGAGGCCTCAAGGGAGGCAACAGAGGTGAGTTGTCCTAAGGGGAGTGGCCAACCACCAAGCCCAGACAAAAGGGAGGCACCCCTTGCTCATAACAAATCTACACCAGCAGAGCGAAGACGGGGGAAGGTCGGCACCTTGTCGCAATGAGGGCAAACGAAAAGGGGGAGAGAAGGAGAGTGAAGGGCAAGAAAGGGAGGAGAAGAAGGAAGATAAAGGAGAGAGGGGGAATAAGGTGGGAGGCAAAAAAAAAAACAAGAACCGGGAGGGATAAGTGGGGGAACAGGAAGAGATGGCTGGCGGGCGGGAGTAGCTGGCGGAAGAGGGAAAATGCTGGGGAGGGGGTGAAGGCGGAGGAGCATCAAGGGCTGATGGAGGGGCCACGCCAAGGGAAGACAACAAGGGGAGGGGTGAATAAAGGTGGAACGAAGGCAAACCTGAGGGGGCAGTGATTTGGCAGGAGCATCTTGTGCACATCAATGTGCGTGTGTGTTTTGGGGGGGGGGGGGGGGCTGGCTCCAATGACCACTCTTCGACTTTGGCAATGACCACTCTTCGACTTTGTCACACTTGTCCATATATAATCTTATCCAAAGCCTCTCTCCTTTGTTGGTCAATCTCTATTGAGACGCCCCAGAAACTATGGTGCTTTTATTTTGGTAGACTTTTTGGCCTTCTAATCGCTGCCTACTATCCTACAGGCATATGGGTGCTTTTCTCAAGCTAAGTCGTGACCTTCCTGCACCTAAAAGCTATTATCTAGCCCTCCACCATATGTGCTTTTTCACCTTTCCTCTATTTCTTGTGCATCTACACGAGGAACTTCTCTTTTCCTTGCTTCTCTGAGGGTACTAGCTCGTACAATATCCATGTCTTGGGTTCAACCACTTGTCAAATCCATGCTCTAATCACACTATACATTCTACATAGACCTAGCCAAAAATCATCACCTAGAGCTCAGTGAGGATTAGAATAAGATCCACATACCTGAGACCCTAACTAGGGTTAGAAGACCCATGTTGACCGCCGCCGTGTGACAGATTGTGGCTAGCGACTCACCCAACCATGGTTCAATGCCTCTAACCACCCTCAAGCCTAAGGTCTGTGAACCTACACATGTGATAAATCTTGGTGTCCCATACTACTAAAACATATTTCATATACGTGTTAATTCCTCCCATAAAACTAGGACTGCCGTGAGTGGGACAATAGACCTCTACATCACTCCTACCCCATATAAGATCCTGAGATTGTTGTAAGTGTAGATCACTCATCTGACAGTCTGCCTAAGTAAAACTATGTCTAGCAACTCACTGGCACAAATCACACCTGCATAAAGCTAGCCAGATCCCGAGTATAGCGACCACGGCTAAATCCTGTGAACCTCAATCTAAATCACACCTGCATAGTCTCAGGGAAAGCTACCTTTACCCCAAGAACAATACTATTTCTTGAGAAGAAGTTGTTAGACCATACACTCACTTTCATCTTTGTATCTACGCACTAGAAACTCAAGCCCCATCCAACAGATAAAATCTCACGTTAATCAAATTCTATCAAGAATCCAATCTGACATACAGTACGTGATAGCATCTCTCATCTTGAAATCTAAGATGAAACAAAGGTGCATGCTAAGCAGACCCACTATAATCATAGCATGGAAAAACCTTAAAAAGAAATGTCATCCAACATTTGCGATGATCCTAGGCTAGAGTGCATATGTGAGCCAAAGGTGTAAGATTCCTCCTCAGCGCCTGAATAAGCCTTTACTTCAATCCATGTAATCATTCCATGTTTCTGAATACAAGAAAATATTATTTTTTCTTGTATTTGTCTAGTGAGATAAAAAATTCTAAAGAGTGGTAATTCAATATTGAGATATTTTTGGATAAATAAATTCTACAAATATCAAAAATATATTTTCTTGAAATAGAAAATCAAAATAAATTTTCCAAGGTGCATTAGGAATCAATTAAAAATGATTTAAAAGACCTTAGCCTAAGGGTCAAGATTTTCTAAATTTTTTTTGATTATGGTCCAATTAAGGTTCCTATGGACCAATAAGATTAATCCAAGTGTTGGGATGAGATAAATCCAATGAATAAAAGAAAATACCCAAAAATGATTAAATGCCCACATAAGATGAAGAGTTGACTGAGTACAAGGTTTATTAGTTAAAAATTATAAAATATTACTAAAAAAATGAGATATTTTGGAGTAATCATACAATTTTGACACCTTGGTAAGGAAAGGGGGAGCCTTCAAGGAGGCACCTAATTCACACATGTGAAGGAGTTTTAAATTAAAAAATATTAAGATATTTTTATCTCTCCTCTCTCCTAGATCAAACCAAATAAAAAAGGGAGCCAAACTGGTCCAAATCTTGTCCAAATTCAGCCAAACTGAAGCTGAAAAATTCTAGAACTTAGTTGGACTCAGTTAGTGGCCTCCCTCACCTATAAATAGACCCTCATTCTTTTGTATTCTCATCTTTTAACTAGACCATGCCAATATTACATTAGAATAAGCATATTTTCTATTATCCTCTAAAAATCCTCTACAATTTGGAGAGATTGGAGATTCTCTCTCTTCTCAACCTTCCTTGGAGCTTTCCTCAACATACTAACGAATTGATTGGTTGGGGGCCTCTCCTAAGAATAGAGAATCAAGAAAAACAAGAGGTAAAGTGTGACTTTATGGTTTTTTCTTAATCTTCTAAATGTTTTTCACTTCTCAACCCCTCTCAAGCTTGAGAAGTATTCAATTGAATGGTTTTTCAATGCAAATGAAGCTCTCTAATGAATTTTAATGATTAATCATATAAAGTTTACATTTATGCTTAATTTAGGATGTTTTTTTATGTATATCTCTCTCTTCCCCAAAGAATGGTCATTCCTATGACCAATTCTCAATTCAAATGATGCTTCTCATGGAGCAATTCCTAATTCTAAAATCAAACTCTATGCTAGTCAAGCTAGAGGCCAAAGAGATAGCTTTTTTATGCTTTTATGTTACTTAAATTATGATAAACTTAGGAATTAAGTCTATAAATTGGATATTGGTCCAAATGATAGTTATTCTATCATATTGTATTACTAAACCTTATGCTTTTCAAAACTATTGAAAATTATCAGTAATAGCGGAGCTATGGTAAAATTTTTAAAAATTAACACATAAATCATTTTTATGCATAATGTGAAAAGAGGACTTCCTACCATATTCTAGGATTAGTCATCCTATGTTAAATGAATAATTCTCATCATATCCATGGAAAATTAATTTTTAATGTTTATGCATAAATAGTTAATTAGCGAAAAAGAGAAATTTTTAGTAATTTCATTTTTATGATAAAAGAGGAATTTCCATGATAATGGAGATCCATGTATTCCAATGGAGAGAAAGAGAAAAATTGGAATATAAAAATAATGGATATTTTATTTAAAATTAAAGAAGAATTTTAGATAAATTATTCTTATGCATGAATAAATTTAAATGATGAAAGAGGAATTCCCACCATATTTGAAATTCAATCATTTAAATGGAAAAAGTGGAATTCTTGTCATATTAAGATTAATGGATATTTTTATTTAATTCTAAGAGAAATTTTAGTTAAATTTATTTTTATGCATAGGAAAAATTTAAATGATAAAAGAGGAATTCCCATCATATTTGGAATTCAATCATTTAAATGAAAAAAGAGGAATTCTTGGTATGTTTGGATTATTGAATATTTTTACTTAGATAGATGATAAAAGAAGAATTCCCACGATATTCGGATTGCACTCATTAAATGAGAAAAAGAGGGATTTCAAGCTTATTAAAAAAAATGGATATTGGTATTTAGTTAAAAGAAAAATCTTTATGATTTTTGAGTAAAGAAAGATTTGAATTAATTTTTGGTGTAAAAAGATGAATTCTCACCACCATAATTCTACCTAGGGAATTAAGGTTGAGAAATTAAATGGTAGAAAGAATATCTTTAGAAACTCTATGTGAGAAGATGATATAATAAACCACGCTTGATATCCTATGCACTACAACCAAAAAAATGTGCTCGATCAAATACATTGTTGGTAAACTCAAAATGGATAAGATCAATAATTGTACAAGAACGTAATAAGCAACTTCAAGTAGTCACATATCTAGTCACTAGCTCTTGGTTGTGACATGTCTAGATTTCAATCAAAGTAATAACTGTGATGAAATTCATCATCGAGGCTTCTTGATTACATTTATCTAACAACATGATGTTACTCTGGATTCATGAAGGAACCATCGATCATAACAACTCTTCCGGCATATAAAATCAAGTGAATAGACTATTCGAGTCATGCTTGTCATAATTTGTGTGACTATTCGAGTCATGCTTGTCATAATTTGTGTGACTAATCTCTCTTATTCCCTTCCTAAATCACCCTTAATCCTTACGAGCACAACATACCTCAGGAGAAAACATTACTTTTAATGGGCTAAAAACATCTGCCTGTATATGTTGGACACATCTCACTATCTTTCAATAATTCCTTTTGCTAGGATGGCTTCTGGCTAAAGAAGCCTTAGAATTCAGTTATATCCAGGACACTCCTTCCCAGTCTCCTGAACCTGCACCTGCCTTAGCACCTGTCCCTCCCCCTGCTCTCCCATCATTTTCCTAATCCAGATAGCCACACCCACTGCCTGCAAGACGAGCATGAATATGACATGTAGAGTTTTTGGGTTTATACCTTGCTACATGATTTACCTCATTACAGCTTTCTCTTGGAGTGGCACCCTTATCTCGGCCTGGCCATACCCGAGACCTCTCTCGTCTTCATGAGATATGAGGAGAGACTCCCCCACACCTTCAGTGTCCGACCCTCAACACTGACCTATATCCCTTGTGTCACGAGCTTAGACATTTCCCTTGGCTTCATATATGGATGGCTTTTGGATTCCCAAAAGATCAAGAATGTAGAAGTTTTGGGAATGGGGGATTATTTAGTACGGAGGACCAGGCACTCGATATGGTTTCTTAGACACATAGAAATGGGCTTTGGGGCTCAAGTGTCAAGTGGAAAGTATGTATGGGCGAACTCTTGAGGATTTGGGAAAGATCGAGCAATGAAACAAATTTCTACATGGTGCTTATATGTATTTCTCATGTGGTGGAACACAAAGAGATCATCTCCTAAATTTTAGGGGAAGTTGCTATTTTTGGCAATCTTCGATGGAATTTCCATTCGCGTCATTACCTCTAGAATTCTAGCAGAGATAGAGGACTACCAAAGCACCATTGTGAAATCATTTGGGATATTTTTAGAGCTGAAGATTGTGGAATTTTTGGCCTTTGGATTTGTGAGATAAAAGTGAGACAAGTTTCTTCACACTTTTCAATTCAACTCTACACATGGCATTGTAGCATTTTCTTGCTTATTTAAACATGAGAGAGTCATCTCTTGGGCGAGTTTGAGCTTCAAGCAAGTTTTTGGAGGCTGAAAACTTTGATTTTTCACCATTTCTCTTCATTTCTAAGCCCACCATAACTATATCCAGCTTGGGGAAGATGATTTTCAGTACTTTATGCCATCTTGCACACCCCGGATGACTGTTTTTTAGCAAAACAGTCCTAAAGCTTGCTGAAATTCTTGGTTTTCCACAATAAGCAGGCTTTTATTCATGTCTAAGGACTTATGTGTGTGCATACAAGTTCTCATACATGTTTCTTGCTTTATGGTGGGGAGGAAGCACAAAGGCTGATGGATAGGTTTTCTATGCCTGTGGATGCGTCGTACAAGCTACCATACATGTTTATGCACTCATGGAAGAGGCATATGTGTTGCCCTAATCTGTTGTCGCAACTGAGACTTGCGAGCACTAGTGTTTGGTATCAAACAATTTTACCAATGTATCCCATGCATCCTTGGGATTCTCAGCATCATGTATGTGTATGAGTATAGCATCCGAAATACATATAGACAGATTATGCAAAAATTTGTATGCTCTTTCTGACCATTGCTTATAAGCTATAACCTGCTGCTGTGTAGGTTGTCGGGGTAGTTCCGGCTCTGGCTCCGCACCCGTAATAAGATCCCAAAAACCTTTTCCCTTCAGAAAACTTTTGATCCTGTACTTCCATGCTTGGAAGTTCTTCCTATCCAATTTTTCACCCACAATTTGTACTAGATTATCCGACATATTTGCTCAATGCAAATACACCTTCCGCACACATCCAAATCTATAAACGAGCCTTCTTCAGCTCAACCACACTCTAATGAGTGTTCCAGATACTCCAAAGTAGTGAACAAACTTCAATTTTGATGTAGAAAATCAAACTGTATGCATCCAAAATGAACTGGTTTACGCAGTCCAAGATACCCTGCTTTGATGCGCTTTCCAAGGCTCCAAATTGCAATGTAGTGGTTCAATCAAGTGTGGATAACTTGCATTGACACCTAAACAAGCTCAATGTTGCATATCAACACCATCCAAGTTGCGTACATACCAATTTTGTCAAACCCCCTTCTCTATTTTAAGAAAAACCAAAAAAACCAGTAAAACCAGTAGTATTTGCTCTAATTTCTTCAATGCTTGTCCAAATTGATAGACCAGGCATTAATTAGCTTAGAAATGATGTCCACTAACTCCATGTAAAAGGAATTAGACCAATTGTTTAAGACGAGAGAGTAATTAGTTGATTAATCACACTCTGTTTCACTGAACACAGTAGACAGCCTGTTTAATCAGCTCATTTCCAGCTCCATAAGGCATAATTGCTCCAACAAATCATGTAGCCTCCTTCTCAGGTGTATGTATCAACCAATTGCTAAGGAAATTTTGGGATTTATCAAGCACACAAGTAGTATTTGACCTCCTTGCATCAAAAATATGTGAAAATGCTCTATTTTCTGCTGTAGATCTGCGCCGCCTGCTCTCCTGAGGGTTTTTGGGCTAATTAAAGTGTCAATTGATGGTGTATATGAGTGCCTAACACACTAAGGCATGTGTGTAACCAATCAATGATATGATTTTTACCAAAAACTTGGTTTAATTTCATCAAAAGTTGACACTGACATCGAGCTTGAATCTCAACAAGACTGTGAGAGTTTCTTCAACCCTTCCTTCCTGCCCCCATGCTAGAGATGCAAAACCATCTGGATGATTGAAAATTGGATCAGCAAGAGATTGGCTACACTACCATTCCTATGAAGGAAATAACAGCGGCAAAGGACTATAGGCTATTGATTCCCCCACCGTGGATAAAGTAACATGCCAATCAGCTTTGGAGACTTGATAAACCTCTCATATGGTGGACTCGGTGCCTACGTTGTATATGGAAGAATGGTCTTCCTTTGAAGAAAAAAGTTTTCATGTAGAGATGTCTGCTCGAGGTGTTACCAGTGGAGATGACATTGGCAAAATGCCGTATTGCATCGTCGCATTGTATGTTGCAGCTCGTGCTACAGTGAGACCATTTCACACCTATTATGGCAGTATTCGGTTACCAGGCAATTCATTGTGGTATTGTCGGTATGCCTTGCAAATTCATTTCCCATCGAAACATTTCTTAAAGCAATTTTGGCTCTTTGGGAAGTTCCCCTCATCATTGGACACATATGCCCCTTTTTTTACTTGGGCCAGATTTACTGCCTTCGACTATCTGGCATGATAGGAATCATCATACCTTCATGCATGCCCCCTTAGATATGTATGCAATTTTCAGGCATTCTTTGCATACCTCTCCATATGATGCCTATCATATAAGAGGCATTTCTCTGCATATCTTAGAAGTGTTTTTCCACTGTTTCTAGCTTCCATCCACTCTGGTGGTAGTAGTTCTACATTAAGTTAATTAAAATCAGTGATTTTCTGATTCTTTGTTTTTTTTTAGTTGATTAAAGTGAATCTTGATGTTATGCCTTGATGAAAAGGCCACCCCCTTCTCTTCCTTAAGAATTCAACCTTTCTTTATCCTAGAATGAGTAATAAATAAATTGATTAAACTTTTCGTATTGTTTACACTCTAGAAAGTGAAAATTGAGTAGATTAGAGTACTTTACTTCAAATTGGGATAAATTTTAAATTGATATTAGAATGTTAAAAATTAAAAAATGGTCAGCCATACAAAAAGGAGGTTATGGTAATTTTTTTTGAATTTTGTGGAAAATAAAGTTTATTTTTATATTATTTTAAAAGAGTAATCTCCACCGTTTGTGCATTCTAAAAGGAATATTTTTATTTACTCCATGTACATATTCACCTATGAAAATGCATGGATATTATTGATATTAATTATTAAAATTAATTTCTATGCATAGAAAAATGCATATTGAAAATCTTTTTATTATAAAAGTGTTGTTTCCATTGAATTTAAATTCTATGCATAGAAAGATGCATAATAGAAATTTTTTATTATAAAAGTGTTATTTTCATTGAATTTAATTTCTATGCATGGAAAGATGCATAATAGATTTTTTTAATTATAAAAGTGTTATTTTCATTCAATTTAATTTCTATGCATGGAAAGATGCATAATTGAAACTTTTTTATTATAAAGTGTTATTTTCATTGAATTCAATTTCTATGCATGGACGGATGCATAATGGAAAATTTTTTATTATAAAAGTGTTATTTTCATTGAATTTAATTTCTATCATGAAAGATACATAATAGAATTTTTTTAATTATTAAAGTGTTATTTTCATTAAATTTAATTTCTATGCATGGAAAGATGCATAATAGAAATTTTTTTATTATAAAAGTGTTATTTTCATTAAATTTAATTTCTATGCATGGAAAGATGCATAATAGAATTTTTTTATTATAAAAGTGTTATTTTCATTGAATTTAATTTCTATGCATGAAAAGATGCATAATGAAAAATTTTTATTATAAAAGTGTTATTTTCATTGAATTCAATTTCTATGCATGAAAAGATGCATAATGGAAATTTTTTTATTATAAAAGTGTTATTTTCATTAAATTTAATTTCTATGCATAAAAAGATGCATAAAGAAATTCTTTTTATTTTAAAAGTGTTATTCCTATTAAATTGATTTTATGCATAAATAGAGGAATAAAAGGATTTTCTTTTATATAAAAGTGTTATTTTCATTGAAGTTGGATTTTATGCATAAATAGATGCATAAAGAATTTCTATATCAAAATTAGATTTCTCTTTAGTTCTATGTTTAATTTCTATGAGTATTTGATAAGTGAATAAGTAAATACTCTGAGAGAGGAATTTCTATCGTTTATATTCACTCGGTTTGTAAAGAGAAAATTCAAGAAATCTATCGAAGTCAAAATATTCAGATAAATGATTAATTTATTCCTCATTAGAATTCATGATTAAATTAGAAATCAGTTAAGTGAATATTCAATGAATGAAATTCAGTAAAATAGTAACTAAAATATCACCCCCTTTTTTGAGAAAGATAGTTCAGGAAGAACCTTATCAGACTCGAACCCTAAATCAGACTATGACCAAGACCAAACTCTTCGTCAATTTCGAGGAGGAAAGAAGATGTGACCAGTTCAGGAAAATACACTCAAATCTCCCACCAAATCTGAAATTAAGTTAAGACCATTCGAGTTGATCTGAGGATCAAGGTTACACAATTCAAGGAATTCAATTTTAAAATTCAGTATTATGATTATGAAGTTTTAGGGTTACTGATTTAAGATATACTCATTGTATTCAAAAGAAAATCAAACTGAAAACTTGCATAGAAACCCTATTTTCTTAAAGGACTGTCTTACGCCAGAATGCTGGAGCATTTGGTATATGTGTTTTTCTAAGGGAAGTTCAGTTCGCAACAGCTGGCGGGGAGTGTTCAAAGGACAGCTCACGCGGCAAAGCCTTGACCAGCCTCGGTACAGTTAAAATGGTGCGCTTCTGATACGATGGGCGAGGGCCGACAAAGCGGTCCCTAAGTGAAGTGCCAGGAGACCTAAGGAGGATCCTGGAGGGTTCTAACCAGGCGATGCATGGGCTCGCGGTGCTGAGGACACCCATGCGCATGTCGTGAAAAGATATTGTATGATGGACCAATGATTATTGTCGTGAAAAGATATTGTATGATGGACCAATGATTATTGTAATCTATTACTGGATCTCGTTGTTGCTGACCAGCCGGTCTCAATAACGGAGAGTCTAGAGTGATACTGTTTTTTTTAAAGAAATAATGATTGGATGGAAATTTTGAGTTATGACATCTGTAATCAATAATTGTTTGTCAATGGATTGTTTTATAAGTTAAGTTTAAACAGGAGTGTGTGCGTATTTGTATTCAAAAGCAAAAGTTAAGAAAGGCATTCAATTATGGGTGGGTGAGTAATTGTCTGGTTCTACCAATTCCAGTGGTGGTTGGGCAGTGGCTAACCCATGGGCCGGATGGAGTTAGGCTGGAATCAGTAGAGTTTTAATAATGAAATTGAATAATAGGTATACGCTTAGAACTCGAGTAGTTAAATAAAAACCTGAAGACTTCTCAAATGAATAGATCAATGGCTGTGCCTAATTTAGTTAAGAAAAAAGCGTTGATTTTTTCAAGTTAAGTCTGTAATAGTTTTCCTTCTATCTGGTTTAATTTGGTGAAGGTTAGTTTAGTCTCTTGACCCCGTTAGAAAATTCGTTAAGGAAATCAAAAAGGTGGAATCGTCCTCGTTTTCTGGGCAAGGGAAATTTTTCCGGTTTCAGTTTCGAAATGACCACTAGATTAGTCTCGTGTCCGGACATTCGAGGGCGAGGCCCCGAGTGGGAAACCTTGCCCCGCGCAAGAGGAAGTTACTTTCGCTGCTATCAATCGGGAATCCGGTGCGCGGAGGGGACATCGGGATCTCACACCAAGACAATAGATTTTTCAAAATTTGTGAGGAGATGAAAAAGACTAAAAAATGGATTTGTCTTGGGTGGCATCTTTAGGGGGAGCTCTTGGGTAAGGCTCTATTAGTTTCGAAGCCATAGTAGTATTTACAAGGTAAGTATAGGGGTACTTGGAGCTAAAGGCTTCCTATGGACCCTCCCCTATGTTAGGCGATGGTGGTGGTGGTGGCTTCGTAGTGGTCATGAATTCTCTAAAAATAGCCTCTTATCATCACTAATGGGTGGGTATTGTACATGGGTTATATCAAAGTTATATGATACATTGACTAACATAGCTTGAAGATGGTTGTAGATGTTTTGATATAACTTTAGGATTCCCTTAGAATGGTAAAATGTAGAATCATGAATGGTTAGGTATTGATAAGTATCATAAACTTTGAGCCATACTTCCTGCTAGATCTATCAAAACTTTTTCTTATTACCTTAAAGTTGGTGAGGGTGGATGGTAAGTCATCTAGTATGAATGGCTCAAGGAGGTCCTCGCTATCGTCTAGGACTGTTCCTCAACACCCGACACCAACTTCGAAGGTCCAACACAATCGGGTGTAATTTGGAAAAAATAAATATCAGCTGGGCTAGTTAAGATTATATCATTGTGAAAGATGCCAATGATGAGGTTGGGATCTGCATCTCTATTTGTGTTTTGATGGACAAGTGTTAGGTCCCCCAAGCCTAGGTCTTCTATAAGGTTAATCTCATACTGAAGCAGAGAGAGTGTCAGTGTAGAAATAAATAAGGACAAAGATTGAGGAGAGGCCTGAGGAGCTACCGGCAATGAACCAAGGGTCAACGCCTGCATGATGAGATGTTGCATCTCATCGGTCTGCTTCCCCTTGTGTGGTTTGGTCTTCAATGTAAGCAGCTGTTCTAATTCTTGGATCCTCTGGTCCTTTTCATTTAGTTTAGTGGATATGATGGGTTCTCGTGCATCCTCCTTGGTTGCTTTTTGCTTTTCTCTTTGTTTCTCCATGTCCCTTATTATCTTTAGTCGGTCTTCAACTGATTTCTTGCTGGCTTTTAGCTGCTCAGTGATGTATTCAATGACCTTGGTGTGGCTCTCTTTCAGTTGCTCTATTTCTACGGTCATGTTCTTTAAAGTGTCTTGGAGTTCCTTCAACTTCTCTTCATGGGCCTTGAGAGTTGCAGACTCAGAACCTTATCCTGGATCTCTTGCTTTACTCCCTTTAGCTCCTGTACTTTCTTGATGTGTGCTTCTTCATTAGCCTTTTACTTTGTCTCTACTTCCTTGAGCTGCCTTTTGGTCAGCTCTAAATGCTTGCCTACTGAACCTTTAGCTCTTTTTCCTTCTGCTCTTGGATCTCTTTAACCTATTGGGCCTCCTTCTGTAGATCTTCCTTTACTTGGTCAACTTGGGTCTTTAGTTACAGTACCTCTTTTTCTTTTATGACGAATGTCTTGTTGGACCAATGTGTACGGTTGTCGTCTAGCTCTTTTATTCTCTCCTCTTGCTTTTAGCTAGCCTCCATGCTCTTTACAATCACGGCTTCCTTGTGTGTTGTGATGGCTGTTGGCTCTAGCTTTTCTTTCAGTTCTATGATTACCTTGTTATCTTTGATGGCCCACTTCCATAAGAGTTCATGCGTGTTGTGGAGTAAGTGTGTGGTCTCATCAGGTGGCATCTCCATACTTTGAGTTCTTGTTCAATATCATCAGGGGTGGATTCTTCTGTGTGGGTGTCAGCATCTGAGTATTTATCAGTGATGATCGATGCCTTCAATACTCTCCCTGAACATTTCTTCTACAATAATAGGTCCCTTGGCTTTTTATTACTTTATCACCATCTAGGGTTTAGTTGGGAGGTAAACCACAACCAATCCTTTATGGCTCAAGACCTTTGTTAAGAGGTAAGGAGGCTAGATAGGTGGTGAGGACCTTTTGTGGATAAACCACAACCAATCATCCACTTGTTCATCATGTACTCTCGCTAATTTATGAAGCTCAATTCTATTATACCTGTCAACAAGCTCCACTTGCATCAGCATAGCAATAGCTATGGCCCAACAAGCCTTTTTATCTGCCTCCTCCTTCTTGATGTTGGTGTATTTAGTGCCATTGTTATTGAATTTTTGTTCCTTCATCATGTCAGTAACGAGTGGCATTTGGTTCATGGGAAGCCTATGGGATTTTATTCAAGCTAGTAGCTGCAATGCTTCCTAGATATCTTGCTTAGAGATATGGAATCTTGCCTTTGTACCATCTGGCCTTGTTATTTTGATTCCTTGCTTGGTGTTTTTGTCATAAGAATTAATGTACTTGGAATAGATGTCACGATTGACGAATTTTGGCACTAATTCTCCATATTGACTTAGCTCGATCTTTTCCTTTACCATTGGGTCTTCCAAGAATAAAAGGCACTTTGGGTTGTGGTCACTTTTCTCAATCTTTTCTTTCCTCTAAAACGTTGTTCATCTCTGCCAGTGGATGCACCAAACTCGTAATCCGAGTCTATATTCTCTGGCGACATTAGGAGACATCTGAAATCATAAGAGCATTTTGACAGCCTTTTTGGGTTGATAGTAGTTCAATTTTCCTCCAAACTTGATGAAGACATTGATGTTAGTTGGTTCGCAATTTTGTTTTTGTTTTTCAAGCCGGGGTCAGAGGCAAGCAAGCTCGTTCTAAGAGTCGAACAGAGAAACTCTTTTTTCATGAGCTTCATCATCTATATTCTCAAAGACGGTTTTGCTATATCCTAGGTTCGCAATCAGTTAAATTTTTGTGCAAGTAAGGTGTGATGAGGCATAATTTGTTAGAAATGACTCATTTACCAGTTCTACCTGCTACTTCATGTTTTAATCAGTCAACTTCATGGTGTAAGAAAGACTGCAAAAATGATACAAATGTGAAGCATGAAGTGGTTGAAATAGTCTTGTGAAGTTGGCGGCATGGTAGCTTACTTAATGGGGGGGGAATGCCACGTGTTATTTTTTGATTGTTGTCGATGCAAGTCCACTGGGTGCTACTTCATGGCATGAAGTTGGCTATAAGTTCACGTGATAAGATACAATAACTTGGAGATTTTGAACTGGGGGTGCTTGTCAACCTTCCCTTGACCTTCTTGATGGTTCTTGGCCCTTCATTCTTGTTTGAGATGTTGTTTCTCCCTTTTGAACTGTATTTACTTGTTTGCTCAGGATATTGTATTTTCTTGTCTGGCTCCATGATTGATTGTCCTATTCCTAAGATAGCCTAGATGTATGCTTTGATCCTATTAGAAGGTGTTGGTGTGCAGGTTTTCCAACTCTACTTGGGAATAGTTAAGTTCTTCCTCCATCCATTGTATCAGAGCATTCATGGAACCTATCTGAGTTTCTCTGGTGATTGTATTTCTATCTTAGCCTTCCCCTTGTTTTGATCCTTCTTGACTTTGACCTCTTCACTCTTGTCAATAGGTAGGTATATAACCACTGGCTTCTGTTCTTATACTGGTGGTTGGACAACCTTTCTCTTCCACACCAACCTTGTGGTTGGGGCCTCTGATTTTGCTGAGCTTTGCTTTGTGATGTTAAGGGGTCCCATTTAAGTTGTGCTATTTTTTGTGACTGATCAACTTCCTTTGTTGATTTCCTAGAGCTTTTTGGCATGCATATCCACTCATTTCCTTTGGTAACAGCCTTGGGCTTCTAACACATCCTTCCATACCCATCTCTTTTAGACTCCTGTGGCCGTGTTTGCATGTAACTATGTTGACTTCCCTTCTTTTTCTTTGGTTGCTTTTTGTCCTTGTTGTTGATAGTTTGTATAGTTGATTGCTTGGGAAACACCCATAATGTTCTTACTCTTCCATAATAGCCTTGAGCTATTAATTGTTGTGACTTTGGCACCCGTTATTGCCTTGTTTTTTGTCTGAGTGTTGCTTGTCCTTGCTATTGTACTTGCTTTGGCCTTGACAAGCTCTGAACCTAGGTGTTGGCTCTATGGGTGTGGTTGTTATCTTGTAGTAGCAAACCAATGCTTGTTTTTCTTCCTTTGGGGGACTCCATAGTGGAATGGTCATCACATTACCATCTCTTTGAACTTTGGTTGTACGTTCTTTCCACTATATGGTACATACATTCGTGAAGATCCAAGTCCTTCTCAACATCATCCCTTCGCTCATTGTACTTGCAGGCATGACATAGACCTTTCCAACTAAGGGATTATTTCTAAGAGAAATATTAACATTAAGAAATCTAATGGTTTATGTCACTGTTGAATGCACACTTCTAACCTTAGCCTCTTTTATTTCCAATTGCGGCTTATTCAATGCTTCCCATGTTTCATATGACATCAAGTTGTGACTTGATCTTGTATCTATTATATTGCAATGCGTTGAGCATAGCCACAAGTTGTTGAGACCAGTACACTAAGTCTAGTAGGCTCAATTTCTAGGTCATCATCTTCCAAGTGGTCAATGATGCAATGTTTACATGCAACGTTCGTCCTTGGAATTTCTATTTAGCCTTGGCTTCAGCTTGAGCTTATTTAACCCTCTCTTTCTCTTGCTGCTTTTTTTGTTTAAGGAGGTGCTCTTGACCCAACATCTCCCTCGAAACTTTTCTAACATAAGTCCATGCAATGCGATTAGCCAAGTCTCTTCTAATTTTCCTAGATCAATCAACTGCTCAGCTAATGCATTTTCCATCATATTTTCTTTAATCGCAATGCATAGACTTGGATTCCATCAACCTTTCTTTAACCACAATGCATAGACTGAGAACAAAATACTCCATAGGCATTACACCATCAACGCCATAAGTTAGTCGAAACAGAGTATATCCCATCGCTACCTTATATGAGGTGCAATATGCCGATAGTGTAGCAGTCAACTTATGTTACCAATCAGCTCTACTGGTTTCTAGGGTTTTGATCAAGATAGCGCATAAGATCTTGTTTGTGATCTCTGCTTGACCATTTTCTTGTGGATAATAAGGTGATGACTTATGATGCACAATCAAAAATCTTATCAACAAGTGCTTGATCACCTCATTTATGAAATGTGATCCTTGATCACACTGACCGGTTCTAATGGACGACCAAATCTCAAGATGACCTACTCGTATAGGAACCTAGTCATAGTTTTTTCATATGCTTTTCTAGAGGCCCTTTCCTCCGTCCATTTGGTGAAGTAATCTGTGGCCACAATCACGTACCGTGAGACTATGTTGGATGCATTGCTAGACTGATGGGTCAAATAAAATCTATACCCCATTTCTTAAATGGTTGTCTTACAATTACAAGGGTTAGTGGCATCATGTCTTTTTGCTGTGGAACAACAAATCTTTAACATTCCTCACACCTTTTGATGAACTCCATGGCATCCCCAAACAATGTAGGCCACTATAATATGGCTTGGAGAACTTTTTGAGCAATAACTCCTCTTGCTATTCCTTAGTGTGCTTCTTCCAAAACCATAACAAATTCATCCTCGCGCACACATCTTCTCATAATATTATCTGTTCTTAGCTTGTACAATTATGTCGCTACTATCAATTGATAAGGTGTTGCCTGCTTGACAAGCCAACACATCTTATCCTTATTCAATATTTGATCTTGCAGAAAACCATAAGCTAAGAATTTTCATATTTCTTCACTCCATTCAAGCACCATGTCTAATTTGACCAATCCTTCTGTCAACCCATTTTGGGGTTAACAAGAGCTACTGCCAAGCTACTGCCCATTATCTTACATCAAAGAGTCAAGGTGGATACATCAAAAGGTCATGCATTTAAGATATGAAGTAACGATGTCCAAATATACAACTTGGATTGGGAGCCCTAATGGTTAGACGGAATACCTATGGCGAATCCTGCTTCAAGAGCGTGTGGTAGCAAGCTAGGATGAAGTCCTAAGTGATGTATTTCATGGATATATTATGAGAGTAGTCAGTGTATTATCATTAGGCCTCTTATGAGCCTAAAGTGCCAGGTCGGCCATAGTTTAAGTGAGTGTGAACACTTATGGCCCGGTCGGTCATAGTTTAAGTGAGTGTAAACACTTATGGCCATGAGTGTGAACACTTATATACATGGCCATAAGTGTGAACACTTATGGCCATGTATATAAGTGAAATTCTCTCATAATGCAAAGGACTCTACCATTGTGCAATTGAGTGTGGCTCTTGCTAATCTCTCTCTAATGCATGCTAGTGAGTGTGTGTAAGTGAAGTGAGGTGAGAGGAGGGACGAGTGCATGTAGTGCAATGCGATGGTGTGACAATGCACGTGTAGGAGGCTACAACGAAATTGCTACTCAAGGAGTAGTGGAGCTTGGCGACCTCAAGGGTTACGATCTCGGACATCGGAAAGATGTCCCAACAGTTGCCGTTCGTGAGGTAATCTTCTTATTAGATGTGTTTCGACGAGGGATTGTGTGGGCTATAACATTTTTGGCGCTGTTGTTGCCGAGGAGCCATCCTTTGGCTTTTTTTATCGTATTTCTCTAATCTATGCATTATTCATTGCCCAATGTTTTTAGTAATGTTTTTCCATGAAAAAGATGTGTTTTGATGGATATTTGTGTGTGATTTGGTGAGAAATAACTCTTTTTTTTTGTGTGTGTGGAAAGAATGCCTTTTTGCTTAATTTTACTTAAATCGTTGTTTTTTGTTGGTGTTAATCTAGTTTTTAGTGATCTTAAGGCTTGCACATAGAGTGTGTTAGGTTTTGTTTGCATCCATTGCATCAAAAAATGCAATAGAATGCATTTTTAGTGATTTTTAGCTCTCTTTTTTAGCTTAACATAGAGTAAAAATTGTTAATTTTTGCTTGTTTTTTTGTTAGATTTGTTTACATAAGTGTGTTAGATTTGTTTGCATAAGTGTGTTAGCAATCATTTAGGATAGCTTAATCCTTCAAAAAATTTACTCTTGAAATTGACTAATCTTCACTAATAATGGACTGGTTTTTCTCATTAAGGAGCGATTAACAATTTGGTAAATATGTTTTTTTGGAGTCCATTTGGATCATGTAAGGGGTTGAAATTAGTGTTTGTGAGTGTTTTGAGAGAATCTAATTACATCAATTGGAGAAATTTTGCTCTCTTTTGCTTACTTTTGCATAAAGAAGAGAGCCCAAAATTAAGAGTTTGATTAATCTCTAATTATTGATTGATTTACACTTTAGATGATGCACAACTTAGCAATTTCATGCTCTATCCAATGATGTGCTTGATGGTGTGAATTAATTATGTGTGATTAGTGGTTAATTATTAGAGCCCTTAATTATCCCAAAAGGAGAAAAACATTAGTGAGAGAGTTAATCTTAGATTAATTCTTAAACACTTTTTTACACAACTCATTAGTGTGGCTAATGTGCATTGAATGTGAAGATGTGCATTGAATGTGAAGATGCCAATGAGTTGTCAACTTGTGCATTTTGGGGGTCATTTATGAGGGGTGTAAGAGGGTGTCATAAAAGTGTTGACTTTTTTGATTCCCACTTATCTTTTTGGGAAAAGATCCATATCTCCCCAATTTAAAATTCAAAAAAATCCCCTCCACACAAAAAATTCAAAATCCACTCTAGACTCCGTTTAAAAAAAAAAGGTCAAATCTCACGCGAAATCTACTTCACATATGAAGTAGAACTTCATGATCAAACTTGGTCAAACCTGCAACTTCATGGAATTTAAGAAAAAAATTGATATTGAGCACATGGTTGAGTTCTCCTCGACTTCCTAAACATGGGTGTATGCTCAAAATAAAAAAAATCCAAAAATTCAAAAACATAAAGTTGTTACCTTCTACTTTACTGTCAAACTTGGCTAAACCTATAACTTCATGGAATTAATTTTGATTTTTTTAAATTTTGAGCACATGGTTGATTTCCCCTTGATTTCATGAACACGGGTGTATGCTCAAAATCAAAAAATTCCAAAATTTGTAAAAATCCTTAAAATGTGAAGTCTAGAGAGTTGACGAACCTGATACTTCATGGAATAAGAAAATTTTGAAAATTGTCAAAATCAATAGTGGAGCCAAAAAAAGGGATTATAAAAATAGCCATGTTTAGAGGTCCGTATCTCCTAAACCGTTAGTCCTATGAATGTGTTTTAGTTCTCATCGGAAATCCCTATTCGAGCTCTTCGAAATTGGTCTCAAGAGTTCGAGGATGAAATCCATCATTTTGGCCTCGACTAGTAGCCTCAAAATTTGACTCAAAAATGGAGGCAAAAATGAGCTTAAAAGCACTAGCAAATCACCCAAAATAGCCAAAAAAGATCATGTATCATATTCGGGCTTTTTTTAGTGTCTAAATAACAAAATCTCAAAAGAGTCAGGGGTACTCCAAAAATACTACAACTCTCTCATACAGATTTTTTTCCAAATTCCTTTTGTAATATATTAAAAAACGGGCTACAAAAATGGAAAAATCCTTCCAAAAAAATTTTCATCTTGATACAGATGGAAATTAGGTTTTGAGACCTTGTCTTCCATCTGGGATACTATTGGCATGCACTGTATTTGGAAAAGTATATCCTAAGAGGGTATTCACATGTAGTTTCGAGGTCTTGTCTTCCATCTCGGACACCAATGACATGCACTTTTTTTTAAAATATCTGAAGTTCTTGTGTGGTTAGGCATAAGCAAATAAAAGTAAACGGACCCTCATTTGACCCAGATAAGAGTACGTTGTTATGGCTCACCCTAACCCCCCCTTGAAACCAATAAGAGATTACCTGGTGAACCGCAACTGTCGTGAGGATCTTTCCAATG
The DNA here is from genome assembly GCF_041138505.1 of Cibotium barometz. Classification (NCBI taxonomy): domain Eukaryota; kingdom Viridiplantae; phylum Streptophyta; class Polypodiopsida; order Cyatheales; family Cibotiaceae; genus Cibotium; species Cibotium barometz. The sequence continues at coordinate 12,725,370 of NC_141097.1, read as the reverse complement.
GTCGAGCTTGTAACCCTTGAGGTCTCCAAGCTTTACAACTCCTTGAGAAGCAATTCCACTGCGCCTCCTGCACGCGTCACACCACCGCATTGCACTATGGGTGCTCATCCCTTCTCTCACCTCACTTCACTCACACACACTCACTAGCATGTATTAGGGAGAGAGATTAGCAAGAGGATTAGCAAGACTCAATTGCACAATGGGAGAGTATGTTGTATTATGAGAGATATTCACTTATATACATGGCATAAGTGTTCACACTCACTTAAATTATGGCCGACCGGGCACTTTAGGCTCATAAGAGGTCTAATGCTATTACAATGACTACTCTCATAATATATCCATGAAATACATCACTTAGGACTTCATCCTAACTTGTTACCACACACTCTTGAAGCAGGAATTGTCATAAATACTCCCTGTTACATCATTATATGGGCGCTCGTCCAAGTTGTAGCTTTGGACACCATTGCTTCATATCTTGAATGGATGACCCTTTGGTGTATCTACCTTGACTCCTTGATGTAAGATAATGGTGGTAGATCTTGTTAACCCTAGGAATGGGTTAACATCCCCCCCTTCTTAATGGCGATCGCATCCTCGTGATCGCGTTGAAGACCTTTGTGTGGGAGAATGGAAAATCTTTGTCGATGGCTTTGATGTTGAGTGATATTCAATGGTCTTTGTCTCTCTGGAAGGAATAATAAAAGCGAGTTAGTGAATGAAAAGGTTAGTGGTTTATTGGGGATTCATAATGGGGTGGGGGTGGGGTTTTTTTTCGAATGATTACATTTTTATATTTGTGTGAGAATTTTTTTGGGGGTTTTTGCTCACTTTATTTTTTGCAATCATAAGCAAGGTTACATGTGATTTGTGTTAGTGGGGATGCTAAGAGATGTTAATAATGGGAGATAAGAGAGGGAAGGATCCAGAGGAACGTAGACTTAATCATCAAAGTGAGATGGTGATTCTCAATTCCTCATTTTATTCATTGTAGTGACATTCATCATTTGAAGAATTTTGCCTTCGATGATGTCCCTTTGTGTGGTAGGATTCTTGTCAAATGTTGTTGAGTAGGACTTGTTCCTACATGCTTCTTCCCATGTGCTTTTTTTTTGTTTTTATGTATATTTAAGTACTTTTGTGAAGTAGATATACATGAAGTATAAAAACTGAGTCAAATAGACTCTTATTGAACTGCTCTGTGTTGAAGTAGCCACTTGTTGGCGAGGTTGAAATAATTACGTCGACTTGTGAGGCTAATGTAGATATCTTCACTAAGAATTGAAAATCATTGATTTGTGAAGATGGTAGCGTCATTTGGAGAGGTTTGTAATTCTAAGGAAAATTCCAAGCGTGGGTTGTACCATTGACTAGGCTTTCGCCCACCATGGCCCCCCCATCCAGAGATGTACTTGGAAGTTATCGATGTGGTAAGGCTTTGGTGTAAATGTCCTCCAGTGCATGAGTATGGATATGTACTCATGGAGTATCTATTATGTTAATATAGCCAAAAGAATAGTAAGCAATAAGTTTAACAAAGTATAATAGTTATTTAAGATCCTTGGGAGTTGTTTGATAGGCCCTATGTTTAACTCCCTTGTGTTTGTGTGCGTTTTTTTTAATTTGTTTTTTTAAAAACCACCTTGCGGTGGCTATTCTCCTTTTGAGAGAATAGGTTCTTATGTCTGTCCTACGTAGCTTTTGCACTTACACTTCACATCCACCAGAGGGGTGAAAAGAGCATTGTGTGTTTGTCTTTAATGCGCTCATAAGTGTCCGTTTGTAGACATGGGAATTGATTCTTGAATATTTGGCTCCAATGTTGTCGAGGCAGTAGGTAAGATTGCTAGTTGGTTTCCATTGGGATTGTTCGAACACACAAGCTCTTGTGGAGGTGCTGAATGCATGAGAGTGGTTGAGTGACTTGCTTGGTGTCGCTTGGGCCTCCATTCTTGTCAAACTTTAGGTGAAGCTGTTGGGGTAGAAGTCAGTGGTGAGGCTTTCTCAACGTTGTTTAATTTTGGCAACCATATGATGGAATTACCATCATAGTATCCTTGTTGTTTTGAAGCACATGCACAGGCACCTATCTTTGATGAACATTATAAATTGGTGGCTGATGCATTTGGTGCTGAGGTTTTCTCCTTTGTGTAAGCTTAGGGGACTTTGTGATGTGCTTGGAAATCCAAGCGTTGGTATTTTCTTGGTAGTACCCTTGTGCTTGCAGTAATCATTTTGGTACCCACACTTGATGACTTGGTGGAGTTCTTTGAGGAACTTGCATAGGCTTTTGTGGACGGTGTTGTGGAGAGCTTTTCTATTTCCTTGGCCTTTGAGTGCTGCATTGAGAAAGAGGCTTTGACTGTCGAGGCACCCAAATTTGATTGGCACCTTCATAATAGCAAGCCTTGAGCAACAAGTAGTTGCTTCTCCACCCACATTTTGATACCATAAAGATATCTTGATCTTGGCTGTCTTGGTGGAAGTGGAAGGTTTTGGGACCTCCTTCACATTGGTTGATGCTCAGGCTGCAGGTTTGAGACTCATGGGTATTTTTGACGATGATGAGGCTAGAGTCTCTTGTGGAGTGGCTATCAATGATGAGGCTTTCGAGCATGCAATTTTCTCCTTTGGTGGGCTTTGTCTATGAAGAGGCATAGGCTCCGGGGCTTTTCCTTTGAGTTCGTTGTTAGAGATAGATGGTTGCGATGTGGGAACTTCTTTAGGAATGGTTGTTGATTGTGCGAGGTTTTGGCATCGAACTTCGTTGGTGAGGATGGGGTTGAAGGAGTAGATGCTTTATCAGAGTCGGTCGTTGATGCAGATGGTAGGTTATTATGTAGAGGGGCTTTTGTGGAAGAGGCTTGTAACTTTTTGTGTTCAGCATCATAGAAAGCCATAAGGGTTGGATACTCTTCCTGGCAGTATGGTATTGTCAACTTTGTGCCGTTGACCAAGCATAGTGGTGCTTGGGCAGCAATACTCTATTTATGCCCCAAGATAAAATCTGCTTCCAACACAACCACAAAAACTTGCAAGTAAGGGGCTTAGTTTCAATATACATTGTATGTTCAAAGTTCCCCAAACATGGCATGTTCAAGTCTTGTGTAAAGGGAATTCTTTCAGGATGATGAGCCGTGAGTGTTGGTCGACCTAACAAATCCCATAACTCGAGGGTCATCAGATTGTGTTCCCGTGTTAGATAAAACTGTGCTTGAGCTGTGGTGATTTTATTTGAAAGTTCCAATCCAACTAGAATCTTGGGGATCTTTTTAGTAAGATATGTTAGAAGTTCTAGCTTCTCCAAGGTCTCTTCCTCCTGTAATAGAAATTGTACATTACCTGCAGGAGTGTTCAAGTTGATTGTTTGCATAGATTCATCAATTGAATACAACGAGTCATGTATCTAAGTTCCACCAAGGATGAAATCATACTCAACGGAATCTAGGGTAACATGGAAGGTGAATTCCACATCTCCACCGATTGTTTGAGTAGCATAGATAAAGTAACCGGGAACTTCAATGTTTTGTCCATTGGCTCCTCTTGCAAGACCATTATCTGTAGGGCTGAGTTTAGATTGTCCCAATGACACCCAAGTGTCTATTGTCATAATGTTATGAATATCTCGAGGGCTAATCAACGCGCGTTTGCACTTAATATCATTGCATGTAGGGAAATCCAACCATATCATGATAGAATCTTCAAGGGGAACCATGTATGTTTCAGTTTTTGTGTCAGCCTCAGATCTCGTTTATGTTTCATATTCCCATTCACTTTCATCCTGTTTTTGGCTCTCAGCTTTTTCAAGAGTACCTAATGTGTACATTGGTACACTTGGCCCTTTGACAATTCTAAATGAGGTCTGTTTGGAAACTTGCGAATCCTCACAGTCTTGTTCTGTGGAGCTCTTTATGTCTTTGTATGACTCATGTTGAGCCCTTAAAGGTGCAAGTGTTGATGTTATGTTGGCTTCACCATGAGAGAAGATCATTCCTCCAAATGAGGTTTTGAGAGACTTCTTTAATTTTGTAAGGGAATTATCGAATTCCTCACGTGCTTTCTCAATTGCATAATTCTTGCAATCTTTCTCTAATGACTCTTCTGTAGAGAGTATGTCTTCCTCTTGAAAGGGGAAGCGGGTACTCCTCTGGGTTTTGTATTTTGGTTATTTTTTTTAAGGTTTGGCATTATGAGGCTCAATCACAACCAGTGATTCTATAAGACATTTAACCAAGCTAAGCATGCTCTCCTGAGCTTGCCTTTTTGCGTTCCACATATGTCATATGATCATGATTTTCAATTTGGGGTGGTTGGGTGGGTTCTAGTTTCTTGATTGGTCTATGAGGTGCACTGAGTGAAGAGTTAGAACTTGTTTCATCCTTACTTAGTGACGTACTAGAACTTGTTTCTATTGGAATTTATGGCCCCTCTACATGGCTTTAGTAGTAGACCTTAGTAGATTATTTCTCTAAGGGTTAGTAGCTCCTTTTTTGGATGGTTCTATTTTCAGTTTTTTATATGCCTTAGTGGAGAATCTCTACATCTTGCACTCTACTCTAGGCTTTGGGTGCTCGCTTCTAGGCAAGTGATAAGCATCTTGATTAGGATTAGATCCTAATCTCCTCCATAATCCTTTTGTACTTCAGCCTATTTAAAGGCTCCTCATCTAATGAAGAAAACACCAAGCTTTTGCCTTATTCACATTGTCATTATGCTCATATTATTTGTCTTTAGCTAATCTAGCCATGTTTAAGCATAGTCTTGCTTCCTAGTTCTTAATCCTTGCTCTAATCATGTGCTCAATCCATCCTTGAGCTCCCATGTTTTCTAACATGGTATCAGAGCCAAGTTAGTCACCCTCAAGCTATGTGTAGTCCCTAATCTCATTTGCTAATCATCCCTCATTAATTAAGACACTTTTACCTCTTTTCACCATAGCTCATCTGCACCCACAGCTGAACTTTGCCTTGCTGTGCACAAACCACTTCACCAATGGTCAAGCCCTCTTAGGGGCCTCAAGCTATCTCCTAGGCGACCCTCCACGTGAAGGCACGAAGCGAAATGCAGCTCGCAGCAGGCGGAATCGTCGACGCCATCATGAAGAGGAAAATCTGATTTTTTGTAAAAATTGAGTCAACCACTACAAATTGGTCTAATTCCCTTCAGCCCCGGGGGTTTTCGGGCATGGCGAACGCGTCTGTAGCATCAGAATTGGCTGAAAACGATTGCTTATAGCTCCTCCAGCACTGTGGCAACCACAGAAGGTACCTTGGTCAAAACAGAGATTAAGTAATGATTTTTTACTTAATCAAGTGTTTAGGGTGATGATTATCATGTGGATACATTGCTATTGAAGCATGTTGAAGCCTTTTTTGAAAATATTTAGTGAAAGGCATCCATTCTTTCACTCCAAGGTGGCCCAGTTTTTTAGTTTTCCAAAATAGTGAACTCAATCACTAATGAGTGATTAGTGGATATTAATCACTATTTTTTGTAAGCTCAACATGCCCTCTTCATGTGAGTCCAACAATGCAAAGTATGTCAAATATATTAAAGCCGTGAAGAAAGCCAAAGTCAAATCCATCAACAAAGTTCATGCCAAAGACAAACCCACTTCTCGGATTCCATCATCCTATCTTGAAGTATTACATTTATATGGGGAAGGCAACTTTGATTTCCCATGCATGTAATTTGTTTGAGTGAGTCATTTTTTCAGCATGTCAGAACACAAGGATAAAGGGCTTACTAAGTTTGATGGCACTAATTTCTTTACTTGGTCAGTCAAGGCAAAATTCCTTCTCATAAAGAAGGGACTTTGGAATATTGTCAATGGTAAGAACAAATGTCCAAATGGCAGAGACAAAGAAGATGAGAAAGCAGAATGGATAACTAAAGATGAAAAGGCACTTGCCCTTCTAGTGCTGAGTATGGATGATAATTTCATTCATCATATTAGTGCATGCAACACCTCCAAAATAGCATGGGATACATTGGAGGAGTTATTTGGAGCCAAAGGGAAAGGCACCTTAATGAACCTCATGATAGAATTTTTTGGGATAATGATGCAAGCTAATGAAAGTTTCTCAACTCACCTCAATAAGGCTAAAAGCCTTCTCTCTCAGCTTGCCGGTGAAGGAGAAGTTCTAAAAGATGAAATAGTCATTGCTGTTTTGCTTAAAAGTTTACCTTCCACTTACAGCACTTTGATCACCACTTTAAAGAATGTACCAGATCTAACCTTAAAAAAGGTAGAATCTTCTATCCTGGAAGAAGAAAGAAAAATGGGCAAAGAAGGTTACTTCCAAGCTGACAATGCAATGGTAGTAAGCAAATCAAAAGTATCCTGCTCCCATTGTGGAAAATCAGGACACAAAGTTGACACATGCAGGTTGAAGATGATATGCAGCTTTTGTGGTCTTAAAGGTCATTCAGAGAATTTTTGCTTTAAAAAGAAGGAGAAAGCACACTTGGTTGAGGAAAAAGAAGTTTTGGCAAAGGAAGAAGCAAATTTTGCTTCTATTGACTCTGAATGGGCTTTTTGAAGTCTTTTTTGATGTATGTTACCTCTGAGCACCACATGATGTAGCTCATGTAACTTTCTTAGTAGTAGTAGTAGTAGTGGGACTTTTGTATGTTACCTCTGAGCACCACATGATGTAGCTCATGTAACTTTCTTAGTAGTAGTAGTAGTAGTGGGACTTTTGTAGGTTACCTCTGAGCACCACATGATGTAGCTCATGTAACGTTTTAGACATTTGCCTCATGAGAGGGCAAATCTTCTTGGATAGTCCCATAGTTAGTGTTTGGAACATGGGAGGGTATTTTGGTATTCCTTCACACTTCTTGGCCATGTTGAGGTCCAGGGAGGGTATTGGAATTTATGGCCCCTCTACATGGCTTTAGTAGTAGACCTTAGTAGATTATTTCTCTAAGGGTTAGTAGCTCCTTTTTTGGATGGTTCTATTTTTAGTTTTTTATATGCCTTAGTGGAGAATCTCTACATCTTGCACTCTACTCTAGGCTTTGGGTGCTCGCTTCTAGGCAAGTGATAAGCATCTTGATTAGGATTAGATCCTAATCTCCTCCATAATCCTTTTGTACTTCAGCCTATTTAAAGGCTCCTCATCTAATGAAGAAAACACCAAGCTTTTGCCTTATTCACATTGTCATTATGCTCATATTATTTGTCTTTAGCTAATCTAGCCATGTTTAAGCATAGTCTTGCTTCCTAGTTCTTAATCCTTGCTCTAATCATGTGCTCAATCCATCCTTGAGCTCCCATGTTTTCTAACAGTTTCATTTTTTGACTTTCTTTGGATTGTCAAGTTTTCTTTATGTTTGCACATACGACGAGATAAAATTTTCTTTTGGGCTTTTGTATCCTGTGTCACACATATGGGTTTGTGTGGTTTGTGTGGTGGCTTTTGATGTGGATGCTTCTACATCATGTGTAGCTTTTGGCTCTTTTGGGTTTATGTCCCTCTTTGGGTTTATGTCCTCCACAGGCTCTTTTTCCATGTCCTTTAATTCAACCTTGGTTTCGATATTCTGTTGTTCCTTTTTTTTCTTGGGTTTAGAAGGTTTTGTTTTCTCTTTTTTTCTTGGGTTTAAAAGGTTTAGAAGGTTTTGTTTTCTCTTTTGGGTTCATTAAATGATGTTCTTATACCCATGTTGAGGTATTCTCTTTTGCGTTCTTTTTTAATCATTTCTTGTGCCTTGGCTTGTAAGTGTGTAAGCACATTCAAGGGTACCCTGGACAATTGCCCGTTTTGTACACTTAAGATGTTAAGAGTTGTATTCTGTGAGACAAGTTGCATTGAAGCAACTCGTTTTGGGCAATCTTGGAACATGTGATCAATGCCACATCGTTTACATATGGGTTGCAAAGTGTCAGTGACTATGGGCATGGAAGTATTCCAAATTGTGCAGTAGTCTACCACTTTGTGAGGTCCACGACAATAGAAACATTGAAGTGTTCAATTAATTGCTTCGTAAGCAGTTTCTACCCCTTGGACTGCTTCTTTTTGGTACACGGGAGATGGGGGTTTTGAGTCAATTGTTGATAAATTGGGACACTTTTTAGTATCATCATCAGAGGATGTACAATATATGCAATACAGAAAAACAGGTGCCTTGTATGCACAATGGGGATTGGGATGATCATAGTGATTATTGAACACAAGGCATTTCGCTCCTCATTTGTAGAGGCATTAAGGATGGTTGGTTTTGAAGGAGTTCATCCTCTCTTAGAGATGTCGAGTGAAAGATTTTAAGCAAGGTTGCATAGAATTCAGGGAATGACAATTCCGAGATCAATCTTTCTTTTGCCATTGATTCATTTGGTTTAGATGAGGAACATTTCGTAGCATGATCATCTTCTAGCATGTTGTCATCTAAACGTACTGCTTCTTTACAACATTGATTGAATGTTTCCGGATCGGATACAATGATCAAGTTGTGTAAGCTATTTTTCTTTAAGCTCATGAAACATCGCTTCAATTAAGAATCGTTTAATTTCTCCCATGACTCACATCATGAGTCCAAGAGTTTTATCCGAAGGATAAAGTCTCTAATGGATTCATTTGGTTTACGCTTAATTGAATAGAGTTCTTTTGCTGCACTCCACCGATCACCTTGTCTGGAAAAGCCATGTAGAAAGCCTGACTTTAAGGTTTTGAAGTTGGTCTTGATCATTGGTAATCAATGTGATGAACCATCGACTAGCTTTTCCCTCTAAGCATAAGTTCAACGCATGTACCTTGGTGGGGCAGTTGGGATTTCCAAAGGCTTCACATCCCTATTCAAACATTTGTATGAATTGAATAGGATCTGTTGTTCCGTCGTATTTGCCCATGATTTTGGAGATCTGTATAGTTATATTCTTGTATGTGTCACTGAGGTCATATGTGAGTGCTCTTGTTGGGAGGGACTCCCTCTATCCTTGGGCTACCCCCCTTCCTAGACTAGTCAGTATGTCCAAGGTGTGGGCATCCAAGAAAGGGTTGGTACCTATAAGTTTGGTGGGAATGTTAGGTAAGGGAGACCAAAGCCCAGTGGGATCGAAGTGACAGGGGGTGTAAAACCCGATGATACGCTTGTTATAGGCATGGTCAATGGTATTAGGAGGTGCATTTGGGGCATAGATCTCAATGGCTCGAAGATGTTAGCCATTGGGTTTAGTCCTTGTGTGATTCCTGGAAATCCCTCTATCGTTGCCATGTTTGATCGTCTAAATGCTCCTTAATGACCAAGCACATGTTTTTTTTTTTGGTTTTTATATTTTCTCATAGCCCGTTACAGCCTCAAGAGGCCTGGCGTTCTCTTCGTTTTGGGTCAAATGAGTGTCCGTTCGCCCTAATTAGCTTCGGCGTTGTATGCACGTGAACTACCTCTTAAAGATAATTTTTCAGAAAAAGTGCATGCTAGTAACTTCTCAGATGAAAGAGGAGGTCCTAAAACCTATTTTCCATCACACTCTCTCAAGATGAAAATTTTTTCTGGGATTTTTTTTCCATGTTTTGTAGCATGTTTTTTAGGGTGTTCCAAAAGGAATTTTGGAAAACTCTGCATGAAAGAGTTGTAGTATTTTTAGAGTACTACAACTTTGTTTCCCTGAGTCGTTCGTGATTTTGTCATTAGACCCTCACAAAGTAGCCCGAATATGATTTAAGGTTGTTTTCATGCTATTTTTTGTGATTTTGTGTTTTTTGGGTTATTTTTTGCCTCGATTTTTGGGCTAAAATTTTGAGGCTACTGGTCGGAGACCAAAATGATCAATTTTGGCTTCGGATGGACAAGACCAAAGTTGAAGAGCTCGATGTCAGCTTTTCGATGAGTCTTAGAGCGCCTTCATTGGATTCACGGTTTAGGAGATACGAGCCTGCAAACAGGGGTGCTTTTTTTTTTTGGCTGACGGACCCCCTTTCATGTGAACTAGCAGGGTGCAGTTCACGGCGTGAAATGGACTTCACGAATTTTATCAATTATGATTTTTTTTAATAGGTGTGAACGAAGCCTTTCATGCCGTGAAACCTTAGAGTTTCATGTTGTAAAGCAGACTTCACGGAAAAAATAAATTTGTTTTTTTTATTTTTTTTGGGGCATGAACAAAGTTTCATGCTGTGAAACCTTAGGGTCTCACGCCGTGAAACTAGACTTTACGAAAAAATTAAATTTGATTTTTTTGTGGCGCGCGGACTCCTAGGGCATGAAACGGCCATGAAAGTGCAGAAATGGTTCACGTCGTGAACTATTTTTTCACATTTAAAAAAAAAAATTGACGGACCCCCTTTCACGTTGTGAACTAGTAGGGTGTAGTTCACGGTGTGAAGCGAACTTCATGAATTTTATTAATTTTGATTTTTTTTGGGCGTGAACGAAGCCTTTCATGTTGTGAACCTTTATGGAAAAATTAAAATCGTTTTTTTTTGGGATGTGAACGAAGTCTTTCATCCCGTGAAACTTAGGGTTTCACGTTGTGAAACCAAACTTTTGCAAAAAAATTAAATTTGATTTTTTTTTGGCGCGGACTCCTAGGGGCGTGAAAGTGCAGAAATGGTTCACGATGTGAACCATGTTTTCAAAAAATATTTTTGGGAGTCTAGTGGGAAAATACGATTTTTTTTGGGAGATATTTTTTGAATTTAAAATTAAGGAGATATGGGCATTTTCCCAAAAAGCTAAGTGAGAATAAAAAAGTTCAACCTTTTTATGACACCCCTTACACCCTTCATATAAATGACTTCCAAAATGGACAATTTGACAACTCATGAGAATCTACTCATTGAATGCTCATTAGCCTTAATGATTCATATATAAAAGTGATTAAGAATTAATCAAAGATTAATCCTTTCACTAATCTTTTCCTTACACTAATCAAAGACTCTAATTAACTACTAATCCCTGATTAATTCACACAATTAAGCACCTCATTGGATAGAGCAAGGGAATGCTAATCTATGTGCATCAACAAATGTGTAAATTAATCTAAAATAGGAGATTAATTAGACTCTTAATTTTGGTGTCCACTTTTAAGGCAAAATTAAGCAAAGAGAGTCAAATTTCTCCAATTAATGAAGAAATTGATATAATTTGGTGTTTTGATGAATCAAGATGCTCTCCAAACACTCAAAAACACTAGTTTCGACTACTCCCATGATCAATTTAGATCCCAATTAACACATTTTCTAGTTTTTAAGCCCCTTGAATAAGATTAATCACTCTTAATTATAAAAACCAATCTATTAAGAGAAATTAGTCGAATTCAAGGATCTTTTGATCGTTTTAAGAAATTTTTTGAAAGATTAAGCTACTCCTAATGCTTGCTAATGCTCTAATGCAAAGAATTCTAACAAAAAAACACACAATTAAGCTAAAATTAATGATTGTAGTTCTATGTTTAACACTAAAGAGAGCTAACATTCACTAAGAATTGGATTCTATTGTTTGATGCAATGGATGCAAACTAAGCCTAATATCTCCTATGTGCAAGTCCTAAGAACATGAAAAACTACAATAACAACAAATTAAGCAAAAGGCATTCTTTACAAAAATAAAAAAGAGAGCTATTCTACACCAAATCACACACAAATCACCATCAAATCCACATCTTTTTCATGGAAAACCATTAATAAAGACAATGGGCAATAGAAAATGCATAGATTAGGGAAAAACAATGGAAAAAGCCAAGGGATAGCTCCCTGGCAACGATGCCAAAAATGTTATGGCTCACACCCTAACCCCCCTTGAAACACATCCACAACAAGAGATTACCTGGTGAATCGCAACAACTGTCATGAGGATCTTTCCAATGGCCAACCTTGTAACCCTTGAGGTCTCCAAGTTCTATAACTCCGTGATGAGAAGCAATTCCCCGTGCCTTCTGTTGAGAAAACGTGGTGCTCATGCTAGATTAAGTGTGTGGAAGAAAAGAACTCACAAAATACAAGAACAATATCTTGCTTATTAAGTTGTTTATGAATACAACTAGGCCTTGCTCCATACAAAATGCCTCCTAGCTCCACCTTTAAATAGGTGAGCTAGTGGACCTTAAGTCCCTTCACAATCACACCCTTTTCTTCCCCTTCTACATAACCTTAGTCTCTTAATACCCCCCCTCAATACCAACTATGAAAGAATGGAATAGGTGGTATTGGACATAGGTTGCCTTTATAACATTTGGCATACAAGGATGTCATGGTGGTGTGGTTATCTAGGATTTACAAATATGTTCCTAAAGTCTCAGAGGCTAATACAATGATGCCATCTAAGTCTTTATTTGACGTCGATGAAGATGTACACCTCAATGATGGTGCACCCCACTCTTTGTGCTTGCTTGACCTCTTGTAGTTGACATGCTTTAGACATACATGCCATTGCTTCCACATGCTTTCCACCTTGACCATTCTCACACAATGATCAAAACAAGGCTGCCACCCTTGCTTAAGTGGTTTGCTTATAGATGTTCCTTCAACATGCTTGATGTTTCCTTTAATACCATAACTCCTCCATGGGCAATGAGGTAGATTTATATGGGAAAGGGAAAGGGAGGGTCTTACCACTTGCCTTATGGGGATTGGTCAAGGGCAGTGTCTACTCCATAATTACAACAACTTTTGTGCATGTTGGTTACATGATACCCATTAGGGTTTGAAGGTACAAGCTTAATGAGAGTGATTAAACAACTCATCTTAGATGATAAAAATATTGAATATGCAGCGGAATAACATGCCTTGGGCTTGGAAAATGAGAGCATATGGCTTATGACATGCCTATGCCTCTTACAAAGAAGAGCCTCAAGGGTAATACACAAACATTGAAAATGAGCACTTAGTGTACATGTGCCCAACTTTAAAAACACTCAAAATAATGAGTTTTATGATGAAAAACTAGAAATCTTCAACCTCTTGGCTTATGGGATGAAAACAATGGTTCATGGTTGCATCATTTCTCTTTGGAAGAAACGGGTTGACGATGAAGACTTGTAATGTGGCACTTATGGTGTGTGCCCGGCCTCCAATGTTGATGAAGAAGAGCCTCCTTAGTGTTAAAGACCTCCTCCTTTGATGGTTAAGACCATATTAGTGTTAAGCAACACTTTGTTTGGTGATTAAGATCACCATTAGTGTTTAAAAAATATAATTAGTGCTTAAAAGCATATTTTTAGTATCTAATGATACTTATTTTGGTGATTAGTTTACCATTAGTGTTTAATAACACTATTAGTGTTTAAGAACACTTTATAATAACTTTCTTTTGCTGGATTAACAGATTAATTAGTGTTTAAACAACACTTTTAGTGCTCATTAAGCACATTTTGAAAGCTTTGAAAGCTTGAAAGTTGATGTTGATGATGGAGCTTGATGAGAATGAGGTTCATGGATACCTCATGTGGTTGGCCACTCTTCAAAGTCAAGAGAAAGATCAGCAACAATCATTCACATCATCACTTGGGTGATTAGAGCAAGGAGGGAAGGATTAGAGCAAGAAAAAATTCAAACTTGAAGCTTTAATGGAAAGCTTCCATGGAGTTGATGAAGGGCCGCCTGGGAATTCTGCTATAGCTGCCGCGTTGATGCACCATTTGAGCTCAAACTTGAGCTGTGGATAGGGGATACAGTGGGCTTCAAAAGCCCTCAAGTCCCACGGCTTATGATGGCCTACACGCGGCGGCGAATGGCTGTACGGCCAGCATCGTAGCAGAAAAATGGCACCTACGCACTCAAACAGTAATGCCGCGGTGTCGAAGCGACCAATCCAACACTTGACGGTACGATTATGAACGCCCAGCTGTCTTCTTCACTTCTCTAGTTGAAGTCTCCCCAAGATAAGGCCTCCACAAGCTGGTAGAGCTCCTCCACTGCTAGGGGGTTGAGCTCCACAAGTAGAAGATAAGGAAAAACTGAGGAAAAATGACCTATCAGAGGCCTAATCAACCTAGGCTCTGATACCATGTTGAGAAAACGTGGTGCTCATGCTAGATCAAGTGTGTGGAGGAAAAAAACTCACAAAATACAAGAACAATATCTTGCTTATTAAGTTGTTTTTATGAATACAACTAGGCCTTGCTCCATACAAAATGCCTCCTAGCTCCACCTTTAAATAGGTGAGCTAGTGGACCTTAAGTCCCTTCACAATCACACCCTTTTCTTTCCCTTCTACATAACCTTAGTCTCTTAATACCTTCCGCGAGCGTTGTCACACCGCCGCGTTGCACTACGGGTACTCGTCCCTCCTCTCACCTCACTTCACTCACACACACTCACTATCATATATTAGGGAGAGATATTAGTAAGAGGATTAGCAAGAGAAAGACACAATTGTACAATGGGAGAGTATGTTGTATTATGAGAGATATTCACTTATATACATGGCCATAAGTATTCACACTCACTTAAACTGTGGCCGACCGGGCACTTTAGGCTCATAAGAGGCCTAATGCTATTACAAACAATGAATACTCTCATAATATATCCATGAATTACATCACTTATTAAGACTTTATCCTAACTTGCTACCACACACTCTTGAAGCGAGAATTGCCATAAATACTCCGTTACATCATTACGGGCGCTCGTCCAAGTTGTAGCTTTGGACACCATTACTTCATGTCTTGAATGTATGAACCTTTGGTGTATCTACCTTGACTCCTTGATGTAAGATAATGGCAGTAGATCTTGTTAACCCTAAGAACGGGTTAACATACGCCAAGCCTCATAAGGCTACAAGAAAACCTAAAACCCAAAAAAAAGAAAGAAAAAAGGACGTGAGCTTACTAATTGAAGAGCAATTGGCAATGTCATAAGATGGCAACGATAGAGGGATTACGTGGGCCAACACTCACATTGAACCCAATGGTTGAAATCTTTGAGCCATTGAGACCCATGCCCCAAATGCACCTCCCAATACCATTTACCATGTCGACAAAAAGTGTGTCATTGGGTTTTACAATCCCTGTCACATCAATCCCATTGGGATTTTCTCCCTTGCCCAATACTATTACAAGTTCTAAAACTTTAGAAGTGCCAGGTACTAGATCCTTGCAACTTTTAGAAGTGCTAGGTACCAAACCCTTGCAACCCCTAGATGCCCAAACCTTGGATATATTGACCAATCTAGGAAGGGGGGTCGCCCAAGGACTAATTGAGGTCCTAAACACAAGAGCACCCACACACGGCCTTAGCTAATCATCCAAAAATGTGGTTGTAGAGATTTCCAAAATCATGGGCAAGTACGATGGAACGACCGATCTTGTTCAATTCATGTAAATGTTTGAACAAAAATGAGAAGCCTTTGGAAATCCAATTTTTCCCATCAAGGTACATGCGTTTAGTGGGAAATGCTAGCAGATGGTTCATCGAATTGATGCCTGTGATTAAGGCAAATTTTAGAACCTTGAAAACAACCTTTATTCATGGATTTTTTTATTGGTGGAGTGTTGAAAGAGAACTCTATTTGATTGAGCAAAACCTAAACGAAACCATTAGATATTTTATCCTTTGGATAAAATATCTTGGACTCACGAAGTGAGCCATGGAAAAAATGAAACCATTGGATATTTTATCCTTTGGATAAAAATCTTGGACTCACGAAGTGAGCCATGGGAAAAACTAAACGATGCTCAATTGAAGAGATATTTCATGATAGGCCTGAAGAAAAACAACTTACACAACTTGATCATTGTGTCCAAACATTGGATCAATGAGGCAAAGAAGCCATACGTTTAGATGACAACATGATCATGGGGATGATTACGATATGAGATGTTTCTCATCTAAACCAAGAGAAACAAAGGCTAATGAAAAAATTGATCTCAAAATTGTCATTCATTGAGTTCTACATAGCCTTGCTTGAAAGCTTTAAACCAATACATTAAAGAAAGGATGAGCTCCCTCAAGACCAAATAGCTGTAATGCCTCTCAGAGTGGTGGACCTAATGCCATGTGTTCATTGCTACCACTTCCACCCCAATCCCCAATGTGCATAGCCTAAGCCTGTCTTTCAATATTGCAAACATTGTAAAGCTTTGGATCACAACACATCTCAATGTCCTTATTCACCTGCTATGACTCAACCGTCCTTACCTCAACTAGAAATAATCCAAAGGGTAGAAACTTCTTAGGAAGAAGTTAAGTGAACACTTCAGTGTTTCTATTGTCTCATGGAGACCGCACAAAGTGGCAGACTACTACACAGTTTGAAATTGTTAGCATCACCTTGCTAACATGGGGGAAATCACATGCTCCTACACACATAGCCATGGAGTACACATGTATACATGAGCATGGAGTAGGAGGCATGGATCAAGAATAAGATAAAAGACACAAGATAAACATACAAGCATAATAACATAACATCATAGTGTGTTTCCATGTATCACATACTGTGTGTACAAGAATCATGTGTAAGATCATGTCCATACAATAGTCATGTCATGTCATATCATATCATGTCCTATCATGTTATATGTATCATGTCCAATTTGCATACTGTGACTGTTGCACTACCCATGTGACTATTGGGCTCCCATAACCTCCACAAGATCCTAACTCCCCACTAGCCCTCTTGTAACCACTTCTTGACATCTTGTAATAACCAAATCCGACAACTCATTAGCCTAAGCTAATGCTACTACTGCTAGGGACTGTACACACCTATCAATACATGTCTTTCCCTTTGTTTAGTTG
Source organism: Cibotium barometz (assembly GCF_041138505.1). Taxonomy (NCBI): domain Eukaryota; kingdom Viridiplantae; phylum Streptophyta; class Polypodiopsida; order Cyatheales; family Cibotiaceae; genus Cibotium; species Cibotium barometz. The sequence continues at coordinate 12,708,682 of NC_141097.1, read as the reverse complement.
GGAGTGTACTATTTATTATCAATGCCAAGTACATCATGAAAATTTGTAAATAAGTGGCTGCAAGAAGATACAATGCAAGCCACTTCAAGTTATACAATATATCATGTAGAACCCAAAAACTGATGGGGTAGATCAAGGAGATGGTGGGAAGATGATTTCCACCAATCTGATGAATAGTCCACAAGTATATCCTGATAAAGAATCTCATCCATGGGCACTCAAGTGTGCTACCTTCTTTGTCGATGTAGCCACCTACTTTTGCTCCATGTGTTCAGGAAGTTAGCTTTATCTTTGGAATTCCACAAGGTGTGTCCTCCCTTAGGTCTTTAAATTACAACATCCAATAAGAAACTAGAAATCAATACATCATTTTCTTATGCTTTTAATATTTCCATTTTGGTTTTTGTTTGTTCCTTTTCCTTACAGGCAACTCGGTAGGCACCTCAGTGAACCTTTTATCCAGACTTCATGCCTTCTCACTAGGTCTTACACGCGTCTCGCCAGGTATCTCACTGAGATTTTCTCTCGGCTTTCATGCCTCTTTATCCGAGGCTTATAACTGACTAAGTAGGGATCTTTAACTAGGCTTCCACCAGTCCTCGTGCCTTCTCACTGGGTCTTATAAGCGACTTGATAGTATCCTCAAGGCAAGTGTTACGATACTTAATTTATTATTGGGTGTTCCAATAAGTGAAAAGAATATCTTGGGTGACCCAAGTGTGATTAATTTGGTTGTGAGTGAATCCAACCAACTGTGATATGTGTGACGCATGTAAGAAATGTGTGAGTATGATTGTGAGTGAATCCAATCAACTCTTTTGAATTAATTCTTGATGAGGGTGACCCTAGTTAGTTGTGAGTGAATCCAACCAGTTCTCTAGACTATAAGGAACCCAGAATCAGTTGGATCTTAAGGAAAAGAATTCTCCTCTAGCTTGCGAGATGAGGACATCTCGCATTTTTTAAGTGAGGTAGAATGTAAGATTCCTCCCCAGCCTCTCAAGATGTCCAGCATCTTCCCCTATAATTAAATCCCTCTTCAGAAATATAAAAGATCTTGTTTCTACCTGACAGAGAAAATATTCTAGAGAGAGGTTATTCAAATTTTGGATGGAAAAATATCTCTTTTTATTAAAATAAGTTCCCCCGAAACAGAAGTTCAAAAAGATTTTCAGAAGGTGCATTAGAAATCAAGTATAATCTGTTCAAGAGGCCTCATCCTAGGAGTTCAGATTTTTGAAAAATTTTAAATTAAGGTTTTGAGGGGCCAATCAGATTCATCCAAATGTGTGGAGAAGATAAATAGAAGAAATAAAGAAAATCCCCCCAAAAATGAGTAAATACTCACATAAGATGAAGAGTGGACTAAGGACCAAAGGAATTCTAAAAAAATGGATTTTTGACACCTCAAAATGGGAATCCCCCCCCCTCATGAATGAGGCGCCTACTTCACATGTGTAATGGAGTTTTAAATCATCAAAAATTGAGATATTTCATCTCTCCTCTCTCCTAATTCAAGTCTAGTTCCAAAAAGTAAGCTAAATTGACCTAAAAATGGTCAAAAATTGACCAAACTGATCTGGAAAATTCTAGAATCAGTTTGCTTGGTTAGGAGCTCACTTTTTCCTACAAATAGAAGCCTCCCCCTTTGTTGAAGCTTAATAGTGTTTTATGCACTGTTACTCTACTCCACCCCAGCGTCAAGAACTATGAATTTCTTAAAACTTCATTAAGTTTTGACCATTCCCTCTTCTAAAGAACTGGTGGGGGCCACTCTTGTTGCAAACACAAGAGTAGATCCCTCAAACCATCAAGCCAAAGGAAAGCTCCCAGAATTCTTGTAAGTTAGTAATTTTGCCTTTTCTTTATTCTTTTAATGGTTTTTCTAATCTTGCTTTGTTTAAATTGAAAACTCTTATGCTATGCCTTGCTAGAAAGGCTTTCCCTCTCTCTCATTCTTGAAATCAGCCCTTCTTTATTCTAGTTAAGTGATCTAATAGTGGGAATTAATCTTTTCATATTGTTTCTCTTTTAAAAGTGAATTTGATTAGTTTAGAGTGCTTAAATGGAGATAATTTTTAAGTAATTTTAAGTTAGGAAAAATTGAAAAATGATCAGCCATACAAAGGAGGTTATGGTAAAATTTTTCTAAAATTTGGTGAAATATGTTTTATCTTTTATCATCCAAAAAGAGTAATCCCCACCAATTGTGTATTCTAAAAGTGTAATTTTGATTTTATGCATAAATAAATGCATAAAGAAATTATTTTTATTTCAAACACTTCTAGTTAATATTCTCATCAATTTTCATTTTATGCATAGAAAGATGCATAAAGAAATTTATTTTTATTTCAACAGAGTTATTTTCATCAATTTTTATTTTATGCATACAAAGATGCATAAAGAAATTATTTTTATTTCAAAAGAGTTATTCTCATCAATTTTCATTTTATGCATAGAAAGATGCATAAAGAAATTTATTTTTATTTCAAAAGAGTTATTTTTATCAATTTTTATTTTATGCATAGAAAGATGCATAAAGAACTTTATTTTTATTCCAAAAGAGTTATTCTCATCAATTTTCATTTTATGCATAGAATGATGCATAAAGAAATTTATTTTTATTTCAAAAGAGATATTCTCATTAAAATTGAATTTATGCATAGAAAGATGCATAAAAGATTTATTTTTATTTCGAAAGTGTTATTCTCCTTAAAATTGAAATTATGCATAAATAAATGTGTAAAGAATCTTTATATAAAAAAAATAAGGATTCTCTTGCATTCTAAGAATGGATGTGATGAGATGGGATGTGATAGATGAGAATGAATAGAGGATAGATGTGATGAGAATGAGAGGTAAATAGATGTGATGAGATGGGATGCGAATCAGATAGATGGGAATGAATGGATGGATGGATGTGGATGTATGTGAAGGACGGATGTGGATGTATGTGAAAGAATGGATGTGGATGTGTGTATGTGAAAGGATAAATGTGGATGTGTATGTGATTAGTATGGATGCGGATGTATGTGAAAGGATAGATGTGGATGTGTATGTGATAACTATGGATGTGGATGTATGTGAAAGGATAGATGTGGATGTGCTTGTGATAAGTATGGATGTGGATGTATGTGGGAGAATATATGCGGATGTAAATGTGATGGCTATGAACGAAAATTGAAGCGATGAGATGTGATGTAAATTGGATAGATATGAATGATAAGGGATGTGAATGAATGATATAGGATGTGAATGAATGTGATAGCATATGAATCGGGATGTGAATGAATGATATAGGATGTGAATGAATGTGATAGCATATGAATTAGGATGTGAATGAATGATAAGGGATGTGAATGGATGTGAATCGGGATGTGAATGAATGATATAGGATGAGAATGAATGATAAGGGATGTGATGTGATGTGAATCGGGATGTGAATGAATGATAAGAGATGTGAATGGATGTGATGTGATGTGAATCGGGATGTGAATGAATGATAAGGGATGTGAATGGATGTGATGTGATGTGAATCGGGATGTGAATGAATGATATAGGATGTGAATGAATGACAAGGGATGTGAATGGATATGATGTGATGTGAATCGGAATGTGAATGAACGATAAGGGACATGAATGAATATGTTAGCATGTGAATCAAGATGTGAATGAATGAGATGTGATGTGAAATGAATGTGATAAGATGCGATGTAAACTGGATAGATGTTAATGTATGTGAAGTGATGAGATATATGGGTGGATGCAAGTGGGTGAAATCTGATTAGAAAAAATGAGGAAATAAGCGATGAGATAAAAAAAGATGTGATTAGATGAGAATGGGAATGTTTATGAAATGATGTGGATTGATGTGCATGGATGTTTGAATGATGTGGATTGACATGTGGATTGATGTGGATGGATGTATGGAAGATATGGATGGATGTGTGGATAATGTGGATTGATGTGGATTGGTGTGTGTATGATGAGTGAATGATGTGGATGATGTGGATGGATGAGGTGGATTGATGTGTGGATAATGTGGATTGATGTGGATGATGTGGATTGGTGTGTGTATGATGAGTGAATGATGTGGATGGATGTATGGATGAGGTGGATTGATGTGTGGATAATGTGGATTGATGTGGATGATGTGGATTGGTGTGTGTATGATGAGTGAATGATGTGGATGGATATATGGATGAGGTGGATTGATGTGTGGATAATGTGGGTTGATGTGCATGGATGTTGAATGATGTGGATTGATGTGTGGATTGATGTGGATGGATGTATGGATGATGTGGATTGATGTGTGGATGATGCGATTGGATGTGACTTGATGTAGGAATGATGTGACGTGATAGTGATCGATGATGAAAATAAAATTGTGGTAAGATGAAAAAAAGATGGGGTCTAATGTGAAAGGATGTGGAGTAATGAGAAAAGATAGAAATATTGTTGGAACTGTATTTATTTGTGAAATCTATTTTTAAATGACTTTTTCATGTCAAGAATGTTGGGGAAGCATTTTGACCGTCTTGTGAATGAGGTTGTGAAGACCTATCTGTTAAAGTTGCAACTGCTGAGACGGAGAGTCATCGGAGGACGTCTCGCGTAGCAAGGTCGGTCGAGGTCTTGACTAGCCTCAGTTTGATTAAATGGTGAGCTTCCGGTACAATGGATGAGGGACCAAGGAAACGGCCTATGAGTGAAGCGCTAGGTGACCTGCGAAGGATCCTAGAGGGTACTGACCATACAGTGCTCGGGGTCGCCGAAGATACCCACGAGTATGTCGGGGAAGATATTGGAACAAGGAGTAAGAGTTGATTTCTGAATTCGGGCATGGATCTGGTTGATTGACCTTGCTGGTCCTCAATGGATGAGTCCATGGCTCTTTTATATGGATCTGTTGGGTTGATCTTCCTGATCTTCAATGGAGATTCCATCTGGATATTTTTATGTGATTATATTGTCGGGTACTATGAGCTAGGAACTATTGAAAAGGCCCCTGAGTGAACAGGTGGTGAGCGTTCTGGTTGTTGCCAATGATGCCATAGGTACACCGATGAAGGAAGGAGTTGGAAATTAGGATTCAACTGGATAATTAGAGGATTATGATCAGTAACACTATGGTTTCATTAAATGATTGTTTTAAAGATTGTTGAATCTGTGAAAAAGGCAAGTTCATATTGGGTGTGTAAGTGGTGTGACTAGTTTTATGTTTGCATGAGTACCCGGCTAGGGGGCCTAGGAACTTTTTTCCCTGGTACTCGGGACAAAACCTACCAAATTCCTAATTGGATCCCATCACTACAGTGGTTGGGCGGTTGGCTAACCCATGGGACTGGATGGGGTTAGGCTGGTGGACTGATGGATCCGTAAATCGAGACTCAATTTTTGTATAGTACGATAGATGAGGTAAATCTTGGATAAAAATTGTTCTATGGAAAAGAATCAATGGCTGTGCCTCTCAATGAGAAAAAAAGCATTGGTCTCTATGATCCAAGTACAGTTGTTTTCCCTGATCTGACTATGGGACTTACGGGTTCGGTCAGATGAGTTCAATTTGTTAAGGCTTTTGACTACGTTAGAGAAAAATTATCCTGGAGGAATCGCCCGTGCTTTCTGGGCAAGGAAAGTTTTTTCGAGTTCGGTTTTGGCAGAACCGATGGATTAGTCTCTTGTCTGGATATCCGTGGGCAAGGCCCCGAGTGTGGGACCCTGCCCCATGCAAGAAGTGCTACTTCCACTGCTAGTACCCCCGAATTCGTTGCGCAGTGGGGTCAGGGATCCTACAGCACACATAAGATGAAGAGTTGACTTAGGAATCAATTAAAAATGATTTAAAAGACCTTAGCCTAAGGGTCAAGATTTTTAGAAATTTCTAGATTATGGTCTAATTAAGGTTGCTATGGGCCAATAAGATTAATCCAAGTGTTGGGGTGAGATAAATTCTCCAAGGTGCATTAGGAATCAGTTAAGAATGATATAAGGGACCTTAGCCTAAGGGTCTAGATTTTTAGAAATTTTTAGATTATGGTCCAATTAAGGTTCCAATGGGCCAATAGGATTAATCCAAGTGTTGGGATGAGATAAATTCAATGAATAAAAGAAAATACCCAAAAATTAGTAAATGCTCACATAAGATGAAGAGTTGACTAAGTACAAGGTTTATTAGTTAAAAATTAAGAGATATTACTAAAAAAATGGGATATTTTAGAGAAATGATGAATTTTTGACACCTTGGTAAGGAAGGGGAGAACTTTGAGGTAGGATCCTCCTTCACATGTGTGCGAGGGTTTTTAATTCAAAAATATTAAGATATTTTTATGCCTCCTCTCTCCTGGATCAAACTGGATCAAAATGGGAGCTAAACTGGTCCATGAAAATGGGAGCTAAACTGGTCCAAATTTAGCCAAACTGAAGTTGGAAAATTCTAGAACTTAGTTCGACTCAGTTCGTGGCCTTCCTCACCTATAAATAGACCCTCATTCTTTTGTATTCTCATCTCTGAACTATACCATGCTAGTATTCTATTAAAATACTCATATTTTCTATTATCCCTTAAAAATCCTCTACTTCTGAAGAGATTGGAGCTTCTCTCTCTCTTCAACAATCCTTGGAGCTTTCTTCTCAACATACTAAACCATTTGATTGGTTGGGGGCTTCCTTCTAAGATAAAGATGCAAGCCAAATCTAGAGGTAAGAAGTAATTTCATGGTTTTCATTAATATTCTTAAAATATTTCACTTCTCAACCCCTTTCAAGCTTGAGAAGTTTCAAATTAATTGTTTTCAATGCAACTCAAGCTTTCTATAAGAATTCTAATGATTAATCACAAAAAAGTTCATCTTTATGCTTAATTAGGATGCTCTTTATGTATATCTCTCTCTCCCAAAAGAATAGTCATTTCTATGGCTAATTCTTTATTCAAATGGATGCTTCTCATTGATAAATTCTCAATTCAAAAATCAAACTCTATGCTAGTTAAGCTAGAGGTTAAGAAAATGGCTTTTTTATGCTTTTATGCTAATAAAATTATGGTAAAATTATGGTTTAATTCCATAAATTGGATTTAAGTCTAAAAATAGTTATTCTATCATAATTGTATTACAAAGTCTTATTCTTTCTAAAAATATTAAAAATTATCAATAATAGCAACAAAACTATGGCAAAATTTTTAGAAAGTAATACATAACTCATTTTTATGCATAATGTGAAAAGAGGACTTCCTACCATATTTTAGGATTGGTCATCCTATGCTGAAAGAATGATTTTCATCACATTCATGGAAAACTAATTTTTAGTATTTATGTGTAAATAATTAATTAGAGAAAAGAGTAATTTTTGGTATTTTTATTTTTATGCAAAAAGAGGAATTCCCATGATAATGGAGATCCATGTAATTAAATGGAAAAAGAGAAAATTTGATATATTAAAATAATAAATATTTTTATTTAAATATAGAGAGAAATTTTAGATAAATTTATTTTATGCATGAGAAAATTTAAATGATAAAAGAGGAATTCGCATGACATTTGGAATTCAATCATTTAAATGGTAAAAGTGGAATTCTTGGCATAAATGAATTAATGCATATTTGTATTTAAAATTAAAGAGAAATTTTAGATAAATTTATTTTAGATGAATTAATGGATATTTTTTTAAATTTAAAGAGAAATTTTAGATAAATTTATTTTATACATGAGAAAATTTAAATGATAAAAGAGAAATTCTCATGACATTTGGGATTCAATCATTTAAATGGTAAAAGTGGAATTCTTGGTATAATTGAAATAATGAATAGTTTTATTTAATTTAAAGAGAAATTTTAGATAAATTTATTTTATGATAAGAGAGGAATTCCCATGACAATTGGAATCCAATCATTAAATGAGAAAAAGAGAATTTTAAGCTTATTCAAAAAAATGGATATTGGTATTTAGTTAAAAGAAGAGTTTTTATGGTATTCAACTAGAGAAAGATTTGAATTAATTTTTGGATTTTGCTTCAATCTTCCGCATTCGATCCTCCACCGGGCATATGTTCTCTGTTTTGCAGGAGTTCACAAAACCAGAATTTTTCCTTCACACATCACTTGTAATGCATCAATTTTTTGCATGAATGATTTGCTCCTGAGTTGCCAGTACATGTGCCCTTCCAAATACATGAGACCTTCACTTCTTTGCTTGCATTTCCCAAAATACATGTGCCAAAGTACATTCATTCACAAGCTTTCCATGAAAGCTTCAAAACAGAAATTTTCTGCTTTCTTTTGCACCTTTAATCTTCTCTTACACTTGCTCTTGATACCTGCAATCCGCAGAGGGGGTCTTGCTACACTTACCAATGGTCCTTAGCTCTCAGATCTGATGCCGATGTGTGCTCCACAGCTTTTCCTTTGCTCCAAGCTCCAATGGCTTCCTTCACAGCTTTTTCTTCTTCTTCCCTCTTCTCTCACTCACTCTCACAACACAATTAATGAGCTCTTGGCTCTGATACCATGATAAAAAACAGAAGCAGGAGAGAGCACACACAAGAGAAGCAAACCCTAATCCATATCCATCAATCATAAAGAAGGAGAGAAGCAATAGTTCATCTCTCTCACACACACAAAGGAGAACACAACATAGTGTTATGTCCACACTACAAAGTAAACCTAATGTAATGTCCACACCACACATGACCAGCTGGACGCGGTCATAAACACACCACACGATATCTATCTACCATACTGTCACTCTGTCAGCACCCATGTGCTATCCTCCACAGCTGTATACGACCTTGACATTTCAACAAATTTCAGGAATGAAGGAAGACCTTTCCCTCGAAGTTTTTTCTCAGGAACTCCGGCTCTTTCAAGAATGCAGAGGGAAGAGCTTTGAAGTGAGAGCATGTGCTTCAAGGATGTTAGGGGTTTGGGCACCAGCTCAAGGATTGCCCATCTCCTTCTGTGGGCCAAGGAAGCCAGGGTCCGAAAATTTAGAGACAGACTCTTTCGTATCGTCCCCCGCACTAAAATCAAGGCAACCCCAGAAGAGTGCCAGCTCGGCCTATAGCCTCCATGCAAAGCAGTCTCTGAACTCCCCCCTTGAATTGGGGAAACCAAAGAGAGAGAGTTCCACCTTAGACTGCAGCAGCTAGAGCCGTCAGTATAGCTGAGGACGTGGAGGAAGAAAAAGGACAGATCTATGCCGCAATAGAGCATCAGGGGAATAACCGTCAATTTTCTGTCCTCCAGACTCCAGCAGAGTACCAAGGTAAGAAATTCAAGCTTTTGATTGATTCAGGCAGTACTCATTCTTTTATTTCCCTAGGATGTGTGCATAAGCTAGTCCTAAATCAAAAATCAGGGAAACCTACGCAAGTGGAGTTGGCCAGTGGAAAGATTCTTTTCACACACCTTGAGACATACCTTATTCAGTTTAATAGAGTGCTAGTTCAGAGTCCTACCCTTGGTGGGAGTCTATGATGGAATCCTTGGAATGGATTGGCTCCATAAGAATCAAGCTGATATTCATTTCACAAAGGAACCATATCTTTCCTCGACCTTCACAGGAATAAAGTTCAAGGAACTAGAATTTTCGGATCCCGAGTGCTGCAATTAGTCAAGGCTTCTAAATTATTAAAAGGGCTTAGAAAGAGGCAAGCTGTTTATGTCGTTAAGATGAATCTGGTAGACATAAAATGCAAGGCTAAAGAACCAGAGTGGTTAAGTGATTATACAGATGTATTCCCTAAAGAGTTGACTGCGATGCCTCCATCTCACGAAGTAGATCATGAGATTGAGTTAACCCCCACCGGAGCTCAGCCAGTAGCCCAGCGTGAATATAAAATGCCACTCCCTGAAGCCATAGAACTTAAGGAGCAGTTAAGATAGCTGTTAGAGCAGGGATTCAGTAGACCCAGTGTCTCACCTTGGGGTGCGCCCATTCTCGTTCAAAAGAAGAAAGATGGAACGTTAAGACTCTGTATTGACTACAGAGGATTAAATCAATTAACAATTAAAAATAAATATCCTATCCCTAGGATTGATGAACTTCTAGATCAGTTAAGTGGGACCCATATGTTCACAAAGATAGATCTCAAATCCGAGTACTACCAGATCAGAATCAAGGGCCATGACATCACAAAGACAGCATTCAATACTCGCTATGGGCATTATGAGTTCACATTCATGCCATTTGGATTGACTAATGCCCCGGCGACGTTTAATCGTCTTATGCAGGATATTCTCAGAGAATACTTGGATGATTTTGTTCTTATCTTCTTTGATGAGATCTTGGTATTCTCAAAGAATGCTGCAGATCATGAAGATCATGTGCGCAAGGTCTTGGAAATCCTAAGAAAACACCAACTCTTTGCAAAAAAGAGCAAGTGTTCTTTCTCTATTGACCAGGTGGAATACTTTGGGATTCATAGTATCAAAGGATGGGATTTCTCCTAACCCTGCAAAGATCCAAGCAGTCATAGATTGGCTGGAACCCAAGACAAAAAAGGAAGTCAGAGGATTCCTAGGATTAACCAGATGGTATAGGATCTTTATACCCAGGTATGCTTAGATAGCATCCCCTTGAACTAACCTTCTCAAGAAGATTACCCTTTTTTAGTGGATTGCTATGTGTCAAAGTGCCTTTGATAAGCTGAAGACAGCCTTAGTAACCAACCTTGTCCTTAAATTGCTAGATTTCACCAAACCTTTTGAGGTAGTTACTGATGCCAATGGGTTTGCCTTAGGCGGTGTTCTTATGCAGGAAGATCATGCTGTGGCCTATGAATCCAAAAAAATCAGAACACATGAGAGAAATTATGCCATCCATGACTTGGAGTTACTCTCAATAGTTTATGCTCTGAAGTTGTGGAGACATTATCTTTTGGGACAGAGGTTCACCTTGATGACAGATCATCAAAGTCTGAAGTGGATCTTCACCCAAAGGGATCTCAACATGTGTCAAAGGAGATGGATGCAGACCTTGCAATAGGAATTTGATTTTGAAATTAAGTATCAGCCGGGGAAAGAAAATGTGGTGGCAGATGCGATTAGCAGAAAAGCCTCCTTGCTTGCAATTACAGTGGTGTCAAATCCATTGATCAATGAAGCAAGGGAGAAAATCATGCGAGGACAAATTCTTTGCCCCTATTGCTACCCTTCTCATGCAGGAAAACAAGACTCCTTAGGAAATGAGTCGAGTTCTTGGATATTAATTGGATGAAGGATGCATGTATTATAATAATCCTCTATCTATCCCCAATGATGAGGGAATAAAGGGAAGGATTCTGAGAGAAGCCCATGATAGCGTGATAGCTGGACATCTAGGGTTTATAAAAACCTATATGTCTGTGAAGAAAAGCTTCTTTTGGCCAGGACTCAAAAAGGATGTACTTGATCATGTGTGGAAATGCTTAATGTGTCAGAGAGTCAAAGCAGAGATAGTTAAGATGCCAGGGAAACTACAACCTCTAGACATTCCCACAGATGAAGTGGGAATGTATCAGTATGGACTTTGTCACTGAATTACCTTCAGTACAATCAGGTTACAACTCCATTTTTATGGTAGTTAACAGGCTAACCAAAGTTGCCCATCTAATTCCAGTGAAAGAAACATACATTGCAGTGGATGTTGCCAGAGTTTTCCTTAAAGAGATCTTCAGATTGCATGGCTTTGCATGGCTTACCTAGGAGGATAGTAAGTGACAGAGATCCCAAATTCACATTGAAATTCTGGACTACTGCATTCTTCAAAGCAGTAGGAACTTTCCTGGATCTCAGCACAGCATATCACCCTGAAACAGATGGCCAGACTGAAAGAGTGAATCAGGTAATAGAAGATTTCCTTCGGTCATGCTGCAGTAGGGAACCCAAGAAGTGGTTAAGCCATTTTTATCTGGTTGAATTTACTTACAACGCTTCTTATCATCGAAGCAATGGGATGAATCCTTTCAAAGCTTTGTATGGACAAGATTGCCTTACACCGTTGACTTGGTCTGACCCATTGATCAGAGTCGAGATGTCTAGACAAATGCTTGATGACATGGACCAGCAAATGCAATCAATCCGTAAGATATTAAGGCAGCCCAAGATAGGCAAAACTAGTATGCAGATAAAAAGAGATCAGAGAGAGAGTTTGAAGAATCAGATATGGTCTTCATTCGAGTACGACCAAAAAGAAGTTCCTTATCATTAGGGAAGTACAAGAAGCTCTCTCCCAGATACTGTGGACCGTATGCTATTATAAAGAAAGTGGGCAATCTAGCTTATAGATTTCTTCGGCCTCCCCATCTCAAGGTACATAATGTATTCCATGTCAGTTTGCTTAAGAAATATGTACCCAACCCAAGTCACGTGCTTGATGATGATGAGCAATTGATTTCTTTGACTCAAGGCTATCCTCCTCAATTAGTAAATTGCTGAAGCATATCTTGGTGATTTAAAACCCAAAATTTTATTTATTTTTTTAAAATTCTTTTCCTTCTCTCCTCTCCCTTCAATTCGACGACAACGAGCTTCTGTTTTCCTCCCTTTGTGCACCGTTTTAGAGGCCGTCTCGGCGGCCTTTGTTTAGCTGAGTGAAGCTCGTTACAAAGCTTTACTAAACTTTTGGACAAGCTTAATATAATATAAGATATATATATATAGATATATAGAAGAAGTCGGATATTGCACTTTTTTTTGGAAGACATTGGAGAAGCTTTTTGTTAGGCTTTTATAACAAAGCTTTAATTAATAGCTTAGTATTAAAGCTTTAAAAGTTAAAGATTTTACTTTTTTTTAAAAAAAAAGGGCTTACTATTTACTTCATAAGCTTAACTTCAAAAGGATACAAGGGTTTCGGAACACGAACACAATTTAAGGGGAAATTCAAAATTTCCACAAATTGTAGAAAAAATATTGGAACTTCTTCATATTATTTGGAAGTCTCTTGCAACAAATGTTTTTGGCGTTATTTCTCAGTAATATTTTTGAAGATCTTTCAAAGTGGTTTTGAACATGATTCTTTTTGAACTGTTGACATCAAGGCAATAATTGAATTATTATTTTTATTGGATGCCATCGACTTTGAGTGCTTCAACAACTCTTCTTTCGAAATACACGATAGTCAGATAAGTTTGCTACCTTTTCTATTTTATTTCTACATTTCCATAATATTTTACTTGTTTCTTCTACAATGACAATCTATCCACAACCACCTACTATCTAGGATCAAGTAAACGTACTTCAAGCTCCGTTGTTGAGTGAGAAGAGACAAAGAGAAGATTTTTAGTGGAAATTTACTTGCAAGAAGCGAAGATGTGGATATTCTGAATCTGATTCATTGGATTCTAACAAGGACCCTATCGAAAAGGACTATGCGAGCTACTCTCAAAGCTCAAGAGTCTCGAAAGGGATACAAGATTAGCAGAAAGGCTTTTAATTTTAAGGATTATGATGGCAAAAAGGATTCACACGTTATACTTGCATGATTGAGCCATCTTGATGATTATTTTTTTGGAGAAACATTTTTTGAGAAGGATAAGGTTAAATGTGCTACTAATCATTTGGTAGGAGGTGCTGCTCTTTGGTGGGATGTTATTAGATAGCGCAAACGCAAACGAAAGTCATGGAAAGACTTCCATAAGCTGATCAAGAAGGATTTCTTACCTCCGTCATGTAAGAGTAAAGCCAGACAGTAATGGGATATTTTTAGACAACTCAAAAAGGAGAACATATTAGCCTATGTTGACAGATTTTGGCAAACCTTATTGCAACTTCAAGCCATAGAGAAAGTTCATGAAAAAGAGCAAAGGAGAAAGTTCATAGTAGGTCTCAAGCCAGCTATTAGAGCAGAAGTGAACATGTTTCATTCTTGTCCTCTTCGCAATGCCATCTCTCTAGCAACAAATTGCAAGAAAAAAAATGGATTTCTGAGGGATACTACAGTGACAGATTCTCATATTCCTTGGTTTTCTTGATCTACACATTTTGAGAAGTTTCAGCACAAAGATAAAGAAGAGAATCACAATGGTCCACAAGTGAAAGGGAAGAAAACTAAAGCTACAAATAAAACCAACAATGGAGATCAAAAACCTTGTGTGATTAAATGCTAAAGGTGCAACAAAGAAGGACATTATGCATATGAGTGTCCAAAAAAGAAAAGGAATTGAGTTGCAGAACGTGGTCAAAGACGAAGACAACGGCGACTATCCTAAACAAGAGGGTACTCCCAAATTTGGATTTCTACCACTAAAGAGGTAAGCCTAAAACTCATACTTATGCATTGTTCAATTAAAAAAAAGATAAATTTAAATATATTAGTCAAGATAGTTCAATGATTGATATGTACTTTCTACACGCGAAAGAAAATACATATTAGACCATTCACTATCGGGACTTGAGTGAACTAATAATGATGCACATATGATTTTTGACTGATCATCGAAGAATGTATGTAGCTTATTGTTATTTCACATTCAACCTTTAAAATTGAACACCTCATTTAATACACTTTCTTCAAATTATTCTCTTTTCTATTTCAAATAAGGTTAACCACGTATCTGTGAGGGATACTTGTTTTAGTGTCTATGAAAGATACTTGCATTGGTGTATGTGAAAGATACTCTTTTGATGTTCGTGATGGATAATCTAAGTTTATCTGTGTGATGGAGAGTTGATCATAATCTAGTGTTGAGAGGGATTCTATCTGTGAGAGACGGATATTATATTCTGACTCTCTTCCCTTGCTAATTAAATATGCAACTGAGGTTAGTTGCATATTGCAACCCACCAAACAAGAGGGAATGTTACGGTAATTAATTTATTATTGGGTGATCCAATAAGTGAAAAAGAATATCTTGGGTGACCCAATTGTGATTAATTTGGTTGTGAGTGAATCCAACCAACTGTGACATGTGTGAGTTTGATTGTGAGGAGTGAAAAGAATATCTTGGGTGACCCAAGTGTGATTAATTTGGTTGTGAGTGAGAGTGAATCCAACCAATTGTGATATGTGTGATGCATGTAACAAATGTGTGAGTTTGATTGTGAGTTAATCCAATCAACTCTTTTGAATTAATTCTTGATGAGGGTGACCCTAGTTGGTTGTAAGTGAATCCAACTAACTGTGAAACGTGTCGTGTACTCTCTGAATACATGTGACGTGTATGAAAACATTGTGAGTGAATCCAATGTAGGACTTTGATTGTGAGTGAATCTGATCAACTCTAAGACATGTGTAACGCATGTAAAGGTTCTGTGAGTTTGATCGTGAGTGAATTTGATCAAGTTTAAGACACGTTTGATGCGTGTGAGGATGTGTGGGAGTGAATCCACTTAAATACGTAAATTATAAATGAAATTGTGAGTGAATCCATTGTGGGAATGATTAATGTGTTTGATCACTTGTGTGTGCTCTGATAGTTACAACCGAGGACGGTTGTCTTTCTCAAACAGGAGGACTATCATGGGAGTGAGATTTTTTAGAATATTTTATCATGGGAGTGAATCCAATTAATTATGTGTGATGCATGGTTCATGTGTGAAGCATGGTAGTGAATGATTTCCATTTGTTAGAATTATTTTTGTGAGTGATTCCAAAGTAATTGTGATCTAACAATGTGGACTATGCTGAGTATAGATCTTGAGTTCGAAAAAACCAAGGTGGACATTAACCAAGTACATGTGTGCTAAATATTTGATTTTGTATGATTTGGCCCATTGTACATATGTTGGGCAATGTTTAGTTTTGATGAGATGCTTTAAAAGCATTAGACTAAGGTTCAATTTTGTAAAAGCCCAATTTTGGAAAAAGCTATGCTATTTATGGCTCCAAGGGCTAAATTTATGAATATGATTTAAATACCGAGTGTGGGAGTGGAGCCACACATGTCGGGGGGGAGATTGCACCCAATCTTGTGTTCTTTGATTTTCATGCTCATGATTTATGCTTTGATGTTATGGTTTACTTATTTTATTATTTAATTCATAGAATAATCTAGTCTCCATGTACCATGGTCCTGTAAAACAGTGGTATTAGAGCATGGTAAATTCAAGAATTGAATTTGCATCATGGAGAGTTGAAGAAAAATCAAGAAATTGATTTTTACTTAAAGATTGTTGGTTTGGAGAAAATTATTGGTCAAGCTCAAAAATTGAAGAAGAGGCACTAAGGTATGAAAAGTTACATTTCTTTTATCCAAAGGATAAGAAAATTACTAATGGTTATTGACCAAAGGGTAAAGAAGGGTGGAAAACCACTCTGCAAATCCATCTTTCCATGAAAAAGAGGTTTTTTGATTTCTTTGGCCTCTTGTGAATCCGTTATGTATGGATGGAGTTAGCAAGGGAAGGGTGATTGAGCTCCATAGCAGGTTTGCTAAACTAGTGGAAATGCCCAAGATGTATAATGGATGGTCGGTAAGGCTTCTAGTTTTCAATTTTCTCCTCCTCAATTAGTAAATTGCTGAAGCACATCCTGGTGATTTAAAACCCAAAATTTTATTTATTTTTAAAAAATTTCTTTTCCTTCTCTCCTCTCCCTTCAATTCGACAGCGACGGGCTTCTGTTTTTCTCCCTTCACATTGAATTGCGCTGCAGGCTATCATGGGGTTCCCCTTTGTGCACCGTTTTACAGGCGTTGGTGGCCTTTGTTTAGCTGAGTGAAGCTCTCTGTACAAAGCTTTAATAAGCTTTTGGACAAGCTTAATATAATGTAAGATATAGAGAGAGAGAAGAAGCCGGATATTGCACTTTTTTTTAAGACATTGGAGAAGCTTTTTATTAGGCTTTCATAATAAAGCTTTAATTAAAAGTTTAGTATTAAAGCTTTTACTTTTTTTTTAAAAAAAAAGGGCTTACTATTTACTCATAAGCTTATAAAAGCTTAACTTCAAAGGGATACAAAAGCTTAACTTCAAAAGGATACAAGGGTTTCGGAACACGAACACAATTCAAGGGGAAATTCAAAATTTTCACAAATTGCAGAAAAATTACTAGAACTTCTTCATATTATTTGGAAGTCTCTTGCAATAAATATTTTCAACGTAATTTCTCAAAAATATTTCTGAAGATCTTTCGAAGTGTCTTTGAACAGGCTTCTTTTTGAACTGTTGACATCAAGGCAATAATTAAATTACTATTTTTATTGGACGCCATCGACTTTGAACTCTTCAAAAACTCTTCTTTCGAAATACATGAGAGTCAGATAAGTTTGCTACCTTTCTATTTTATTTCTGCATTTCCATAATTTTTACTTGTTTATTCTACAATGGCAATCTATCTTGAGATCAAGTAAACATACTTCAAGCTCCGTTGTTAAGTGAGAAGAGACAAAGAGGGCAAATGCAAACAAAAGTTATGGAAAGACTTCCAGAAGCTAATCAAGAAGGATTTCTTAGCTCTGTCATATAAGAGGAAAGCCAGACAGCAATGGAATATTTTTAGACAACTCTCGATCTACACATTTTGAGAAGTTTCAACACAAAGATAAAGTAGAGAATCACATTGGTCCACAAGTGAATGGGAAGAGAACTGAAGCTACAAAGAAAACTAACAATGGAGATCAAAAACCTCATGTGATTACATGTTAAAGAAGGACATGATGCATATGAGTGCCCAGAAAAGAAAAGAAATGAGTGGTGGTCATGAACGTGGTCAAAGACGACCAACCTAAACAAGAGGGTACTTCCAATCATGATTTCTACCACTAAAGAGGTAAGCCTAAAACTCATACTTATGCATTGTTCAATAAAAAAAAAACTATAGATAAATTTAAATATATTAGTCAAGATGGTTCAATGATTGATATGTACTTTTCTACGCGGAAGAAAATACATATTAGACTATTCACTATTAGAACTTGAGTGAACTAACAATGACGCACATACGTTTTTTGACTGATCATCGAAGAATGTATGTAACTTATTGTTATTTCACATTCAACATTTAAAATTCAACACCTCATTTAATACACTTTCTTCAAATTATTCTCTTTTCTATCTCAAATAAGGTTAACCAGGTATCTGTGAGAGTTACTTGTGTTAGTGTCTATGAAAGATACTCGTATTGGTTTATGTGAAAGATACTCTTTTGATGTCCGTTTTGTTGATAAGTTTTTCTGTGAGTGACGGATAACTTTTGTGACAGATATTATATTTTGACTCTCTTTACTTTTGCTAATTAAATATGCAACTGAGGTCAGTTGCAACCCAAACAAGAGGGAATGTTACGGTAATTAATTCATTATTGGGTGATCCAATAAGTGAAAAGAATATCTTGGGTGATCCAAGTGGGATTAATTTGGTTGTGTGAATCCAACTAACTGTGACATGTGTGACGCACGTAAGAAATGTGAGAGTTTGATTGCGAGGAGTGAAAAGAATATCTTGGGTGATCCAAGTGTGAGTTTGATTGCGAGGAGTGAAAAGAATATCTTGGGTGATCCAAGTGTGATTAATTTGGTTGTGAGTGAGAGTCAATCCAACCAATTGTGATATGTGTGACGCATGTAAGAAATGTGTGAGTTAATCCAATCAACTCTTTTGAGTTAATTCTTGATGAGGGTGACCCTAGTTGGTTGTGAGTGAATCCAATCAACTCTTTTGAGTTAATTCTTGATGAGGGTGACCCTAGTTGGTTGTGAGTGAATCCAACCAATTGTGAAACGTGTAGTGTACTCTGTGAATACGTGTGACGCGTATGAAAGATTGTGAGTGAATCCAATGTAGGAGTTTGATTGTGAGTGTTAACCATACTCCTTCACATGTAACAATGGATGCACCCCTGTACTAGAAAAAGCAACAATAGGTTGCTTCTTGCTGCTTTAACTCACCACTGCACTTCCAAATGTAAAGGCATAACCACTAGTAGACCTCCTGTCAACGAGTTACTTGCCCAATCTGCGTCTGTGTAGCCGTGTACATCCAAGCCTTTACCATGCTCATAAAGAAGACCATAATGTGCAGTGGTCTTTACATAGCGCATAATGCGTCTCACTGCATCCAAATGAGGTTTTCTGGGGCTTTGCATAAATTGGCTTACTAGCCCCACAGCATAACTGAGATTCGGGCATGTGATAGTCATGTAAATAAGACTGCAAACCATCTTTCTATACATAGATGGATTATCCAACTCTTCACCAAAATCAGCCCGCAGCTTCACATTCTGCTCCAAAGGTGTACTCATTGGCTTACACCCTGTCATCCCATATTTTGCCAACATATCCAATGCATATTGGCGTTGCACTAACCATGTACCTGCATGGTCTTTGATTACTTCAATCCCGAGAAAATATCTCAATTCACCCAAGTCTTTCATATCAAACTGCCCACTCTTCTTGACATGCATAACATCTGTAGCATGATCTCCTGTGATAATCAAGTCATCCACATAGATGAAAAGTAAGACAATCCCATGATTTGTCTTCTTCACATAGAGTGAAGAATCTACTGAAGAAACCTAAAATCCAAGGGAGATAAGATATCAACTTATCTTATCACTCCAAGCACGAGGTGCTTGCCTCAAACTATATAATGCTTTCTTTAATCTACATACATGAGTGGGATACCTCGGGTGTACATATCCTTGTGGCTGTGTCATATAAACTTCCTCTTGTAAATCACCATTTAGAAATGCATTTTTTACATCCAATTGATGCATTTCCCAACCATTTGCTGCAATGACTGCTCTCACTGTTCCCATCTTTGCAATTGGACTAAATGTTTCATCATAGTCCAAGCCTTGGGTTTGTGCATAACCCTTAGCTACCAACCGCGCTTTATGGCGCTCAATGGAATCATCTGATTTGCATTTCACCTTATAAACCCATTTGCAACCAATGACATTTTTGCCTTGTGGTAAGGCAACCAAATCCCAAGTTTCATTATGAACTAATGCGTCCATCTCAACATCCATTGCCTTCTCCCATACATGCTTCCCAATAGCTTCTATATAGCATGTAGGTTCAACATGCTTCACCAAAGAGGTCATATATGCGTAATGCATAGCAAAGTCACGATATGTCAGCCTGTCAACTGGATACCTAACCCTTTGGGATCTCCGTAATGCATGCGGATCACTCTGAACACCTGTCACTCTAGCATGTGGAGGCACAAATTGGTATGCCAAGTTCCTCATCCAAACTCAATGAACTTGATGACTCTTAATCTGTAATGCCAATTCCTTCAACCTTCTTTTTCCCTTTATCCACAGCACTACTCCTAGTGCTCACACTCTCATGTCTCAAGCGTCGTCCTGATGACCATGGACGTATAGTGCTACTCTCAGACTCTGCTGGCCCCCAGACATAGAAATAGAATTTGCTTGTGGTGGCAAGTTCACATGCACATCAGCAATCAATGACACCCTCATCCTTTGCCTTGTACCAACTAGCAAGTTCATCAAATACCACATCTCGTGAGATAACCACTTGCCTAGTTTGTGGATTATAACATTTATATGCCTTGCGATCCTGTGCATACCCAACAAAAACACACTTTTCTGCCTTAGGATCCAACTTCCTCCTTCTCTTGTTTGGCACATGCACATAAGCTATGCAACCAAACACTTTGAGGTGTCCAATGTTTGGCCTAAAACCTGTAAGGCGCATCTCTGGCGTACTTCCATGTATGGCTGCTGTAGGTGTTGTGAGATCCCACTGCCCCCTCTGCGCACTAGATTCCCGAATGGTAGCAGCAGAAGCAGCTCCCTCTTGCGCGGGCAGGGTTTCCCACTCGAGGCCTTGCCCTCGAATATCTGGGCACGAGACTGGTGGTCATTCCGAAAACCGAAACCGAGAAAATTTCCCATGCCCAGAAAACGGAGACGGTTCCACTATTTTGAATTTTTTAACGAATTTTTCTAATGAGGTCAAGATACTGAACTAACCTTCATCTGAATAAACCAGATAGAAGGGAAACTATTACAGAATTAACTTGAAGGAATCAACATTTTTTTTCTAATTTAATTAGGCACAGCCGTTGATCTATTCATTTGAGAAGTCTTTAGGTTATTATTTAACTATTCGAGTTCTAAGCGTATTCCTATTAATCATTTTTTATTATTAAAACTCTATAGATTCCAGCCTAACCCCATCCGGCCCATGGGTTAGCCACCGCCCAACCATTGGAATTGGTAGAACCAGACAAGTACTCACCCACCCATAATTGAATGCCTTTCTTGACTTTTGCTTTAGAATACAGATTCGCACACACTCCTCTTTAAACTTTAATTTATAAAACAATCCATTGACAAACAATTATTGGTTACAGATGTCATAACTCAAAATTTCCATTCAATCTTTGTTTCTCACAAAACAGTATCACTCTGGACTCTCCGTTGAGACTAGTAGGTCAGCAACGAGATCCAGTAATAGATTACAATAACTTTCTCGTCATCAAACATATATATATCTTCCACGACATATGCATGGGTGTCCTAAGCACTGCGAGCCCATGCATCGCCTAGTCAGAACCCTCCAGGATCCTCCTTAGGTGTCCTGGCACTTCACTCCGCTTCGTCGGCCCTTGCCCATCGTACCGGAAGCACACCATTTTTCACCATACCCAGGCTGGTCAAGACATGGGCAGGTTTTTGCCGTGTGAGCCGTTCTTTGAACACTCCCTGCCAGCTGTTGCAACTGAACTTCCCTTAGAAAAACACATATACCAAATGTTCCCTCCAGCATTCTGGCGTAAGAGAGTCCTTTAAGAAAACAGGGTTTCTATGCAAATGTTTAGTTTTGATTTTCTTTTGAATACAATGAGTATATCTTAATTCCGTATCCCAAGACTTCTAGATCACAGGTCTGGATTCTCAAGCAGAATTCCTCGAATTCTGTAATCTTGATCCTCAGATTAAAATCAAAGATCTCAATTTAATTTCACATTCTCGGTGGGTGATTTGAGTGTAGATTACTGAACTGGTCACATCGTCTTTTCTTGAAACTGATGAAGGAGTTATGTCTTGGTCATAGTCTGATTAAGGGTTTGAGTCTGGAAAGGTTCCCCCTGAACTATCTTTCTTGAAGGGTAATATTTCAATTACTACTTTACTGAATTTCATTCATTGAGTATTTTGCTTAACTGAATTCAAAACTAAACACGTATTCCTATGAGGAATAAATTAATCATTTATCTAAAATTTTGACTTCGATAGTTTCTCTGAATTTTCTCATTATCATCCTAGAGAATATGAAATGGTAGAATTTCCTCTCATAGAGTATTTACTTATTCATTTACCAATATTCATGGGATTTGAACATAGGATTAAAGAGAACTCTTATTTTGATATAAAAATTCTGTATGCATCTATTTATGCATGAAATCCAACTTCTATGGAAAAAGCACTTTTATATAAAAGAAAATCCTTTTATGCATCTATTTATGCATAAAAAATCAATTTTGATGAAAGTAACACTTTTATAATAAAAAAAATTCTTTTTTACATCATTTTATGCATAAAAATCAATATTGATGAAAGTAACACTTTTATAATAAAAAAAATCCTTTTATGCATAAAAATCAATAATGATGAAAGTAACACTTTTATAATTAAAAAAATTCTTTTATGCATCATTTTATGCATAAAAATCAATAATGATGAAAGTAACACTTTTATAATAAAAAAATTCTTTTATGCATAAAAATCAATAATGATGAAAGTAACACTTTTATAATAAAAAAAATTCTTTTATGCATCATTTTATGCATATAAAGCAATAATGATGAAAGTAACACTTTTATAATAAAACAAATTATCCAATGTGCATCTTTCTATGCATAGAATTTAAATCTAATGAAAATCACTCTTTTATTAATAAAAAAAAATCAATATGCATCTTTCTATGCATAGAATTTAAATCTAATGAAAATCACTCTTTTTTAATAAAAAAAATAACTAATATGCATCCTTCTATGCATAGAATTTAAATCTAATGAAAATCACTCTTTTATAATAAAAAAATAACCAATATGCATCCTTCTATGCATAGAATTTCAATCTAATGAAAATCTCTTTTATAATAAAAAAATAACCAATATGCATCCTTCTATGCATAGAATTTAAATCTAATGAAAATCACTCTTTTATAATTAAAAGTAACCAATATGCATCCTTCTATGCATAGAATTTAAATCTAATAGAAATAACACTTTTATAATAAAAATATTTCTACTATGCATTTTTCTATGCATAGAATGAAAATAACACTTTTAGAATACACAAACGGGGATTACTCTTTTTGAATAATAAAAGGTAATACTTATTTCACAAAATTTAAGAAACTTTTGCCATAACCTCCTTTGTATGGTTGACCATTTTTTAAATTTTTTTATTCTTAATTTACTTAAAAATTATCCCCAATTGGTTTAAAGCATCCTAAGCTAATCAAATTCCACTTTTAAAAGAGAAACAATATGAAAAGTTTAATTCAAACAATTTGATTACTTAACTAGGATAAAGAAGGGCTCAATTCAAGAATGAGAGAGGGGGAATGCCTTTCCAGCAAGGCATAGCATCAGATTATCATTTTAAAGATAACAAAAATTAGAAAACCATTAAAAAAATAAGAAAAAGTAGGATTTTTAACTTACATGAAATTCTGGGAGCTTTCCTTTGGCTTGATGGTTTGAGGGATCTACTTTTGTTTGCAACAAGAGTGGCCACCAGTTCTTTAGAAGAGGGAAAGGTCAAAAACTAATGAATTATTAAGAAATTCACAGTTTTTGGCTCTAGGGAGGAGTAGAGTAACAGTGCATAAAACATTATTAAGCTTCAACAAAGGGGGAGGCTTCTATTTATAGGAAAAAGTGAGCTTCTAACCAAGCAAACTGATTCTAGAATTTTCTAAATCAGTTTGGTCAATTTTTTACCATTTTTGGTGGGTCAGTTTAGTTTACTTTTTAGAACTAGACTTGAATTAGGACAGAGGAGAGATGAAATATCTCAATATTTGGGAATTTAAAACTCCACCACACATGTGAAATAGGTGCCTCCTTCATGAGGGGGAATCCCCACATCATCTGAGGTGTCAAAAATTTATTTTTTTAGTATTTCCTTTGGTCGTTAGTCCACTCTTCATCTTATGTGAGTATTTACTCATTTTTGGGAGGATTTTCTTTATTTCTTCTATTTATCTCCTCCACACATTTGGATGAATGTGAATGGCCCCTCAGAACCTTAATTTAAAATTTTTCAAAAATCTGGACCCCTAGGATAAGGCCTTTTGAACAGATTATAATTGATTTTTAATGCACCTTCTGAAAATCTTTTTGAATAGATTATAATTGATTTTTAATGCACCTTCTGAAAATCTTTTTGAACTTCTGTTTCGGGAGAATTTATTTT
Source organism: Cibotium barometz (assembly GCF_041138505.1). NCBI lineage: Eukaryota > Viridiplantae > Streptophyta > Polypodiopsida > Cyatheales > Cibotiaceae > Cibotium > Cibotium barometz. Next base: position 12,684,365 of record NC_141097.1, on the reverse strand, counting down.
AATAAGAAGAGATAATTTTCCATCCAAAAATATCTAAAATCTGAATAAACTCTCTCTAAAACATTTTCTCTCTCTAGGCAAAAACAGGTAGAAACAAGATCTTTTATATTTCTGAAGAGGGATTTGATTACAGGGGAAGGTATTGGACATCTTGAGAGGTTGGGGAGGAATCTTACATTCTCTCCCACTTGAGAAACAAGATCTTTTATATTTCTGAAGAGGGATTTGATTACAAGGGAAGATACTGGACATCTTGAGAGATTGGGGATGAATCTTACATTCTCTCCCGCTTGAAAAATGTGAGATGTCCTCATCTCGCAAACTGGGGGTAATCTCATAACCGTTCGGCTTCTTTCTCCCAGGTGGCATCTTTAAAAGGATAGAACTTCCATTTGACTAATAATTCTCTTAGAATTTTGTTCCTGAGAACCTTTTCTCGAACATCAAGGACTTCTTCAGGTTAGAGTTCCATCTACCCTTGGGTTGAAGAAGTTAAGATTTCATCAAGCACATGATTTGGGCTTGGTATATACTTTTTAAGAAGGTTGACATGAAATACATTATGTACTTTGAGATGAGGAGGTAGAAGAAGCTCGTAGGCTAAGTCACCTACTTTCTTTGTAATCAGATATGGTCCACAATATCTGGGGGATAACGTCTTGTGCTTCCCAAGAGATAGAAAACTTCTTTTGGGGCGTACTCGAATGAAGACCATATCTGCTTCTTCGAATTTTCTGTCTGACCTCTTCTTATCTGCATACTGCTTTTGTCTATCCTGGGCAGTTTTTATATCTTTACGAATTGACTGCATTTGCTGCTCCATGTCATCAGGCATCTATCTGGACATCTCGACACTTATCAATGGGTCGGACCAAGTTAATGGAGTTAAGCAATCTTGTCCATACAAAGCTTTGAAAGGGCTCATCCCAATACTTCTGTGATAAGAAGCATTGTGGGCAAACTCGACTAGGTGCAGATAGCTTAGCCACTTCTTGGGTTCCCTGCCACAGCATGACCGAAGTATGTCTTTGATTACTTGGTTCACCCTTTCAGTTTGACCATCGGTCTCGGGGTGGTAAGCTGTGCTGGGATCCAAGATAGTTCCTACTGCTTCAAAAAATGCAGTCCAGAATCTTGATGTGAATTTGGGATCTCAATCACTTACTATTCTTCTGGGTAGGCCATGCAATCTGAAGATTTCTTTGAGGAACACTCTGGCCACATCCACTCCAGTGTCGGTTTCTTTTAGTGGAATTAGATGGGCAAATTTGGTTTGTCTATCAACTACCACAAAGATGGAGTTGTAACTTGATTGCACTGAGGGTAATCCAATAATAAAATCCATATTGATGCATTCCCACTTCATCAGGGGGATGTCTAATGGATGTAACTTCCCAAGCATTTTTACTCTGTCGGCCTTGACTTTTTGACAGGTCAGACATTGACGTACATGATTAAGCACATCCTTTTTTAGACTAGGCCAAAAGAAGCTTTTCTTCACAGACATGTAGATTTTGATGAAACCTGGATGTCCTGCAATAAGACTGTCATGGGCTTCATTTAGAATTTGACCCTTAGTTCCCTCATCATTGGGAATGTATAACCTGCGATTATAATATATAATTCCATCATCCAGGCTGTACCCTTGAACTCGGTTCAACTCCTGTGGAGTTTTGCTTTCCTACATAAGTAGGGTAGCAATAGGGCCAAAAATCTATCCTGCATGATCTTCTCTCTTGCTTCAATAACCAAAGGATTTGACACTACAGTAATTGCAAGCAAGGAGGCTTTTATGCTAAGGGCATCTGCTACCACATTTTCTTTGCCTGGGTGGTACTTGATTTCAAAATCAAATTCATGCAGGGTCTGCATCCACCTTCTTTGGTGCATGTTGAGATCCTTCCGAGTGAAGATCCACTTTAAGCTCTGATGATCTGTCATCAAAGTGAATCTTTGACCTAGTAGGTAATGTCTCCACAACTTTAGGGCATATACTACTGAAAGTAGTTCTAGGTCGTGGACATCATAATTCCTCTCATGCGTTCTGAGTTTTGAGGATTCATAGGCCACTGCATGACCTTCCTGCATGAGTGCACCTCCCAGGGCAAAACCACTAGCATCAGTTTTACTACCTCAAAGGGTAGAGAGAAATCTGGCAGCTTTAGAATGGGATTGGTTACCAAGGCGGTCTTCAGATTATCAAAAGCACTCTGGCACCTGGCAGACCATTGAAACAGGATATTCTTCTTGAGAAAATTAGTCAGGGGGGAAGCTATGAGAGCATACTTTGGTATAAAAATTCTATACCAACCTAGTCAATCCCAAGAATCTATACCAACCTAGTCAATCCCAAGACTCCTCTGACTTCTTTCACTGTCTTTGGTTCAGGCCAATCTATGACTGCTTGGACTTTAGCGGAATCTGGAGAAATTCCATCTTCGGATACCAGAAAGCCTAAGTATTCAACATGGTCGGCAAAGAGTTGGTGCTTCCTTAGAATCTCAAGAACTTTTCTGACATGAGCTTCATAGTCAGCTGCATTCTTTGAGTAAATCAGAATATCATAAAAGAAAACAAGAACAAAATCATCCAAGTATTCTCTGAGAATGTCTTGCATTAATCGATTGAATGTAGCTGGGGCATTTGTAAATCCAAACGACATGACAGTGAATTCATAATGCCCATATCGAGTATTGATGGCTGTCTTTGGGATATCTTGCTCATTAATCCTGATCTGATAATACCCTGATTTGAGATCTATCTTTATGAAGATCTGGGATCCACTTAGCCTGTCGGAAGCTCATCGATTCTGAGGATAGGGTACTTATTTTTAATTGTCAGTTGATTGAGACCCCTGTAGTCCACACAGAGTCTTAGCGTTCCATCTTTCTTTTTCTGAAAGAGAACTGGCGCACCCCAAGGTGAAAACTAGCATTTTGTACGTGTGCACGGCTACAGGCTGAGCTCCGGGGGTCAATTCGATCACATGATCTACTTCCCGAATTGAAGGCATCTCTGTTAATTCTGCTGGGAATAAATCATCATAATCACTTAACCATTCAGGATCTTTAGCTTTTAACTTTGAGTCTACTCAATTCATTTTGACAACATAATGAGTTGCTTCTTTCTAAGTCCTTTTAGTAACTTAGAAGCCTTTACTAATTGCAGACTTGGGGATCCTGAGATTCCAGTTCCTTGAACTTTATTTCCGTGAAGCTCACGGAAGGAAATGGTTCCATTATGACAGTGAATGTCAGCTTGATTTTTATGGAGCCAATCCATTCCAAGGATCCCGTCGCGAAAACCTTCAGTCGAAAACCTTCAAAGGTATAACTTTGAACTGACAGTCAGTTAAATTTTCATCTAGATTGAATTGAATACGATCTGTCTCAAGGTGAGTGAAAAGAATCTTCCCACTTGCCAATTCAACTTGCATAGGTTTTCTTGATTTCTGATCTAAGACTAGCTTACGCAAGCATCCAGGGGAAATGAAAGAATGAGTACTACCTGAATCAATCAAAAGCTTAAAAGGCTTACCCTGATACTCAGTTGGAGTATGGATGACGGAGAATCGACGGTTTGGCCCTTGGTTTTCAATTGCTGCATAAATTTGTCCTCTTTCCTCTTCCACTACCTCTACTATTGTGGCTGCTCTGGCTGCTACAGTCTGAGGCAGAACTCTTTCTCTTTGGTTGTCCCAGTTCTAGGAAGGAGTTCTGAGGCTACTGTAGACAGAGGCAGACGGCTGAGCTGGAGTTCTCCTAGGATTTCCCTGATTCAGGCAAGATGGTGGACCCTGATTTGACTGATAGGAAGGGGTTGGTCTCTGCACTCTCGGTTCCCTGACTTCCCTGTCCCCTTGACATGGCAGGAGTTGGGCAGTTTTTCAGCTGGTGACCAAAACCCTGACATCCAAAACACCGGTTCTCACTTCTGAGCTCATCCCTCTGAATCCTTGAAATAGGTGGGGCTCCTGAGAAAGTGTTTTGTGGGAAGGGTCTCCCTTCACTTCTGAATCTCCCAGTATCTTGATTTTGAATTGGGCCTTGCTGCCTCTTTGGGGGAGGAAAGTTTGAAGTACTTCCCAGGGTTTGGAATCTTTTAAAGTTAGAGGGTGCAGGCTTCGGCGGGACCTTAACAACAAAGGCTTTGGCAAAGTCCTTTGCCATTCTTACTACTTTGGCCATTGAAATAGGTTTGGCATTCTTTACTAAGGTGTCCAATGGCTCGTTCATTCCTCGAATGAACGTGGCCATCAACTGCTCTTCATCCAATTGAGGAGAATATTTGAGGAGGAGGGAAAACGCTTGATGGTACTCTTCAATTGTCCGGCTATCCTGATTTGGTTCCAAGAACTCATTCATTTTAGTTTCAAGGAAGCCCGGAGGACAAAATCTCTTTCTGAGGTAAGCTTTAAGATCGGTCCAGGTCTGGGTATTCCGGTCGAGACGATTAGTCTTGCAGTGATTCCTCCAAGTGACCCTGGCCATTTCCACAATCTTTAACCTGGCAAGAGCCATCTTGTTTCTCTCATTATAGCCAGTTACATCTTGCTTCTCTCATTGTAGCCAGTTAGATCTTGCTTCTCTCATTGTAGCCAGTTACATCAAAGTATTCCTCCATTGCCTAAATCCACTTTTCCACTACTTCACCTAATTGCTCCCCTTCACCTTTGAAGGGATCAGGTTGGGATCTGTGTAGGGCTTTTCGAACATCCGGATCTAACTCTTCGTCATCGTTAGAGGATTCGGTTGCCTCGCATGGGCTGCGCACCTCATGACTTTGACAGAACGAGATTTTCGTCAACTTAACTTTGACCAACAGATTTTCGTCAACTTAACTTTGACCAACAGATTTTGATTATTTAATTTTTGTGATTTATTCTTTAAACAGATAATTATTTCATCATACTTCATGAAACAAGATTTACTCTGATAATTTTACTAACCATATTCACAATCATGAAAATAATTTAGAATTTTTTTGCAAAACATCGTTTATTATCAAAAGTTTTCGATATATACATAGAGCATCACGGCTCCCAAAATCACTGCCTCAATCGTATTCGCATAAAGAAGCGAAACTGCGAAGGAGACATGCCATGGTACACACGATTCATTTACAAAAAGAGGTGCTGTAATTCTACTTCTAGGGATAAAGCGGCTAAGAAGCCTAAAAACTCGGCATGAAATTCTGAAGTTCCTGGGTGAATGATCAAAGAGTTGTACATGCTGAACAAGCCCTAGCCTTATCAGAATCATGGCTAAGGAAATATTTTGCTTGAGCCTCTGACATTGACTGGTACTGATATTAATACATTGTCCTCCACAAAACCACATATACCGACATCGCTTAAGAGGATAAGGAAAGTAAAGACTCTCAAAATGATGTGCGAGTCTCACTCTGCTTACTCGGGTCGTAGTAGCAGAGTTGATGAGGTGCTCGAATGCAAAGGCTATCATATCCTGCTGACTCTGGGAGAGTTCAGGAATGCCAGATAGATTTGGGGTATCCATCTATAAATTTCCAATTCAATTTATGAGTTTCAATTTTTGAAGTTCATTCAATATAAATTTAACAAGAGAAAACATTATTTCCCAGATTTACTTTAAAATTTTAGGCAATTTCTGATGCTGTTACGTAAATTTACAACAGTGCTCTCATACTAATTGTGATATCCCATTGCCCCCTCTGCACACCGACGGATTCCCAGATGGTAGCAGCGGAAGCAGCTCCCTCTTGCGGGGGCAGGGTTTCCCACTCGGGGCCTCGTCCTCGAATATCCGGGCATGAGACTAAGCTGGTGGTCATTCCGAAAACCAAAATCGAGAAAATTTTTCATGCCCGAAAAATAGGGACGATTCCACCATTTTGAATTTCTTAACGATTTTTTCTAACAAGGTCAAGATACTGAACTAACCTTCATCTGAATAAACCAGATAGAAGGGAAACTATTACAGACGTAACTTGAAGGAATCAAGGCTTTCTTCCTAATTGAATTAGGCACAGCCATTGATCTATTCATTTGAGAAGTCTTCAGGTTACTATTTAACTATTCGAGTTCTAAGCGTATTCCTATTAATCAATTTTTATTATTAAAACTCTACAGATTCCAGCCTAATCCCATCCGGCCCATGGGTTAGCCACCGCCCAACCATTGGAATTGGTAGAACCAGACAAGTACTCACCCACCCATAATTGAATGCCTTTCTTGACTTTTGCTTTAGAATACAGATACGCACACACTCCTCTTTAAACTTTAATTTATAAAACAATCCATTGACAAACAATTATTGTTACAGATGTCATAACTCAAAATTTCCATTCAATCTTTGTTTCTCACAAAACAGTATCACTCTGGACTCTTCGTTGAGACCAGCAGGTCAGCAACGAGATCCAGTAAAACAAATTACAATAATTTTCTCATCACATCAAACATATGTATATCTTCCACGACATACGCATGGGTGTCCTAAGTTCCGCGAGCCCGTGCATCGCCTGGTTAGAACCCTCCAGGATCCTCCTTAGGTGTCCTGGCACTTCACTCAGGGACCGCTTTGTCCGCCCTCGCCCATCGTACCGGAAGCACACCATTTTTCACCATACTCAGGCTGGTCAAGACCTAGGCAGGTTTTTTCCGCGTGAGCCATCCTTTGAACACTCCCCGCCAGCTGTTGCAACTGAGCTTCCCTTAGAAAAACACATATACCAAATGCTCCCTCCAGTATTCTGGCGTAAGACAGTCCTTTAAGAAAACACGGTTTCTATGCAAGTTTTTAGTTTTGATTTTCTTTTGAATTCAATGAGTATATCTTAATTCCGTATATCCCAAGACTTCTACATCATAGGTCTAGATTCCCAAGCAGAATTCCTCGAATTCTGTGATCTTGATCCTCAGATTAAAATCAAAGATCTCAATTTAATTTCAGATTCGGTGGGTGATTTGAGTGTAGATTACTGAACTGGTCACATCGTCTTTTCTTGAAACTGATGAAGGAGTTACGTCTTGGTCATAGTCTGATTCAATGTTTGAGTCTGGAAAGGTTATCCCTGAACTATCTTTCTCGAAGGGTAATATTTCAATTACTACTTTACTGAATTTCATTCATTGAGTATTTTGCTTAACTGAATTCAAAACTAAACACGTATTCCTATGAGGAATAAATTAATCATTTATCTAAAATTTTGACTTCGATAGTTTCTCTGAATTTTCTCATTATCATCCTAGAGAATATGAAATGGTAGAATTTTCTCTCATAGAGTATTTACTTATTCATTTACCAATATTCGTGGGATTTAAACATAGGATTAAAAAGAACTCTTATTTTGATATAAAAATTTTGTATGCATCTATTTATGCATGAAATCCAACTTCTATGAAAATAACACTTTTATATAAAAGAAAATCCTTTTATGCATCTATTTATGCATAAAAAATCAATTTTGATGAAAGTAACACTTTTATAATAAAAAAATTCTTTTATACATCCTTTTATGCATAAAAATCAATATTGATGAAAGTAACACTTTTATAATTAAAAAAATCCTTTTATGCATAAAAATCAATAATGATGAAAGTAACACTTTTATAATTAAATTTTTTTTATGCATCATTTTATGCATAAAAATCAATAATGATGAAAGTAACACTTTTATAATTAAAAAAATTCTTTTATGCATCATTTTATGCATGAAAATCAATAATGATGAAAGTAACACTCTTATAATATAAAAAAATCTTTTATGCATAAAAATTAATAATGATGAAAGTAACACTTTTATAATAAAATAAATTATCCAATGTGCATCTTTCTATGCATAGAATTCAAATCTAATGAAAATCACTCTTTTATAATTAAAAAAAAACCAATATGCATCCTTCTATGCATAGAATTTAAATCTAATGAAAATCACTCTTTTATAATAATAAAAAAAACCAATATGCATCCTTCTATGCATAAAATTTAAATCTAATGAAAATCACTTTTTTTATAATAAAAAAATAACCAATATGCATCCTTCTAAGCATAGAATTTAAATCTAATGAAAATCACTCTTTTATAATAAAAAAATAACCAATATGCATCCTTCTATGCATAGAATTTAAATCTAATGAAAATCACTCTTTTATAATAAAAAAATAACCAATATGCATCCCTCTATGCATAGAATTTAAATCTAATGAAAATCACTTTTTTATAATAAAAAAATAACCAATATGCATCCTTCTATGCATAGAATTTCAATCTAAAGTTTTACTATCGTCGTCAGGCCTCTCAGTGGGGGACGCAGCTTGGTGATAGAGTGACTGGTGAGTTTTTTGAGATCACTGGACCCCGCCATGCTCGGGCAGGAGTCCGTCAGCTTGGTAGACCGGATGGTTCGGTAGCTACTGAGCTCGGGGAGATCAGAGCCATAGCCACTGCATTTTATAGAGACCTGCTTTCAGCGGAGCTAGCCAAACTGAGGACAGAGATGCTTGTAGACAGATTGTGTGGGCCCATGTGCAGAGGAGGGTCACAGATGGTATGCGTTCGGTTCTTGGTGCGCCTCTTTCAGAGATTGAGCTTGCCGAGGCCTTGAGGGTCCTGCCGCGACATAGTTGCCCAGGGGAGGACGGACTGACGCCGGCTGACGCCGGCCTTTTTTATGCGCTATTGGGACCTTTTGGGGCCAGGCCTCCGCAGGGGCTTTCAGCATGTTTTGGACACTGGGGTGATGCCGCAGAGCTTTTCAGAGGGCTTGATCTATCTTATCCCAAAGGGGGAGGGAGTATCAGATGATATTCGGCATTGGAGGCCTATTACGATCCTCAATACTGTCTACAAGGTCTTAGCAAAGGCCTTGAGTTTGAGGATCCAACCCTTCCTGGGGGAGTTGATTCATGCTACTCAGACAGGATTTGTCAAGGAGCGCAGTATCCTTGACAACATCTTTACTTTCTGGGAGGCGACGGCCAGAGCTAGATTTCTTGGCGAGGACTTGGTCGTGATGCTTCTCGATTTTGAGAAGGCATACGATAGAGTTGATTGGGGTTTCTTAGAGGGCACTATGCTTCGCCTGGGCTTTGAGCCAGGATGGATCAGAGGGGTGGCGGCTCTGTATTCCAGAGCTCGTAGCCAGGTGTTGATTGCAGGAGGACGGGGGCCGACTTTTGAGCTGACCAAATAAGTCCGTCAGGGGTGTCCCCTCGCCCCCTTTCTTTTTCTCTTCTTTGCGGAGGCTATGAGCATGTATTTGACGGCAGAGGAGGTTGGTTTGAGAGGACTTCAGCTCCCAGTCCGGGGGGAGGACTTGCTTGATGCTGAGTTTGCAGACGACACGGGCTTATTTTTGCATAGCCAAGAGGCCAATCTTCTTCGGGCAAAGCAGTCGCTCCAGGTTTTTAGTGCAGCTTCGGGAGCATTGATCAATTGGCGCAAGACAGTGGCCTTTTGGATCAGTAGTGCTCCCACTCCGGCATGGAGCCCGGACCCCGGACCCCGGTTTTAGATCGATTCCTCCAGGCACAGCAGTGAGGTATTTGGGATGCCAGATTGGCCTAGATTTGTCACCTGAGCAGCAGATTGCCCCGCTTCTTCTGAGCATTCGGAAGAAGCTTTTGTATTGGAGTACAGCTCGACTATCCTTGGCTGGGAGGGTGGTGGTGGCAAATCAGGTGCTGTTAGCGACCATGTGGTACATTACGTCTTGCTAGATCTTCTCGAGCTCTTGCATCAGCCAGGTACAGAGGCTGATCAGGAACTTTCTGTGGTCTGGGCGGGACGGTCAGCCAGCTCGGGCAAAGGTTGCATGGGCAGTTATTACACTTCCGCTGGCTCAGGGAGGTTTGGGCATTATAGATCCAGTCGATCAGAGTAGAGCCTTATTGGGGAAGCTTATTGTTCGGGGGTTGCTTCCAGGCGGTGAGCCTTGGAAAGAGCTCCTCTTGCAGCGGCTGCAAGCTTGGGTGCCCCAACAGGGGGCACTTGGGCACCAGAGATTCGCTGGATCTTCATAGAGATGAGGAGGACAGGCCTCAGTAGAGGATGGGAGGACAGATTTGCTTTGAGTATCCTGAGAGCTTGGGAGCTACTGAGACCGGGGCTCTCTCAGCGACCTCCTTCTTGTGTTGAGGAGCGGGCCAGACAGCCGCTCATCTGGAGCCCAGTGGTTCGCACAGAGCAGGGTCATATGCTGGGTTCTCGGCCTCGTTTAGCCTGGGGGCCTTTAGCGGTAGGCCCAGCTCGTAGTTTTGGAGACTGGCAGGCCTTCTGCAGTCTCCCAGAGGAGATCCAGGTGGAGAGGCTGAGTCACTTCCGAGGGGGGTTGATTATGAGAGATGATATTCAGGAGGCACTCACAGAGGAGTGGTTCATGCCTCTCAAGCCAGTGACCCCACGGTGGATGGGAGCCTTTACACAGTTGGAGATCCTGATTGCTGTCAGAGCTTGCACTGAGGATGGCAGTTGCCTCTACTTTGAGATTCAGGATGAGGGCAGACTCCAGCGAGTGGAGGAGGAGTCGCCTTTGGTTGTAGAGTGCACCTTTCAGAGGAATCAGGTAGTGGCCGTCGCTTCTCAGAAGTGGCATATAGACCCCGATCCTGCTGATGTGCTCCTGGATTGGCGCATATGGGCATATGCAGCGCGCCCCTTGGCTCGGCTCTACAATGGGACCCCGGGGAGTATGAGTGGCACGATCCTTATGCATCCCTTGAGGCCACAGAGATTACCTTTTTCCAGTATACTGTTCGGCTGGGGCGGCATATTTTGACGGCGAGGAGGACGGTCTCTCCATCGGCAGCGAGGCATTGGCGTCTACAGGGACTCTCAGAGGAGTTCCTGGAGGATTTTTGGGCTCGGCTCTGGGCTAGTCGACAGGCCCGCAGGATCTCGACTTTTCAGTGGCGCTGGTCGCCCAAACAGGGGCTCAGCAGTTGGCACTTGGCACTTGGCTTGTTTACAGCGGTCTTCCGGTGGCCTGCGTCCGATGCAGCCACCCTATGGAGACACAGAGACAGTGCCTTTGGGATTGCCCTCAGGCGCAGCAGATTTGGCTGCGGATGCTGCGTATTCTGGCTCCCCTCTCTCCAGAGGGTATGTTTACGTGGGGTGCCGCTGCTTGGTCGACTTCGTTAGGGCTATGGGCTATGAGATGGAGCAGGGCAGTCAGGCCATCAGATTTATTAGGGGCCAGCCTCGCCTGGTTCCGGCACCGGATTTCTCGTCCTCCAGCTGGACACAGGAGCGAGATTTACGATGGGAGCTCCTCAGCAGCCTCACCATCTGGTTCACCTGGAGGGCCCGGTGCTTTACGGCCTTTGAGGGGAGATTGGAGCCACCAGCAGAGACTGTACGTGGGATTTGGCAGGAGTTGATCCACACCCTGCGAGGACAGCACGACGGATGAGGCGATCTTGCGGCGCCAGGCCTTTCACACCACTTGGCGTTGTGGCCCCTTCTACACCTTACACACGGGATCCCCCCGACCGTTGGCACTACAGGCCACCTGTTTGGCTCTTCCCCCCCCCCCCCCCTATTGTATGATTTAGCCTCTCAGTCCTTTGTACTGATGCTTGTATTTTGCAGCACCTAGGGAGAGTCTCCCGGGCTGCCATGTTGTATTCACTGCTCTGTTTCTCTTATGAGCAGGAGAGATCTTTTGTAGCCCTACGGGCATTTTTTCTATAACTAATGAAAGGATATTTTCTCAGAAAAAAAAGAATTTCAATCTAATAGAAATAATACTTTTATAATAAAAATATTTCTACTATGCATTTTTCTATGCATAGAATGAAAATAACACTTTTAGAATACACAAAGGATGGGGATTACTCTTTTTGAATAATAAAAGGTAATACTTATTTCACAAAATTTAAGAAAATTTTACCATAATCTCCTTTGTATGGCTGACCATTTTTTAATATTTCCTATTCTTAATTTACTTAAAAATTATCCCCAATTGGTTTAAAGCATCCTAAGCTAATCAAATTCCACTTTTAAAAGAGAAACAATATGAAAAGTTTAATTCAAACAATTTGATTACTTTACGAGGATAAAGAAGGGCTGAATTTAAGAATGAGAGAGGGGGGAAGCCTTTCCAGCAAGGCATAGCATCAGATTATCATTTTAAAGATAATAAAAATTAGAAAACCATTTAAAAAAATAAGAAAAAGTAGGATTTCTAGCTTACATGAAATTCTAGGAGGTTTCCTTTGGCTTGATGGTCTGAGGGATCTACTCTTGTTTGCAACAAGAGTGGCCACCAGTTCTTTAGAAGAGGGAAAGGTCAAAAACTAATGAATTATTAAGAAATTCATAATTTTTGGCTCTGGGGAGGAGTAGAGTAACAGTGCATAAAACACTATTAAGCTTCAACAAAGGGGGAGGCTTCTATTTATAGGAAAAAGTGAGCTTCTAACCAAGCAAACTGATTCTAGAATTTTCTAGATCAGTTTGGTCAATTTTTGACCATTTTTGGGTGGGTCAGTTTAGCTTACTTTTTGGAACTAGACTTGAATTAGGAGAGAGGAGAGATGAAATATCTCAATATTTGGGAATTTAAAAGTCCACCACACATGTGAAATAGGTGCCTCCTTCATGAGGGGGAATCCCCACATGAGGTGTCAAAAATTCATTTTTTAAGTATTTCCTTTGGTCCTTAGTCCACTCTTCATCTTATGTGAGTATTTACTCATTTTTGGGGGGATTTTATTTATTTCTCATATTTATCTCCTCCACACATTTGGATGAATCTGAATGGCCCCTTAGAACCTTAATTTAAAATTTTTCAAAAATCTGGACACCTAGGATAAGTGTTAAAAAATATGGTAAACACCTTCACTAAAATGATGTGTAGGGCACATACCTTGTAACTAGCACTATGCACTAAAGTCATAGATTATGGGCAAATGGATACAAAGGTTATTATGCAATCTTACCATGATGTAAAAGAGTCATTTAGGAGCTCAACATCAGCCAAAGGGGTCGTGATCCCTTGATTAGGTAGCATTGGTGTGATTAGCAAGATTCTAGGGTTGGTGGTCACTTTTAGGTGCTTGAATCTAGGAGGGAAGGTGGAGATGATTTAGATGATGATTAACACCTAATCTTGAGCTTAATCCTCATGTACTTCAGCCTATATAAAGAGGCTCTCATCTATTGAAATCAACACATTTTATTGCCCCTCACTTATGTTGTCATTATGCTCATCATTATGCTAATTACTTCTTGATTAGTAGCTTAACTTCATCTTCTTCATTTCTATTCAACTATGCAATGGAGCTAGTGTTTGATCCTCCTTAGAATGGTTTTTAACATGGTATCAGAGCTAGGACTAGCCCATGCATTTAGAATCAAGCCCCATCTTATTTGCTTAGCAAGAGATTAGTGAAAATTAGGGTTTCATTAGCTTTTATGGGTTTCCTAGAAAATAGGATCTAGAATAGCAGCTGAGTGGAGGCCTTGGTGCTCACAAACCACGTAACCGTTGCCAAAATCCTTTTTGTGGGCACTTCACCAGCAATATTGCTAAGGGGCATGGCACCTCAATTGCACCATTCATAGCTCCACGTCGCTGGCAACTTCGTTTTCCCCAAAACAGGCACGTTCTTGATAGGCGACCACCAAAAGTATTGTTGCAGCTCACACACATCAAATTGGTCTAATTCCTCTTAGGTGTGGCTTCATTGGAACCTAAACTTACTCCTCCTAAGAGGGTTTTGCAAATGATTGAGTGTGCTTCACACACCAAGCAAAAAACCAGGGTGCTGTCCAGAACTGCCATAGCCAGAAAAGGTACTTTGGTAAATTTGAGATTACTCATTGATTAAGTTGCTCAAGCAAGTGTTTGTGGGCTCTAAAATCATCTAGACATACTGCTATTCAATGCCCTTGAAGATTTTTAGCTTATTCTTTGTGCAACTCCTTCAAATATTGACTCCAAGTGAGCTCATTTCTCTGCATAGTGAGCAGAATATTCAACTCCACTAATTAATGATTAATCTATCATAATCCTTATCATTTGGTGCAATAAGTGGTTCATACATGTCATTAGGGACTTACTACATCCCCTTATTACTTCACACTTAATTTGCCCCTTGATTAGGTGTCTCCCTTGCTTCCCACAAATCAATATATTTTCTGGTTTTATCTTTTGGAAAGCATATACTAAATAACTTGATTTAGCACTATTCTTTGGTCTTAATCTCTCTTGTAAAAGGGTAGACACTGCCTCAATCATCAGAGGTAAGACCCCCTTCATTCCATATCATAATGGCTACCAAGGATTCTCCATCGCTTTAAAGGTCATGGTTTTCACACATGGCAAACCCGCATCAAGTTAATGCTCATGAAGAAGGGGCTCTTCAACATAGTAAATGGGAATGAGAAGAAGCCAAGGACTCTTGCTGATGTTCCTTGTTGGGAAGTAAGAGATGACAAAGCTCGTGCCATCATCACATTGGAGCTTGATGACACTTACATTCATCATGTGGATGGATGCGAAACTTCCAAGGAAGTTTGGGACCAACTCACAACTCTATTTGGGGCTCGATCTAAAAGTTCAAAGTTTGGTTTGCTCATTGAATTTTTTAAGCTAGAAATGAAGTCTGGCACATCCCTAGCCTCACATTTGAACTACATGAAAGGCCTATTAACACAACTTGCAGGAATAGGTCTTAAGATGGATGAAGATGTCTCCATTGGTGTATTACTTAAATCTTTACCTGAAGAATATGACCATGTGGTCACAACCTTGACCAATATGCCAATATCAAAGCTTGTGGACATTGAAGCATCTCTTCTTGAGGAGGAGAGAAAACTAAAGACCAAGCAAATGGAGTCTCCATCGTCATCAACCTTGTCTACTAAAAATGCTTATTATGCAGGATCTAGTAGGTATGGCAAGAACAAAGGCAACTACAACAAGGGCTACAACAACAACAATCTCATTTGTGACTTTTGTCACAAACCTGGCCATGTAGAGAAGAATTGTTTTGCCAAGAAGAAGATGCAACGAGTCTACATCATGGAAGAAGTGCAGCAGGAAGAAGACCAAGAAGAAGAAAAAGATGAAGACAAGGGCCACCATCATGAGGCCCTATCTATGATTAGATCAAATCATTTATTCTAAAGTGCTAAAAGCAAGGGCATGCCCTATACACATGGGTGTCCTCTTCACTCATACATGTAGCCACGTCTTGTCACACTCTTCTAAAGTCGTCCCATACCTCTTTTGTACGCATGACTAAAGCCTCTGAGTTCACATTGGCATAACCTATGTATGGCATTGCTAGTCAGACCACGCTCATGCATGCTATCACTGAGCATTGGGTGGTTAATTAGGCTCATGAGAGTCAGCATGACCAACTGCATCATTGAGTGGATTCAGTGTTTGAGGAGGGGTGTTAAAAAATATGGCAAACACCTTCACTAAAATGATGTGTAGGGCACATACCTTGTAACTAGCACTATGCACTAAAGTCATAGATTATGGGCAAATGGATACAAAGGTTATTATGCAATCTTACCATGATGTAAAAGAGTCATTTAGGAGCTCAACATCAGCCAAAGGGGTCGTGATCCCTTGATTAGGTAGCATTGGTGTGATTAGCAAGATTCTAGGGTTGGTGGTCACTTTTAGGTGCTTGAATCTAGGAGGGAAGGTGGAGATGATTTAGATGATGATTAACACCTAATCTTGAGCTTAATCCTCATGTACTTCAGCCTATATAAAGAGGCTCTCATCTATTGAAATCAACACATTTTATTGCCCCTCATTTATGTTGTCATTATGCTCATCATTATGCTAATTACTTCTTGATTAGTAGCTTAACTTCATCTTCTTCATTTCTATTCAACTATGCAATGGAGCTAGTGTTTGATCCTCCTTAGAATGGTTTTTAACAATAAGGCCTTTGAACAGATTATAATTGATTTCTAATGCACCTTCTGAAAATCTTTTAGAACTTTTGTTTTGGGGGAATTTATTTTAATAAGAAGAGATATTTTTCCATCCAAAAATATCTAAAATCTGAATAACCTCTCTCTAAAACATTTTCTCTCTCTAGGTAAAAACAGGTAGAAACAAGATCTTTTATATTTCTGAAGAGGGATTTGATTACAGGGGAAGATATTGGACATCTTGAGAGGTTGGGGAGGAATCTTACAGGTGTCCTATTAAGTACATACACCGCGGTGGCACACGCTTCTGCCCAATAATAGTCTGGCATGCTCTTTTCATTGAGCATTGCCCTGGCCACATCACAAATGACTCTATTCTTCCTCTCACCAACACCATTTTGGTGAGGTGTGTACCTGCAAGTTAACTGCCTTCTTATGCCATGCTTTCTCAAAAAATTCTCAAAAGCATGTGAGGTGTATTCACCACCTCCATCTGTCCTCAAAAATTTTATCCAAGAGCCATATTGCTTCTTTGCAAAAGCTTTGAAGTCCATAAACTTTCCCAACACTTCACTTTTCTCTCTGAGAAAGTAAATCCAAGTCATTCTGCTGAAATAATCAATGAATGTCACTACATAATACAAGCTTCCTTTAATGGATGGGTTTTGTGCAGGACCCCATACATCACTATGAACTATCTCAAGTGGCCTGCTACTCATGTTGCCTTCTTTAGGAAATGGCAACCTTGCTTGCTTTCCAAATTGGCAAGCATCACAGACATGCATATTCCCATCATACTTGAATCTAGGCAGTCCACTAACAATGCCTCTTGCTTGCATGTTCTTTAACCTTTGTATGTTCACATGTCCAATCCTTTTATGCCACATGTCAATGTCCTGTACCACATTTTGCCTTTTAGAGAACATGGCTGATTTCAACTTAGAAATCCCAGCATCCAACTTAAATAACATGCCTTCTTTCTTGCCTTTGGCAACAATGAATCTACATCCATTTTTGAAATCCTCAACGAAGCACGTGAGACATAAATGACCGTGTCCAGCTGGTCATAGTGTGTGCACATTAGCTAGGGTTAGCAGTGTGTGGACTATGTTTATACATGTAGTGTCCAGATGTTGAGGGTGTATCTAGCTCTCACTGAAGTCACCATATCTTGCCAGAGGAGTACATGAGGCTTTTACGTACATAAGATCCAAGTACATATCAACGACTTAGAGATGAGTACAATGCAAAATGCAGAGAAAAAGCGACCAATGAGGGACATGTTGATGATGACATCAACATGTTTATCGATGATTGGTTCCAAGCAAGTAGTGAAGAAGAAACTTGTCCGCATGAAAAATTTCTACGAGAAGAAGATTCAAGGCCCATCTACGATGGTGCATCCATATCAAGATTGAGTGTGACCTTACTCATCTTGAATCTCCAAACACGCTACCAATGGAGTAATGCATCGGTTTCTGCATTACTATCATAAGTTATATTTGTATTTTGTTTGCATAAAAATAATGGCTCTCAATCACTTTTGTGCTCATTAAATATTTACAATTGAGTGGTAGGCTTCTTTCGAACAAGATTCTACCATCAAACAATGTGATCCCAAAGTCGAGGGACGAGGCAAAGAAAATGATCGCATCCCTTGGACTCGAATACAATACAATTCATGCATGTGTCAATGATTGCATTTTGTATCGTGGAGAGTATGAAAATGCAACCACTTGTCCCAAATGAGGTGTTGCTTGTTTCAAGGCAGGAACCTTGAATGTCCCTATGAAAGTTTTGCGACACTTTCCCTTGGCACCATGAGTTGAACACATCTTCCGCAGCCCCGAAATAGCCAAGCTTATGGATTGGAGTTCCAGAAATGCAAGTATAGACGGAGTCATGAGGATTCCAAGCGATAGCAAAGCATTTAAGCATATCGATGCTACATGGCCAGAGTTTCATTGGGAGCCTCGCCATATAAAATTTGGAGTTGGCTTGGATGGAATCAATCCCTTTTCCATGCGATCGAGCAAGTGGTCAACTTGGCCCGTAGTTCTTATCAACTACAACATCCCACCATTCATGTCAATTAAGAAAGAGCATTTAATATTGTCTTTGTTGATTCCTGGTATGTGACAAATATTCTCATTTCTAAATAGCACACTCATTTCTATTTGAAAAATGTCAAATTTAAACGATGCATCAATGTAGGGATATTGCTCTCAATTAGAACTTATAGTGTTTTATTCTGTAACTTTTGTCTCGTCGCATAACCAGAGTTGTAGTACTTCCAATATGGAAAGGTTGTTTTGAGGGAGAACGCGATATAGGATGGTTTTGCTTTAGGGGGACATAATATCGCGTTTTCTAGCAGAGTCCTCACCATTAATAACATATGCTAGTTTATGAGTTCTAAGGCATACAAAGAATTTTCGCAATGAAACGCGATTTCAATGTTCTCGCTGCAAAGACATGTCGAAATCGCGTTTTGTGAACAAAGTATTATGTATTTGTCTGGCCGATACCGATGTATTTTGTAATGGTTTTCTCTCTTCTCTCCTGTATCTTTATGTGTGCATGTACAGTTGCTCCAGCCAAGAGAACATTGGACTTGTCAAAATACTCTATCAAAGATGAGGAAAGTCCAGGTGAGCAATATTTGAATTTACTCCTCTCTATTTGAGAAAATATGAATTATTTTTTATTTCTGCTATTGTATTTTGCATTACAGCTAAGAAGCAGAGTACCAGTAGCAAAGGAGTAATCAAATTTGGTGAGTCAAAGAAGCTTTTGGAAGAGCAAAAGTCACCAGACCTACAGCTTTTTGAGTTTCTCCAAAAGTCCAATGCCCAAAAGGAGTATCCAACATTTCACAGGATGTTCAACACTCCTTTCAAATTGACTGACATTGTTGCTCAGCACAAGCACTTTTTGGAGGAACAGTTTGATGGAAGGATTGTGAATAAGGATGAAGCTTTTGTGCATATCAAGGACTTATGCCAAAGTGATAAGCTGAGGTATCAGTTGAATAGGAGATTTGATGTTCTACCTTGCTGCTTCAAGGATATCTGCAATCTCCACAAGAGGGGCTGTAGGATATTGGAGGGCAGCTTTGCATTTGCCATTTATTTACATTATGTTGAGTTTGGTGTTTTTGAAAAGTCTACTCAAGAACATGACTTGGAAGAATATGAGGAAAGGGAGGAGGAGTTGGCAAGTGAGCAAAGTGAAGAGCTTCAATATGAGGAGCAAATCATTAATCTAGAGGAGGAGAAGTCTGCTATTGCAGCACTTGATCTTATATCTCTGAAATCAAAGACTTTAAGAGATGCAGTTATAGTGGATAAAATTGAGCTTGATAGTTCCAGTTATGCTGTTCCCATCCTTCCATCATTCAAGATAGAAGGTAGAGAATATGTTTTCCTAAATGACATATTGTGCATTTTCAATCTAAGAGAGGACTATGCACTTGGCCTCATAGCTCAATCATGCAAGGTGGACAAGGAAGTAATGATAGATGATGATCCCTTGCTGGACCTAGAAGACAAGTTCAATCCTACATTGGAACTTTCTACGTGTTTTAAGGAGGCAAGTAATTTTCAAGAGGTGGATGATGAAGTATTTAAAGAGGTACAAGCCTGTATGAATCTCAATGGAAGCTCAGATCTGGCACATCATTCTGAGCAGACATCAGAACATAGTATCTCATTGTGGAAAGAGAACTTGCTTGAGCAGGATGAGAACATGAAGGTAATGGCATCCTATTTGTGTACTTTTGTGATATTTCAATCCCTGCTTTTGAGTTCTAGTGACCATTTAGGTAATCTGACAATATTGTCTACATGCAGTTAGATATTGAAAATGATACCTTCCTCTTGAGGTCCAAAGGAAGCAGAGTTGCTGGCTTGGGTAAACTGTCAAGTCTTTTCCATTTCCTTGCAGACTTATGTAATGCCAAATTGTTAATATACCATGGGACAATGAGAAACAATGGGGAAGCAATAATTATTTTTTTAAAGTGTATGTCAGAGGCTCTGGGTGGCCATTCCCTTTCATGGACTGCAGAGCAGACAAAGTGATATTGATAGAGAAGAGGTCTACCTTACATATCTTTGGTTATTATTCCGAAAAATAGTGCTCTAGAGCAGGATATTTTTTATCATATATTGCCTATGCGCTCGCTGCTGGTGTAAAGAATCCTCTTAGTCTCGAGCCTTATGTGGCAAGCACAAACTTATACGGAACCCAGAGCCAGCACTATTGGGATCACCAAAGAAATTGGAGGAAGGAGAAAGTGCTCGAGAACCAAACTCACCAGAACAAGGAAGATCTCAGAGCACTGTGGTGTCATTGAAGAAAAAGAAGTCTCCAAGTAAAGTGAAAGGGAGGGTTCCCATTGGTAAACCTTGGGAGAAACCCTAAGGCCATTAGCTATAAGATGATTGTCATTGTATATTTAGCATAGAACAACAATTTATTTCTGTTGTATCTTTTGTATTTTGTATTTTCTATGCATCAAAATTTGAGAACTGTTTTCAATTATGCGGTACACAATTTTTACACTTGTATTCTTCTGCATCCACCACAAAGGAATTGTAAACACACATTCTGTATTTCTATGCATCAAAATTTGAGAAGTGTTTTCAATTATGAGATTATAAGATACACAACATTTACACTTGTATTCTATCCACCCATTTGTGATCTACAAAGACCTTTGATTTTCTCCATTCAGCATGTCTCTCTGCTGAATTTGAACTCTCTAAAATTTGCTGTCTTGTCTGCTTCTGAGCTATTTGAAAGGCTATCTTGACTTGAGATGCATTGACCTTTCTCTTTGTTTCGATCTTTTGAAGTACGCCTCGATAAAACCATTGAAAAACTTCCTTTAAGCTGTTGCCTTTCTGTTTTCCTCCAAGAAAGCATTACGGGCCATGTAGTGTGATTTTTCCATTCCTTGTGTAGACCAGATTGCAGGGCATCCATACTTTTTTACAAAGAATGGAAGGTGGTTGTAGATAATATGCTGTTTGGACACAAAAAGAGTCTAGCATTAGAAAACACAGAAAATACAAATCATTTTGCTCTCAAAATTGAACAATTGGGTGGAAGTTAGTGTTGTCACCATGTAATGGGTTATGTTGCAGGTTGTCCATGCTTCCTTCATTGCCTTTCCGAAATTCTTAACCTCTTTTTGAAATGCCTGTTGATCATTTTTGTTCCAAGAAACTTTGTCACAATAAACAAATAGCTTGTCCAATGATTTCTACACCTCAGCCTTGACATCTCGTGCCATCCCATCTGCCTGATGATCTTTTACTGCATTGTGGACTTGCTTCCACACACTGTATTTTATTCTGGATATATATTGTGATTGTCTACCCGCTTTTCTTGTTGTATTTTGTGGACGTGATAAAAACCTTTAGGCCTTTACTCCACCAATGGATGGCTTGATAGGTACCTCTTTACCATTTGTAGATTTCTTAAGATCTTTTGTTATATGAACATCTCCACCATGTAGACTAATTTCTGATAATACCGCTTCCAATGATTGTATTGCCTCTTTTCTTTTCACCTCAGGCCGAAGTTTCCAGGCAAATCCAATATATAAAAAAACAAGTTTCTCAATAATTCTACACAATGCATGCAATGTGCAAATGTGAACATTTCATAATGGAATATTAAGAACTGCTTTAAAATTTGGATCTTCCTTGTCCCTATTGGGGGCTGTTCTCCACCATTTGAAATCCAAGACATGGGCTGGTTGTTTACAATACAAGCAAGGAGATTTGGAGTTACCCCCTTTATTGATATCCTTTACTGATATTGTACATACACTTCAATGTCTTAAGATCACCTGCCATATGCCATTCTACTTGAAAATCACCTTTGCCTGGAACATGAAGATGACCCCCTAAAATTTGACTCCTTACAGTTGAGGGTATATCTGTCTATTGAAAAACCCAGTTAAGTGTTTCATGGTCCTCTGTATTCACCTGCCATTACAATAGAATGATATATGGTAGAAGTTTATTAAAAAATATACATGTATATTCAACAAATACTAACACCAAAATAAGAAAATCCATACCTCAAATGATCCCAACCACCATACATGTTTTTCTGATTGAACGCTAAAGTACTTTGAACTGGTCTTTGTGATTGATGGATCAAGTGCCCGATTCATCAAGGTAATAGTCACTCTTTCTATCTTCTTTTCCTTTACAATTTCACATTCATCAAGCTCAACAACAAACTTTAAAACTCCTTTACATTCCTCAAATGTGATGTTATAAAACTCCACCATTCTTCTCTCTAATTGTTGCAGCTCCACAAAAATATTATTCAAAGGATCATATACAGTCCTTCCTTTGGCCCCTTCATATACATTTTCGATATGTAAATATTGTCCAATGAAGTCATCTATTTCCTGATTTAGAAGACCTCTTTGGCACCACACTGCTGCTGGGGTGGGTAACAATACACGTTTTATCCGATGATCTTTGAGAGTAGAAGAAACGATGTTAAAGATTGAAGCATATCCTTTTCTACTCACCCCACTCATATCTAGGGTTTCTTGAATTTTTTCGACATCAACTCTACTTTCTGATATAAACTTTTCGACAGCATCACGTTTCACCCTTTTGAACTTTTTTTCATCTATCAAGCTTTGCACGACAACTTTAGAGACTAAACCTTTTATTTGCTTCACTATTGGAACAAGATTGGAATTTTCATTTACTTCACCAAGCCTTAAAATTTCCCTACAACAAGAAAGAAACACATCTACAATTATACAATGAGATAATTATAACTCACCATTCGTTTAAACAATTTGGATGCTCATTAATGGAACTTAACAATGAGATATCGTCATACCTTGCTTTTTGAATTCTGTGCTTACATCCTCCAGAGCCAGCCTTCAACTATGTAATGTTCCGGATTTTTCTATTCCGTAGTCTCTCTCCTAATACAGTGCCTTTTCTCCTCGCTTTCAGTAGCATTACCTTTGTCTTTTTATGTTCTTCCTTCTCATTTTCTAGAAGTTGCTTCAATGCCACACACTCTATCTTATCTTGCCTTCTGTTTGCCTCCTCTCGTAGATATAAATTCTTGTACATATTTGCATTAGCACATTGAGCTGAGACGTATCCATACAATCCATTTACTCCATTGCCTACAAACTTCAATAGAGTTGTTGGATTAGAGGATGGAGGTGTTGAATTTTTAATGATGCATGTTGGATAGATGCCTCCGTCACACCACAAGTCTATATGCTGCAAACCTCCTTTCCGCAGCATGTCTCTTTGCTCAGTGCATCGATGCAAACTCTTTTGGCGCTTCAATATCGGTGCATACTGTTGTTCCAAGTCGACATGGAAATGATGAAGTCGTTTCCTACTGGTTTCTCCTTCTGCCATGTTTCGCAACAACAACAATGCGATGTATTCTTTCTTACTATATATTATTTTGTTTGAGAGTTGAAGAAGGCGCTAAACATTTTTAAATTCGAAATGAGAGGGATTAGTTATGTAATACTGACAGAAGAATCGTTCATACGTGTGAGCCAAACCTATGAAAAAGGTATCTTCTCAAAGATTTTAATGATAAGACCTCGTTGTTTGTGAGCAACAGTATATTTATTACCTCAAACTGACGGTTTTGGACCTGTTGTGACTATTTTACGTAGTTTAAGAGCAAGATAAATAAGAAAATAGTGAATTTCTTATAGGGCCCCAAAATGAGCTCCGAATTCTTCTAATGGAAACTCACATTTTGGTGTCCCATTTACCTTGAAAATATAAGGTTTTTGGGAGATTTAGGTGATAATAAGCATGTGATAGTTGGCATGTGTTTTTGACACCTCTCTTTTTTTTGAACAAGTTTTTTTTATATTAAATTTCGTTGCTGTCTCGTTCTTCTCTCTCTTAATTGAACCCCCCTCCCCCCCTCTTTCTGCTCCTCTAGGAAACCCCTGTTCCCTGCTTTCTCTGAGGGATTCTTTGATTGAATTTCTTAAGCAGAGGGAGTTTTTTTTATAGGGTTTTTGCACGTTGCTGCTGCTGCTCTCTGACACAGCCAACATGCCTTGTTTATCGTGTGAGCTCTGTCAGGCTAAAATCTGAAAGGTGTTTTTGGTCAGTGTACATATGGTGCGTGTGGTGTGTGAATAAAATTTGCCCTGAATGCCCTGGCAAGTGTACAGGCTGGGTGGTTTTGCAGAAAGTTGGTTTATGCACGTGTTTATTTTCCGGAGCAGATGCTGGTGATCCGGGAATTTTATGGCAACGGTGTGATGTGCGGGTGGTTGCTAAATATAGGGCACCGACTGGAATTTGATGGGCTTGATGATAATGATGCTGACGAAGACGGGGGACAGCTCTCGCTCTTATTTTGGAAAATTATGGCCGCGGCGTGATGATCCGAAGTGCAAGGAGAAGGGGCTCTTTTATTATTTGAGGGTGGCCATCATTTTGTGTTTGGGGGCTTTTAAAGAAATAAATAAAATATATATAATATGGCCAATTTAGAAGACCACGTGGAGTTCTTATATGCGGCCAGCAGCACTTCGAGAAGGTGGTGGAAGAAGTCGCCGAGGAGGAGTAGCAAGGAGAGGTCGCCAGAAAAGGTAGAAGGGAGAGTCGCCTTTGCGGAGGGCGTGAGGCGCTGCAGAGAGAGCTGTTGGCGACTGGAGAGGGCTGCTGGGGTGGCTCTAATCCAAAACAGTGGGCTGGCGAGTTGGCCTGGAGACAACCACGTAGGTAGCTGAAGAGGGCCTGGGTGCGGTGAAGCTGCCGGGTGTGGCACTACGGGGGGTTCTGCTGCAGTGAGGAGAGGTAAGAAGGCAGACACTGTGAAGGGGAGCCGCCAGGTGCGAACCCGAGGAAGAGAGCCTGGGCCAAGGCAAAGCGGGCGCGGGTGAGCCAGCAGGCCGTCGTGTTGTGAAGCCCGCTGGGACGAGTAGCATTGAAGAGAGGGAGCCGTGTGTAAAGCAGTTGGTGTCGTTGATGACAGCTGCTGCTTCTGTAGGCGATAGTGCAAGCACCTCCGGCAACAAGAAGGGCTGCAGGTTGGCGTTGGCAGATAAGGAGTCGTGGGGACAAGGGGTCTGGAGCACTTGAGCAAAAGAGAGAGAGGGATTGGTGTGTGGCTAGGCGTTTGGAAACCAACGTGGAACAGTCCACGTGTGAAGGGCTGGAGTGCAGCCATATATGCGAAGAGAACCAAAGTGAACTGGCCGCCGGATAAAGGGAAATACAGAGGCTGGTATGTGCCTTGTGTGTTGGTTATAAGTGGGCTGGAGTACAGCCGGGTGAACAGAGAAAGAGGCTGCAGGTCTCTTGGGTGATGTCTAGTGTGGGCATCTGATTGGAGCAGCAGAGAGGGCTGCTGTGAGGAAGGGTACATGAGATGTGGCTTGGGCTAGGTATCTGGGATGCTGCGGTGAGCAGTGGGTTGTGGTGTTGAGGATTGTGCGAGGCTCTGGGGTTGGTGAGACTGCTGGTCACGACATACAGAGAGTGGGAGCTGTTGAGTGAAGGTTAGCTGGTGTGGGCGCCTTCTGGAGAGAGTAGCTGGTCTTGTGTGGGCGGTGATTGCAGGCAGTGCGTGGATGCTGACTAGAGAGGGAGCCTTGGGTTTTTGTGTGTGTTGGATGCAGAAGTGGTGCTGATGTGTGGGCTGGAGACAGTGGGGCTCGCCTACGACAATTGGCAGGTAGCAGCAGACAGAGAGTAGCCAGGCTACAGAGAAAGTGAAGAAGGGTTGCTGGTGTGGGCGCCCTCTGGAGTTTGCAGGGACCGGGAGACAGAGGCTTGGTCGTCAGACGCAAGGGTGTACTCCCTTGGCAGTAAATCCTGGCCAGAGTCCTGGTCTTTGGTGTAATTGCTGTGTTTATACAGTGTGTATGGTGTTGTGTGTTTGCTGAATATATCATCTGTCCTTCATGGTTCTGAGCTGTCTTATGGTGTGGGTGGGTGGCGAATGTTGAGAGAGTGTTCCAGCCGGTGGCTGGTGGTGCCCCGTTCGTGGTAGTTTTTCCAAGTTTGGGAGGTGGAAGAGCTATAGAGGCAGGTATTTCTTTCTTTTTTTCACCTCGCATCCTTCTGGTGCCCCCACTGAGGAGTTGCTCAGGCATTGTGTGACTGAGGAGTGGCTCAGTTGACAGAGGATAGCTCAGGGATTTCTCTTACGAGGGTGTATGCCCCAGAGTGAGAGATTGAAGGAAGGTGTTTTTGGGTTTTTGCTTGGGATTGGAAGTGAAGTTTGGGATCAAGATGATGTCTTATCCAGAGTTTTATGGTGGTCCGAATGAGGATGTGGCAGACTTCTTGGAAAGGATGGAGGTTGCATGTATAAGCAACCATATTAGTGAGCAGGTACAGGTGTTGCGGCTGTTGAGCATCTGTTTGAAGGGAGATGCAAGGACCTGGTACAGGGCTTATGAGGAGTCGTTTAGGGATGTTGTTCCACGCATTGAGATGACTGAGGATGGATTAAAGACAGCACTCAGCAACAGGTTCAAGAAGGTGGAAGACCCCGACAAGGTTTGGCATGAGGTGCAAGCTCTGACACAAGGTGAGTTTGAGTCAATAGATGATTATATGAAGAAATTTTCTTTGCTATGGGAGACTCTATGCAGGGCTTTGGGAGAAAACCAGGTGCCGCCTGATATGATGAAGAAGAACAAGTTTGTAGCTGGACTTAAGAGGAGTATTCGCTGGAAAGTGGAATTGAAGAAGCCCAGGTCTTTTGAGGATGTGGTGGAGATTGCTAAGTCAAAAGATTGGAAATTACAGCGAATGAATCAGCTGGGGATGATTCCAGTTGTAGCACAGCCGGAGATTCGGAGAGTGGAGGCTACACCCATGAGTGCAGTGATTGAGAGGATGAAGCCCACTGAAGCCCAAGCTATGCAGATGATGCCTCAAGTTAGTCAGGGAGTACCTATGGTTTCTGCAGGTTCTGATGAGGGATTGCGACAGGATATGAAACAGATGGTTGATCTTATGAAGAATTTGAGTTTGAATTTAATGGGAAGTACAGGTGGTGGACGTGGTAGAGGCCGAGGTAATTTTCTCGAAGGGGGAGATGGACAAGCAGGATATGGACGTGGTCGCGGAAGGGGCCGTCATTTCATTCCTACATGCTGGAATTGTGGTGAGCTTGGTCATCTGAGTACAGATTGTGATAAGCCTCAACGTATGGGTGGTGATATGTACCCACTACCTTCACAGCTACCTGACAGGTCGAATGATTATGGTATTGATATCAGGGATCAAGCAGGTCCGAGTGGAATCACAGCTGAAGAGAAGGGTAAAACTAAGGTGATAGATGTGGTCACCCTTGAGAAGACGAAGGAGACAGAAGCAGATGTGATGCCTTTGGGGAAACGGATGCCACAGGAAAGGGAAAGCAAGGATGTTGCAGGACCCAGCAAGAAGAAAGGAAAAGTGAAGGAAGGAGAAGATGTGAAGGTCAAGCAGAAGCGAAAGCCTCGTAGGAAGTTTCAGGTAACTGATTTTCCACTAGGGGGTGGGCAGGATAGCTATAGTTTGCAGGAGGACATGGCTGAAAGGAAGGCTAACATTACTTTTGGGCAATTGATAGAGTTAGCTCCCAATTTGAAGCGTCAGTGGAAAAGACTTGTGAATCCGAGAGAGAAGGAGCTGGCCAAAGGGATACTGACTGTTCTATCTGTTCAGGAGTTACCTGACATATGTCCTGTGGTGAATGTGTGGTATAAAGGGAAGAATTTGGGAGAGGCATACATAGATGGTGGAGCACAGATTTGTGTGATCACATTAGCTGCTGTGGAGAGGCTTGGTCTTAATTTTGCTGAAGCGTCTGGATTCTGAATTCGGTTGGCAAATCATCAGAAAGTCAAATGCTTAGGTATGGTTAAGGAATTGGAATTGGAAGCTTTTGATGTGTGCTTGTGGATTGTCATGTTATGCCTGCAGGAATGGGTGCATTCCCCATTATTTTGGGAAGACCATGGCTGAGAGCAGTGAAGGCTGTTCAGGACTGGAGGAAAGGGGTTATTACTTTGTATGACAGGAGAGGGGATAAGAAGCAATTTAATATGAATAACCAAAAGCCTGTCAATGATGAAGAAGAGAGTGAAGCTGATTCGAGTGATGATACCAGTAGCACCACTACTAGTGAGGAAACAGAGGATACTTCATCTAGTGAGGAGGATGCAGAGATGGATGCTGTGGTTATTGATGAGGAAGTGCTTGGTGATGAGGTTGCTGAACAGGAAGAAGCCATACATGAGGAGTGCGAAGAGGTACAAGTGGATTCTGAACAAAGGTATGCCTGTGATGTGAAAGAGTCTGTTTTTGAGTCTTTGGATAATAAACCTGTGTGGGATGAGTGGGATATAGACAGTCTACAGGATGATGAACCTGAGTTGGAGATGGATGATGAGATGTGCATAAATGTTAAAAAAGCCACGATCAGAATTGAAGCTATGAAGAAGGAGAAACACCAGAAAACTTTGAATGATGCTGCTGCTACGGATGAGAGGAATGCTGCAATGGATGAAATTCTTGGTGGTTTTGATGAAGATGAGGATACAGGAACTGAGATGGATGCTTTGGCAATGGTGCCTGTTGAAAGGGAGTTTGTTTTGCCTGTGGTGGCTGGCTTTGATGGTGAGGCTTCTTATGCTGATGGACAGGAAAGTGTTATGGCACAACAGGTCTTTTTTGATGAAGCTTTCATCAGTTTTTACCCTCAGCAGGAGCTGCTGCATTGGTTCTCTGATATTGGTGCTGATCGTATCAGGGATTTTGGGTTTGAGATGAGACGGGATGGTGTGTATGTCAGAAGTTTTGTTTCGAGAAGCTCTGGTGTTGTGTTGTGGGATATGGGATGGAAAATTATGCCTGTGGAAGTTGACGGTGTTTCTTGGATCACCTGGAATAGAGATGTGCTGATTACACTGTATGATGCTCAGAGAATTGACGGAGGGAAACGTGGTCATATGCTTTCTGCTGATCATAAATGATTCAGCAGGCTAGGGGTTGGGCAAAGTATGTCAGGCTAAAATCTGAAAGGTGTTTTTGGTCAGTGTACATATGGTGCGTGTGGTGTGTGAATAAAATTTGCCCTGAATGCCCTGGCAAGTGTACAGGCTGGGTGGTTTTGCAGAAAGTTGGTTTATGCACGTGTTTATTTTCCGGAGCAGATGCTGGTGATCCGGGAATTTTATGGCAACGGTGTGATGTGCGGGTGGTTGCTAAATATAGGGCACCGACTGGAATTTGATGGGCTTGATGATAATGATGCTGACGAAGACGGGGACAGCTCTCGCTCTTATTTTGGAAAATTATGGCCGCGGCGTGATGATCCGAAGTGCAAGGAGAAGGGGCTCTTTTATTATTTGAGGGTGGCCATCATTTTGTGTTTGGGGGCTTTTAAAGAAATAAATAAAAAATATATAATATGGCCAATTTAGAAGACCACGTGGAGTTCTTATATGCGGCCAGCAGCACTTTGAGAAGGTGGTGGAAGAAGTCGCCGAGGAGGAGTAGCAAGGAGAGGTCGCCAGAAAAGGTAGAAGGGAGAGTCGCCTTTGCGGAGGGCGTGAGGCGCTGCAGAGAGAGCTGTTGGCGACTGGAGAGGGCTGCTGGGGTGGCTCTAATCCAAAACAGTGGGCTGGCGAGTTGGCCTGGAGACAACCACGTAGGTAGCTGAAGAGGGCCTGGGTGCGGTGAAGCTGCCGGGTGTGGCACTACGGGGGGTTCTGCTGCAGTGAGGAGAGGTAAGAAGGCAGACACTGTGAAGGGGAGCCGCCAGGTGCGAACCCGAGGAAGAGAGCCTGGGCCAAGGCAAAGCGGGCGCGGGTGAGCCAACAGGCCGTCGTGTTGTGAAGCCCGCTGGGACGAGTAGCATCGAAGAGAGGGAGCCGTGTGTAAAGCAGTTGGTGTCGTTGATGACAGCTGCTGCTTCTGTAGGCGATAGTGCAAGCACCTCCGGCAACAAGAAGGGCTGCAGGTTGGCGTTGGCAGATAAGGAGTCGTGGGGACAAGGGGTCTGGAGCACTTGAGCAAAAGAGAGAGAGGGATTGGTGTGTGGCTAGGCGTTTGGAAACCAACGTGGAACAGTCCACGTGTGAAGGGCTGGAGTGCAGCCATATATGCGAAGAGAACCAAAGTGAACTGGCCGCCGGATAAAGGGAAATACAGAGGCTGGTATGTGCCTTGTGTGTTGGTTATAAGTGGGCTGGAGTACAGCCGGGTGAACAGAGAAAGAGGCTGCAGGTCTCTTGGGTGATGTCTAGTGTGGGCATCTGATTGGAGCAGCAGAGAGGGCTGCTGTGAGGAAGGGTACATGAGATGTGGCTTGGGCTAGGTATCTGGGATGCTGCGGTGAGCAGTGGGTTGTGGTGTTGAGGATTGTGCGAGGCTCTGGGGTTGGTGAGACTGCTGGTCACGACATACAGAGAGTGGGAGCTGTTGAGTGAAGGTTAGCTGGTGTGGGCGCCTTCTGGAGAGAGTAGTTGGTCTTGTGTGGGCGGTGATTGCAGGCAGTGCGTGGATGCTGACCAGAGAGGGAGCCTTGGGTTTTTGTGTGTGTTGGATGCAGAAGTGGTGCTGATGTGTGGGCTGGAGACAGTGGGGCTCGCCTACGACAATTGGCAGGTAGCAGCAGACAGAGAGTAGCCAGGCTACAGAGAAAGTGAAGAAGGGTTGCTGGTGTGGGCGCCCTCTGGAGTTTGCAGGGACCGGGAGACAGAGGCTTGGTCGTCAGACGCAAGGGTGTACTCCCTTGGCAGTAAATCCTGGCCAGAGTCCTGGTCTTTGGTGTAATTGCTGTGTTTATACAGTGTGTATGGTGTTGTGTGTTTGCTGAATATATCATCTGTCCTTCATGGTTCTGAGCTGTCTTATGGTGTGGGTGGGTGGCGAATGTTGAGAGAGTGTTCCAGCCGGTGGCTGGTGGTGCCCCGTTCGTGGTAGTTTTTCCAAGTTTGGGAGGTGGAAGAGCTATAGAGGCAGGTATTTCTTTCTTTTTTTCGCCTCGCAAGCTCCTTCACTTGCATCTCTCAAGCAAAGGGAGTAGCTTTTTTTTTTTTGTGTCTCCCCTTCTTCCCCAATCTTGATGACTATGTGTGTCTTGGTGCAAGAGAGTAGGGCCTCTCTTGACGACAAAGGCCCTACTCTGTCGATCCCTAAGAGGGGGGCTTGGCTAGGAGGGCGGTTGGGATGTTGTAGGCCAATGAGGGGTGTGAGCAAGGAGGCAATGGGAGGTCCTAAGGTTGTACCTTAGAAAAAATAAGCTAAGGTTGAAAATCTTTGTGTTCAAAGGTTCAACCTTAGTTTGTGTGATTAATTAATTAGGTACCCATCGCAATATGCCCCATATAATCAAAAGAAAATTAATTAATTAATGAAAGGCTTGGGAGATATCAAGACCAAGACCTTAGTTTATTATTGATATGTAATCCTTAGCTTATAATTAAAATTTATAAAAGACGTTTCTTGCAACAATCTCTGGCTGCTCCTAAGTAGACTACCTACTATAGCTTTCTGATTAGGACTACTGTTTGTCTCAACCAGCTTGCAAGCTTCTATCAGAAGTGACTGCACCCTGAACTTGGGATTGACCTGCCTCCATTGTTTCCCTTGAAAAAGCACTTTATTCCTTGCTCCCAAATTGTTGCGATCAACATTGCTCTTATAGTGTCCCATACAAACTTTAATGTGGGGTTCATTCTTCCTTTCACTCCCAACAACCCATGTCTCCAAGTTAGCCCAATCATGTACCTCAGGGGGTGCAAGCAACTATGGAAGTGTGGTGTGTTAGCCTCTCACCTAGAGAAAGCTCATCATAGGGAGCAATACCTAGAGCACTCATGGGAGTTTGTACCATATCCAAGAGAATACATGTTCCAAGGAGAATAGATGACCAAATGTCATAAAGTGAGTAAAAAGATCCTAGTACATGATAGTAATCTCCTATTTATAACCCTAGGGCCCTATGTGCCCCACATGTGTAAATGGACCCTAACCCCATGTGCTTAGGCCCATTCCCATGTGCATGTGCACCACTAGGACGCTTTGTTACAAACCATCCCCTCCTACAATGATTTCTTCCTTGAAATCAAAGGGTGGTCGTGCACAAAACATATACAAGAGGCTATGTACAAAGCTAAAAATCTGCCCATGGTCTAGATGTATACATACATAAACATGAACATGACCATGACCATGGCACCATCCTGGATCATAAGGAAAGGATGAAGGAGTATCGTTGATGGTGAGGGTAAGTGAATAGCCTCCAGGATCAATAGGGAATCCACAGAAATCATGCGTGAAATCAAAAACCATCCGCCATCCGCCGCCTGGGTCAAAAGGATGGTGTCGATGCCCCTCTTCGAAGATAGGATAGCCACCAATAATGCCCAGATCATATGGAAACCCTTGGTGACCATCGTGCAGCATCGAGGCTATATGACCCCTTGGATAAAAAATGAACATATATATCCATGCAAGCCTCATCTCAATCAATGCATCCAATGAACATTCGGAATGCATGCACCATCATAGCCATCATGTGAAATCCCCACGGTGGCTCATAGGAAAATCTAGGTGCACCCATGCCAAGAACCCATGCTAGATCATCTCGCAAAGGCTCATCATCACACCAAGGGCCATACATCTCATATGGCATAGGTCACATCCAAAAGTAAATGCCTCGACTCCATAGAACATAAGGTCATGTAGATAACCATTGGAGCCAAATGAGAATGCCTCATAGGTGGTATCATGCAAAAACATATGTGAATCTATGTCCACATCATACCACCTATGAGCATGCCTCATAGGTGGTATCATGCAAAAACATATGTGAATCTATGTCCACATCACATGTATCATCATCCAAACCACCCAAGGCATTATCCACATCATGAGATATCAAAGTGCATTTTCTTTCTTTAGCATAGAACCTATTGGCACACAAAACCTTCAAAACTTCTTCTATAGGCATCATCATCATTCAATGTAGCATTGGAGATCAAGAAGCCATGCATGGACGTGATTTCAGCAAAGTTGGAAGCATCACTTTCCATAGGTTGAAAACTATATAAAATACTCCCAAGACAGTCCAAAACAAGTGCTCAAGGTTGAAACTTCACATGCATGAAGCTTCCAAAAGATGAGGATCCATATCTATCATGTTTAAGGCTCCATAACCGTGAATTTCTAGAAATTCCAGCAAGTATATTCACTTCTATCCACTCCATTTTTATCCCTCATTTGCATGGCAAACCTTTTCATGATCTTCTAATATTGATGCAGGCTGCCAT
This sequence comes from Cibotium barometz, assembly GCF_041138505.1. NCBI lineage: Eukaryota > Viridiplantae > Streptophyta > Polypodiopsida > Cyatheales > Cibotiaceae > Cibotium > Cibotium barometz. The sequence goes on along the minus strand of NC_141097.1, from coordinate 12,651,158 downwards.
GAAGCTTCTTCCTTGGGTAAACCCTTCCATTCGATAAGGTATTCCACAATGTCACTTGACTTCTCTCATGCATAAAGCTCATGAATCCCTTCCTCAAATTCATAGAGAAGGTGCCAAGTGTGGACAACTAATCACATACCAACACTAAGCCAACTGGCCCCATGTCCAACACTCTAACAAATAAGCTTTGCAAGCATAATCCTTTGAAAACAACACCTCCATGTCCTTACACACCATTGTGCAATCCATACTTTCCCCATTTGCCACTTGCACAACATGCAATGCATCCAAAGCATTCGGGTACAACTTGAGATTGCACAAGGAATTCCGATTGACAAAGCTATGTGTACTACCGCTATCCACAAGTACATGTGCTTCTCTTCCATTGACCATAGCCTTGATTCTCAATGTCTTCATGCTCTCACAGCCGGCATAAGCATCATGTGACAATGTGCAAAGGATAGCATCTTTCTTGCATGCACTTGTAGTATGCATATGCACACAATCGTCAATTGCTCTTCATGAATCCACCCAAATCAAAAGGAAATTCACCATCAACTTCATCATATTTGTCATTGCAATCCACAAATTTTACTTCCCCATACTCTAGTTCATCACCATCCGACTAGGTCATGATCATACTCAAGGATAGTTGTTTATCCTTGCACACCTTGTAATGCTCCTTGGACCATTTCTCTTCACACTTATAGCATAAACCTTTGCTATGCAACTCATTGATGCCGTCCTCCTTCATCACCATACTCTTGTGTGCACCATTAGTCGGCTTTCCATCCATCTTATCATTCCCAACTTTTGAAGAAGTACCACCAAACCTGAAATTTGATTTAGTGCCCTCGCCATACACCGTTGGAAACTTTGGAATGACATTTCTTGGAGAAGTCTTTACATTGGAAGATGGAATTGCATCAACCTTGGAAACTTTGGATTGCCATTGGTAACTATACTTCTCCTCATAGATTTCGGCTAAAACCATAGCTTCCTTGAGAGATGATGGCCGTTGAGCATTTACATCAGCTCCAATGTTTGACTTGAGTCCCTTTATGTATTTGATCTTCTTATATGTCTCACTTACATCATCTACATGCAAGGATAGTTTGAGGAATTGATGTGTGTACTCCTTTACACTCTTCCCTTGTTGCTCAAGCTCATTCCAATCATATATTACTTTTTGTTGATGTAATTCTGAGACAAATGCTTTCTTCATTTCATCTTTGAAGTCCTCCCAAGTGGTAATCTCGTATCCATGAGTAGATAAGTGCCTCCACCATGTATGAGCATAGCCCTTGAGATGAAGAGTGGCAAAGTACACCTTGGCTCGATCCGCCGACCTTGGGTTACCTGAAAGTACATCTCCATTTTGTTCACCCATTCTTCATACTCTTCATTGGTATTTCCCTTACCCTTGAACTTGATAAGATTCACTTTGTCCTTCACACCTTTGAACTCATCACCATCTTGTGATGCATGATTCCTTTGATTACCACCAACTCTTATGGGAGCTTTGGAAGTCTTCCAAGATCCATCAATAGTTTGGGCATCAAAGTTGAACACCACTTGCTTGCCTTTTCCAACATCCCTTGAGGTTGAAGGCATAGCTCTATCCATGTTAACATTATGCATCTTAGGTCCACCAATGTGCAATGATGCATTTGGAGGTCGATTCTCCTTGTCACCATTGTCCACATATTTATTCCCACCATTGCTTCTTGCATTGGAGGCACTAGCCAAGAGATCTTTGCGGAGTACGGCAAATGCTTCAATGAAGGCTTGTTGTTGATCCTTCATCATTGACTCCAATACGGTTGTTGATCCTTCATCATTGACTCCAATACGGTTGTTGTACCTTCATTGCTCTTCTATGCTTGCCGTCATGTTTGCTATCATACTTTGCATGAGCATCATCATGTCATTAGTTCCGGCTGGTCTAGCATTCCCTTCATACATTTGTACCCTTTCATGCACATTTGCATCAACATTGACCCCATGCTCATGTAGTGTTTGCTCCTCCTCATGAAGATCTTGCATAATGGCTTCATCCTCAATCACATTGTCCCTCATATCATATTCACCAATCCCCAAATCATTGATTGTATCCACCCCCTTCCTTGGCTTACTCCGCCCCATGGCTGAAAATGGAATTTTAGGGTTTGGATGGTGAAAAGTTGTCAAATTTGGGTGATCTAGGGCTCTATGGAAAGATCTCGAGGTATAGTACAAGATTCAAGTATCCTTTTGACTTCAGTCTCAATGGACAATATGCCTCTGTTTTGACAACTTTAGAAAGTCAACAAGACTGGGTTGACCCAGCTAGGGTTATCCAAATGGAGAGGTTAATAGCTCAAATTGTAGCTTATAATGAGTACACTAAGGCTATGTAAACCACTCAAATTTAGTCCTTAGCGTTTGTGACTGAATCACACTTTCTCGTGCGGTCAAGATCGGTCAGTTGACCCACAAAATGAACTCTGATTCGGGCACTTAATGATTTGATAGAAACGTCTTTCCACGTGCTATCCAAGGGTGTAAACCACTTCACTTCAGCGCTTAACCCCTCAAACTGAATTGCACTTTTTAGATTTAGCAGAACACCCTATTTTGGGTCAAAGAGTGCACAAGGATACAAAATGAACTCCAATTCGGGCACTTGATGGCTTGATAGAAAGGTCTTTCCATGTGCTATCCAAGGGTGTAAACCACTTCACTTCAGTCCTTAACCCCTCGGACTGAATTGCACTTTTCAGATTCAGCAGAACACCTTGTTTTGGGTCAAAGAGGGCACAATCCTTGTGCACAACCACTTGGCAAGTGATAATAAGAAATAGGAAATGGCAAGCACCCTTATGATACCCTTTTGCAATGTCCATTTTCTACAAAAGACGATTTTAGAATAACTAAGTAAATTTCACACATGATCATAATTTAGTACATATCGCAGGTAGTTTATTCTTCCTATAGCAATCAAGGGTTATGCCATAGAATAGATAAGGATTGTCATTTACAAAATCTCCAGACTCGTCAAGTGGATTTCTCAAAAAGAGATCAACATGTAATCAATTAAAGGTGGATACCCCAAAAAGAGATCAACGTGCAATCAATTGAGAGAGGGAGATATATGTACTTCTTGATTCGTAATAGCATACAGAGATGCTTTACAGAATCCGTGTCTTTACTTTGCACTTTTCTTTTGCTTTGTAATGCATACAATAATTTTACTTAACATTGAATGTTCCAAATATATTTTTAGTAAACTTCGTGTTGGTTTATTCAATCACCAACACTTTTGGTTGGTGATCCTACTACTCCGAGCGATTTCCTAGATTTGAAAATTTTTGCATGGATTTGGTATGGGTTGATTCTCTGCCCTTTTATCTGTGAAGTTTTAGATTGGTCTTCATCTTTTAGGATATCCTTCTATTCATCTTGGTTATCATTCTATCTTTCATGTTGATGTTTTTCACTTGTGTGAAGCTGTTTGGCATGGTCTGTGTATCGTTGTTTTTTGTGGCATCTAGTCCATCGTGTTGAAGTCCTTATGTTTTATGGGTGATCTTCTATAGGCCTTCTAGAACATATTCCTTTTTATTTGTTCAATCCTATTTTACCACTACTCTATGGAGTCTTCCCTAGCACTGCTTAGTCAAAGGTCCAAGATCTCCTTCTTCTAGAGACTCAGCGAGGCAATGAATTTTATTAGTCTATTGTCTGTTTTGTCGATTCATTTCCTTATGAACGAATGGGAATTGTTGCCACATCTAACTAGATTATCCATGGGTGGATGCTGGTAATGATGATGCTATTGCTATGATGAAGGATGTCCGTGTAGCCACTGAGAATGTGGATGATCTAGCCAGTGAGGCCTCGAATCTGTTGGCATAAGGGCTTTTGTTTGCTAGCTTCGGTGCCAACTTGCCTTTAACACATCCTCTTGTGGCTCCAGATCTATCTTTGGTTGTTCCTGTGGTGGTTTCCAGACCTCTTGGTCTTGCCGGTGCATCATTACCTCAACAGTTTTCTGTCATGACTCATCGAGTTTCTCTTAAGCATCCAAACTTTCATGGTCATAAGAAGGAGGATCCGGATACCCATGTGGCCAATTTTGAGAATATCTGGTTGGCCAATGGTATGCTACCTAATGTTCGGACAACTCAAAAGTGTAATACATTTAAAGGTACTTTGGATGGTAAGGTAACCAATTGGCATGCTCAGTATGGTCTCAATTTCTTTCCTACTTTTGAAGCCCTGCGAGAGGCCTTTCTACACTGATTCTAGAACGAAAAGATATCTTTGCATGTGCTAGAGAAATTGCGCTACCTGGATCATAAGAATTTACCTATGGATGATTATTTTGCTAAATTTTGCACCTTTTAGAGCTGGGTGGATCATGATGATATGTCAAATGAGGCTCTTTGTGGGGGTGAGTGATTTGTCAAAGGTTTGCAAAGAAAATAAAGCTTGCTGTTGCATTTGTTGATTTTATGATCAGGGGGGCTTGACAGGTTGGTCGAAGCTACTCGCAGACCAAAGTGTAGTTTGGGGGATCGCTCTACTTTTCAAAAAGGGGAAGAAGAAGAAGAAGCAGGAAGTGGACTCTTCAGAGGATGACACTGTGGATGATGACCCTAATGTAGAGTCGGGTTTACAATCAAAGCACAAAATCAAAAGAAGAAAAGCCAAAAGCCGAAAATAGTCAAAGAATAACTAGTGGCATGGGCTAGGCTTTAGGGTGTTGGATTTGGGCTTTGATCAGATGCTTGGTGTAGGAAGTGATTAAATCATGGCCATAAAAAGGAGGGATATAAGATTAAGCCCTATTGTATGCTCTATATCAAACCACCACTCATGCTACTACAGAGGCTTGTCAGTACAAATGGTAGGGTGGTCAGTTGTCCACAGTGCCAAGTGGAGCAACTTTCGACTTCAGCAAATAGTACCTAATCATGTCATTCAAAGTATACCATAGGATTGACCTTATGGTCATGGTTGTGGTGGGGTGGTGGGTGCACCCGTTCAATGCTACTATTACAAAGTTGTTGGTCATCGTAAGATGGAGTGTTCAATATGACAACATCATCAACAATAAATCCAAAAACCTAGGCAGAGGCATCCACTTTGGCCTAACCTCCAACAATCAACTTGGTGTAAATATAACCATATTTGGAGGATTTTGAGCCTCCGCAGGCACTTTTGGTTGTCCACATAGCATAATAAAGATAAACTGGGAGAGAGGGTGAGCTTGAGCTCTAGCAAGCTTCTACTTCTCTCACACACACATAAGAGAATAGACAAGCACACACAAGAGAGTTGGATGGCTGAATTTTCTTCTATCTTCTTATTCTTCTCTAAAAAAACATAATACAAAAGATAAGAGAGTACATGTTATATGTGAATTACTCTAATAAAACATAATAGGGTTCTCTAACCTGACCTAGTGAGTTGGTGCTATAACTATGCTAGACTCTAGAAGTCCAAATGTGGCTATCATACATCTTGTCACCCACCATACCGGTGCCATATCAACCATAATCTTCACCAACCATGCCAGTGACATAAGAGCGGGGCCTATCCCTCACGCATATCATCAATGTCCACCGCACTAGTTGAGATCGATATCTCAGCACTTCCCCTCAAGCTTAACTCCATATCTTGCACTCCAAGTAAGCTCCTGAACCTACGGAGATTCTTTGTACCCAATGCCTTCATGAAAATGTCAGCTACTCGATCTTCTGTGCTAATATACACCAAATGATTATGACTTGCTAGAACCTTCTTCCTCACAAAGTGATAATGAACCTTAACGGGTTTTGTCTTATAATGATAAATCTGGTTGCTAAAACCAATTGTATACTGCTCATGTTGTTCACAATAAAAAACAACAATCCCATCCATGGTCTTTCCCATATCTGCAAGTATTTTCTGTAACCAAGATACCTCACATGTTGCTATAGTAGCATCCCTGTACTCTAACTCTGTACTTGATAAAGCAACCGTTGGTTGCTTCTTGCTGCTCCAACTCACAGCATCACTCCCAAATGAAAACATAAAGCCACTAGTAGATCTCCTATATAAAGCACTAACATCCCAATCGCATTTGTGTAACCATGCACTTGTACCTGTACTCCAGCCTCATAGGAAAGTCCATAACCCACTCTGGACTTTATGTACCTAAGGATCCATCTAGGCACATCTAAGTGTGGCTTCCTAGGGGACTACATAAATTGACTCACAAGTCCAACAACATAGCTCAAATTTGGCCTCATAATGGTCATGTAGATAAGACTCCCTATTATGTGCTTGTACATAGTAGGGTTCTCTAGGCAATCACCTGTATTTGCAAAAAGCTTACCATTCTTCTCCAATGGCACTGAGATAGGCTTACAGCCTATCATGCCATACTTGGAAAACATGTCCAAAGCATGCTTCCTCTGTAACAATAGAATGCCATGAGGTGATCTCACCACCCCAATGCCCAAAAAATTATCATAGCTCACCCAAATTCTTCATCTCAAACTTATGCTGGCATCCACATCACTGTCACTTGGGACAATCAAGTCACCAACACAAATGACTATAAGAATAGTCCCCCTCTCTCTGTCTTTTTCACATAGAGTGAAAATATGCCTTGGATAACTGAAATCCAATAGTGACAATATACTATCCTATCTTGTCTGACCATGCTCTAGGTTCCTGTTTCAAACCATACAACACCTTGCGCAACCTACAAATATAATCGGGGTGTGCATAATCCTCATAACCTCTTGTGGCTGCATCCTAGATACCTCTTCTTGCAAATCACCATGAAAGAAAACATTCTTTACATACATATGATGTAAAGACCATCCCTTTATAGCCAAAGCAATGACTTCTCTCACGGTTGCCATCCTAGCAATTGGATTGAATTTCTTCTCAATACCATAGGTCTATGCATAACCCTTGGTAACTAATCTTGCCTTGTACTACCTACTCACAAACCTATCTGAAATATGTTTCACCTTATATACCCCTTGCATGCGATTGCCTTCCTATCCTTAGGCAAAGGTACCAATTCCCATGTTACATTGGCATCCAATGCTATCATCTCCTCATCCATGGCATCTTCCCATTTTGGATTACCAAGTGCCTGCTCTGGCACCCAATTGGGAATTGCCATTCCATGTCATCATGGATGCATTAGATGTGGAAATCGGGAGTGTCTTGATGTAGGAAGCTGAAAAGAAGTGGTTTTGGCCTATCTACTACTCTAGCTGAAGATTATTAGATGTAGAGTGGAACTACTCCACCGTCCGTAGTAGGGAGGCACTTGGCATGATCTACTTAGTTGGCAAGTTTTGCCACTATCTGTTGGGTAACAAGTTCACATTCCATGTGGATCATTTGGCCCTACTTTATGTTGTTGATAAGAAAAGCTTGGCATAAAAGATGGCTCGGTGGATGCTGATCCTTCAGGAGTTTGAGTTCAGCATTGTGTACACTCCAGGAACTAGCCATATAGGGACTACCTATCCTAACTGGAGTGGTGAAGCCCCGATTGGAGTAGCGGATGATTTACCCGATGTGGAGCTATTTACATCCAAAGCAGTCATGCCGATACCTCAGACCTGGTATGATGAAATGTTGGCATTTGTAGCCACATGTTTGATGGATGATATCCTTTCTTGAGATCAAAGAAAGTGGACAGCTGTCCGAAGCCGGCATTTCCAAGTAATAGTCAGACAGCTATATAAGAAGGGCATTGATCAAAACCTTTGGAGGTGCATTCCACATCATGAGTAAGAAGTTGTCCTCCAAGAAGCGGTCACTTTGTAGGGGAAGTAATCGGAAGGAAGATCCTCCAAGCTGGCCTCTTAGTTGCCATCTATACTTGGTGATGTCTACAAATGGGCCAAACAATGTGATGTGTGCTAGCGACTCGGCCAGCCACGACTGATAGAGATTGGATGCCTTGAAATCCGATCCTGCCTCGTTGTTGGAACCATTACAAAAATGGGGCCTTGACTTCGAGGGACCATTCAAGCTGCCAACCTGATTTATAGGTAACAAATACATTTTGGTGGCAACAGACTATAGTACCAAATGGGTGGAAGCCAGAGCCCTTAAGAATAATACGACCAAGTCCACTATGCAAAGTTACTCTATGAGATGATCATGGCTGCCTGATAGAGCTGATAAGTGACCAAGTCAAACACTTTGTGAATGACATCATTCGACTAGTCACTCAACACACCTAATCATCCATAAGAAATCCATGGTGTATTACCCACAGGCTCATGGTCAAGCGCAGAGTCCACAAACAAAATACTGTAGTGGGGATTCTCAAGAAGCAAGTAAATGAGAATTTCTCAAATTGGGATGAGAAGCTGTATTCGTCGGCACTATGGGCATTTTGCACTGCCTATAAGGTCTCCATAGGGATGACTCTGTTAAAGCTGGTATATGGCACTGAAGCAATGGTGCCAATGGAGTTCCTAGGTGCTGAGCCTCCGGATTGCCATAATCGAAAAGCTAAGACCTGAGGAATCTCTCCATTATTGCCTGGATCAGCACCTCCAATTGGATGAGCATAGATTCAATAGCTTCTTTGTGACCATAGTGATCCAGAATCAGAGAAAGAAGTGGGTGGACTGCCATTCCCAGTTTTAGCTCTTCGAAGAAAAAGAGCCGCTCCTACTATTCCAATCATGGATGGGCCTACATTCAGGGGGAAACTAAAGCTAAGGTGGAGGTGACCCTTCTAGATTGTAGAAAACTTCTATGATTGAACATTCCTACTCAGGACACTCACAGGGGAGCGCTTCTAGAAGCTGGTGAATGGCTACCACCTTCATCCGTACACCACCTAACCCTTTCATTTATGAGGCGGCGCCACTAATCCACTACCTAGAAATCGATCACATTAATACGAGCATGCTTTCAAGGATAATCATCGTAGATTCACTTAGAAAGTCAAATGGTTTGATACCCCTTAGTCATGATCACTCAACGGCTGCATGGCAATCATGCACAGAAAAACATATACAGCAACTATTTTTAGATTTTCGTGTAATGCCGTTACTTTGTTCCTGTTGTCTATCTTTTTGCATGTAGCGCATCTTCTCACATAGAACCCTCAAAGCTACCACCCTCCACCTATGCCAAGCTCTTTGCAAACCATCACTCTACCTGTAACACTTGTCGCACTCTCTCTATAAAACACTTGTCGCACTCTCTTCTTACATAGCACCTTCTTCTCCTGTGTCGAGCCATGGTAACCTTCAAGCCCTTCAATAGCATCACCACAGATAGCATCGATGTGAAAATCTAGCTGGGAATCACCTAGCTTGATGATTTTCTCAACATGCCATGGCACACAATCCCAGTGCACCCTGAAGCTGACGAACTAGTTAGGCAACTGTCTGGACTACCCGCATACTCTGTTTTTTGCACTCAAAATAGTGGATTAATTTACTAATCAGTGATTAATCAAAGCTAATCACTGTATTTTGGTACAATTGAGGGTCCAAATTAACCATTAGGTATCTGATACAGACCCCTATAACTTCAGATTGCAATTCGGAGTTGGTTTGATACTCCAACCATTCCATACAAATTGGTTACCCTTGATTTAATGTAATTTCTGGTAAAATTGTGCTGATAAAATTGTGATAATCATCATTTTACATTTAACCCTTGGTTAATGCCTATAAATCTCAGCCAAATTCAAGATTATTCACAGCCAGAGTTGCATTTGGGAATGTGCATAAGAATGAATGCTATACGCATTATGTATTGGGCACATTGCATCAGTGTAAAAATGGGATCAGACACTGCCCTTGTCCAAAATAAGGCAAGAGGTAAGACCTCCCACATAGTTTTGGGTTTGCATTGCATAATGAAACAAGATAAACATCAAAAGCCCAAAAGAACTGTCAGTAAAACATTTGAACATGTTGCTCACATGGAGCAAGAAGACCTGACGGACAAGCTCATGGCCCCAGCCATGAAAGAAGAAGAACATCTCCTTCCAAGAAGAATATCCACACCAAGAAGTTCTAGAGGAAGCATTGAAGAAAGACATGGACACGAGAAGAGAAGCTACCCCAAGAAGACTGAAAGAAGAGAAAGACATGGACGCGTGGAGAGAAGCTACCACGACAAGAAGACTGAAGACAAGAGAAGATGTGAGGCTCCAAAGAGTGAGGAGCCATGTGAAAACCTCTGAGAGAGAGAGAGAGAGAGACCCCACAACCCAATGTAGCCTGCCCCAACAAAGTAAAACCACCTCTGAGCCATCGATGATGTAGGCCACGTGGTAGATAGATGTATGTGTGAGCACTTTAGTCAAGGTCGCGGGCACTTGTAGTAAGCCTTGGACACATAGAGAGAGAGAGTGTCAAGGACTATGAGTTTAGGGACTTGAGGCACTGGTCGCGGGCTATCAAGTAAGAGAGAAACTTGGTACAGGGTCCAGGTGTGCTAAGTTAACTTGAGGGGAGGTGTGCTAGACACTGGTCTCGCGGACTATCAAGTAAGAGAGAAACTTGGTATAGGGTCCAGGTGTGCTAGGAGTACACTTGAGGGGAGGTGTTGAAATATACAAGTGAATAGGGTGTGTGTGGGAACAAGCCCTTGGTTAGAGGCTATAAAAGAGGATGTGTAAATATGAAAGAACTTGTGAAAATGTGAGAAGAATCTACTGGGAGAGAATAAAGGGTAGCATGAGAAGATTTAGGATGTGTGGAGATATTCTAGGAGATATTCTGGGAAAAGTAAAGAGGTGGAGAGAATCAAGCAAAAGAGGTGGAGATATTCTGGGAGAGGTGGAGTGAATCAAGGAGAAATCAGTGGGATTTGATGCTTTGATGTAAACACTATAAATTGAGGCATTGGTCTAATGAGAATTTGCTGGTTTTTGAGTATCCATGCCTACATTAAGCTATTTGACTAATTACATCTTAATTATTTACTAATTACATCTTAATTATTTACTAATCACTTTGTTAATGATGTTGATTCTAGTATTTGATCCACCATAGCTCATCACATTGCTCTAATTTCAACAAAGCCACTCCAACAATGTTTATTTGCAAGGAATTGCAATCTGAGTAGATGAATGGTTTATTTGGAAGTGCATGGGATATAGTGGAAGGGGTGCATAAGGGAGATGCATATTCTTGCAGAGTTGTGATTTCAAGTAACACACTTCGATACTTGAAAGCATGCTCAAATCTTGAAGTCATGTGAGGGTGTTGATTCACATAGAACTACCAGTCAAACTACCCAATGGCACCATTGACCTTGTCAGTGGTGCTAGCAAAGAATGGAGCTTCGTAGACATTTGAGAAAACCTAATACTCATAAAAGTTTTAAGAAAGTATAAGGTGCAAGCTTCAAGATAGGACGTCGAAAGGTATTAGATTTTTGAGTTGGTTTTTCTTAACCATCCATGCTTTGGTGATATTTGTTCATATGTGTTTGTGTAGATTCGGAGACGTATGTAAAAGTATTTCATGGTTTGTGATTCTTGGAGGGACGGGGGTGTGGAATTGCAATTAGCAGTGTAATTGGGTAATGTCAATGTAATTGTTTTTCATTATAATTCAACTTTTCCCTTTTTGGTCGATAATGTAATGAATGGCATCATGGACTATTTGGATCAAGCTTGAATGATCGCAATAAGTTTAATTTGGATACGTTTGTACAAAATTATTATTTGGATACGTTTGATTAAATATATTACTTGGATTAAGTATTATAATTAAAATGACTACGTTTAATAAAGTATTTTGGGTGGTCGGCCCTTTTTTGTTAAGTGTGAAATTGTCGATTTCAAACCCTGGTTTTTTCTATAAATAGGGAACCTCCCTCATTTTTATCATTTGTATCACTAGCACTCGCGTGCATTTTGCTAGTATATATTCCCTATAGCTTGGCTTGCACTCTCATCATAATCCTAATGGATCATTCCATGGTGTATGAGAACTTTCTTGCATTCCAAGAGAGGACTAAGTGGTCTGGTCCCAACAAGAGCTATTTCACATTTTCTCTCCCACCATTGACTTTGAAGAAACTATCCTCCTCGTTCTGAACATGAGTACAAGGAGACCTTGGAGTACATGTATACATACATAAAGCCCTTTTCTATGATCATCCTTGATAGTAACACTCTATGAGTCCCTTGCAAGCTTCTACGCTACATCAACAAAATCGATGCAAACTATCCTAAGAGATTACGTAGGTACCAAACAAGTTGATCAAGAAGATGGGCACTTCAAGGTGCTCTCCACTTAGGAAATGGCTGCCCTTGGTAAGGGAAACATCAGCACCAACTTTTTGTCATGGATTCCAGCATTCATTCTCATGTTGAATGAACAAGACTCTGATGATGAAGTTGAGGCCGGTGACGTTGCCCTGGCTGATTTAGTAAAGGGGCAAGGAGGTAGATCCAAAGCCCAAGCTCCTTGATCAAGTGGTGGAGCAATCTCTGGCCTTGGTTCTCCTTCAACAACATGAAGAGGCAAAAACAACTCAAGGTACCACCTCATGGGCTAGTGGAGAGGGGTCAATGGCGGCTGTGGATGCACCCATGGATGAGGCCGATGAGATAGGGGCAACACCAAATATGCCCGAGTTAGCACTAAGTATGCTTAGCTCCATAGTGGTAGATGGAGAGGAGTTTCTCTTCTTGTTGCGAGACTTAGAAAAAATGTTTAAAGTAAAGCAAGATGAGTGCTTGTCTCTCCTTGCCATTGGGCTAGATTGTCCACTTGACAACTAATCCTCCTAATACATGATGGAGAAACTTGTACTAGTTGATGGTACGGTATTAGAGAGTGTCCAATTTGTTCAAGGGAAAATATATCCAAGAAGCCAATTTACCCCATCACCACAATGTTGTTGAAAATACAAGTGAATAGGGTGTGTGTGGGAACAAGCTCTTGGATAGAGTATGTAAAAGAGGAGATGTAATTGTGAAAGAACCTGTGAAAAGGTGAGAAGAATCTACTGGGAGAGAATAATGGGTAGCATGAGGGAATTTAGGAGTGTGGAGATATTCTGGGAGATATTCAGGGAAAAGAGAAGAGGTGGAGAGAATCAGGCAAAAGGTGGAGATATTCTGGGAGTGAATCATGGAGAAATCAATGGGATTTGATGCTTGATGTAAACTCTATAAATTGAGGCATAGCCCTAATGAGAATTGGCTGGTTTTTGAGAATCCATGCCTACATTAATCTATGTGCTAATTATTCACTAATTACGTCTTAATCACTTGCTAATCACTTTGTTAGTTATGTTGATTCTAGTGTTTGATCCACCATAGCTCATCATTTTGCTCAAATTTCAACATGGTATCAGAGCCATGCCTAGAATCAACCAGATTTATGAGCCCATTAGTGATTTAATTAGGATTAGTAGGTAATTAGCAAAAAAATCAATTTTTAGTGAGTTCTTCATCTTCCCCTTCACCCCCAGCCAGTGGAGGGTCTCTAGCACCTTGCACACATAAAATTAGGGCACAAGCTTTATACACAAGCTAGCTAACATCATTGGCTTCAAGCCCATCTAAAGGGAGCAGCAAACCGCCCGCGGATGCAGCCAATTTTCGCTAATTAGCAGGCGCCGTTTTTCTGAAGGGAACTACAGATCTTGAGCTCATCAGTTCAAATCTTTCTAATTCCTCTTAGCCCAAGGTGTAATCAAGCATGCTCTACAAGCTGGTGAAGACAGAATTCAATTTCATCAAGTCTACATTGAGATCAAAGCTCTTCATCAAATCTACAGGTGACTTTGGTAAAACAGAGATTAAGCTTTCATTATTTGGTCAAATCTTATGTTTCTTGGCTTAATCCTCTACTAGACTCATTGCTATTGATGCCTTTGAAAGCATTTGAGCTCATTTGAAGTGGAAGGCACCAGATCTGGGCTCCCCGCATACTCTGTTTTCTGCACACAAACCAGAGCATTAATTTGCTAATCAGTGATTAATCAGTGCTAATCACTGTACTTTGGTGCAATTGAGGGTTCAAATTAACCATTAGGTATCTGATACAGATCCCTATAACTTCAGATTTCAAATCGGAGTTGGTTTGATACTCCAACCATCCCGTACAAATTGGTTACCCTCAATTTAATGTAATTTCTGTTGATTTTATGCTGATAAAATTGTTGTAATCATCTATTAAACACCAGATTGAGTTGTAAAAGGGTAGACACTGCCCTTGAATCTTGAATTTGGATCAAGAGGTAAGACCCCCTTCACATCACCATGAATTCAGCACAGGAAATAGCCAAATTTAATGGGGAACAGTTTTATACATGGCAAACAAAAACCATGTATTTGCTGATGAGGAAAAATCTGTGGGGATTAGTTGAAGGGAGAGATGAATGCCCAGAGAGAGGGGAAAATGAGTGGAAGAGTAGGAATGAAAAAGCATTGGGACTTATTGCACTCAGTTTAAATGATGAGATCATTCATCATATCACAGGGATACACTGGGCAAAAGATGCATGGGATGAACTCAATAAATTATTTGGTACACAAGCAAAAAATTCCAAGATAAATTTGTTAATGCAATTCTACAAACTGGACATGAAGGAAAGTGAACCTTTAATCACACACTTGAACAAATATAAAAGCATTAAGCAACAGCTATTGGCAAAAAGCATTAAGCAACAGCTATTGGCAAAAAGGTAGAAGATGATGAAGCATTAGCTGTACTTTTGAAGAGTGTGGACAAAGGAAATTATGAAAACATTGTAGCAACACTAAAGAATGTACTTGAACTGAAGATACACGAGATAGAAGCAGCTCTACTAGAGCAAGAGAGCAGAGGCAAAGAGAAGAAAGGGCTCGACTCAACAGCAGGAGAGGAAAAAGCATTCTTCACCCGAGGAGGATTCTCTCTCGAGGACGAGGACGAGGAAGAGGCAGAGTAGGAGGGAGGACCTTCACTTGCAACAACTGTGGAAAGCCAGGACACATGGCAAGAGACTGCTACAGCAAACCCAGTGGAGAAGGAACGACATCGGCAAACTTCATGGAGGCTCCAAGGGAAGTGGAGTCGGATCATCTTTTCTGAGAGAGAGAGAGAGAGAGACCCCACAACCCAATGTAACCTGCCCCAACAAAGTAAAACCACCTCTGAGCCACGGATGATGTAGGCCACGTGGTAGATGTATGTGTGAGCACTTTAGTCAAGGTCGCAGGCAACTATAGTAAGCCTTGGACACATAGAGAGAGAGAGTGTCAAGGACTATGAGTTTAGGGACTCGAGGCACTGGTCGCAGGCTATCAAGTAAGAGGGAAACTTGATATAGGGTCCAGGTGTGCTAGGATTATTCACTTGAGGGGAGGTGTTGAAAATACAAGTGAATAGGGTGTGTGTGGGAAAAAGCTCTTGGATAGAGTCTGTAAAAGAGGAGATGTAATTGTGAAAGAACCTGTGAAAAGGTGAGAAGAATCTACTGGGAGAGAATAATGGGTAGCATGAGGGAATTTAGGAGTGTGGAGATATTCTGGGAGATATTCAGGGAAAAGAGAAGAGGTGGAGAGAATCAGGCAAAAGGTGGAGATATTCTGGGAGTGAATCATGGAGAAATCAATGGGATTTGATGCTTGATGTAAACTCTATAAATTGAGGCATAGCCCTAATGAGAATTGGCTGGTTTTTGAGTATCCATGCCTACATTAATCTATGTGCTAATTATTCACTAATTACATCTTAATCACTTGCTAATCACTTTGTTAATTATGTTGATTCTAGTGTTTGATCCACCATAGCTCATCATTTTGCTCAAATTTCAACAAATGTGACGTACTAAACTAGTCAGATCAGCGAATGGTGGGTTATCTAAGGTTAATGGGTTATGTGGATAGAGTGCACCATCAACCCATAAGTCTACATGTTTCTTTCCTTGAGCCCTAAGTAAAGAAGTGGATGCATTATTCAATGGTTCTCTCTTACGTAAGGACATTTCATTGATGCATATTCCTCTTCCACATGAATATAAAGATCTATCTTATGTTTTCTTGTGTTAGTAATATCTTCTAAAGGAGACATGGTTTAGACTAAGGTCAACAAATGAAAGAAGGATTAGAGTAAGATGAAAGGATGATTAAAAGAAAATGAGGTAGTTATTGTTGAAAATGACCTTGAAAAGGTACTTCTAAGGGAAACATATGATTGAGGAACCCTTTTCGATTAAAAAATGTTAAAATTTGAAAATTTCAAAAAACCCTAATTCTAGGGTCCGTTATGCCCGCGTTTTTCATATTTAGGGGAAGAGAGAGGTGTTGGACCATTACTGACTGAAAGTGACCTTGAAAAGGTACTTGTGGAGGTTACATATGATTGAGGGACTCTTTTTTTAATTTAAAAAATGTTAAAATTTGAAAATTAAAAAAAAACCCTAATTTTAGGATCTCTTTTATCCGCGTTTTTCAAATTTGGAGAAGAGAGAATGTGGGACCACATAAAAAAGGCAAGTGGTCCAAGGAATCTCACACATACAAAATTCAAAAATGAGAATAGACTCTAGAAATAGTGGTAACTTTTTTAAAAAATGAGTGGACCCTAGAGTAACAATAAGAGAGGATCTAGGAGTTATGAATAGACTCTAGAAATAGTGGTAACTTTTAAAAAAAATGAATGGACCCTAGAGTAACAATAAGAGAGGATCTAGGAGGTATGAAAGATCCATGTCCCCTCCACGTAACAAATTCGGGGGTGGTAGCAGCAGAGGTAGCACTTCTTGTGCAAGGTAGAGCCTCTCACTCGGGGCTTGGCCCACAGATATCCGGACAAGAGACTAATCCCTCGGTTTGTTCCAAAACCGAACCCGAAAAACTTCCCTCGCCCAGAAAGCACGCGCGACTCCTCCAGGATATTTTTATTCTAACATAGTCAAGAGCCTTAACTAACCAAACTGATCCGACCGAACCAGTAAGTCACATGGTCAGAGACCAATGCTTTTTTCCTCATCGAGAGGCACAGCCGTTGATTCTTTGGATTAATCTTATTGGCCCATAAGAACCTTAATTGGACCATAATCCAAAATTTTTAAAAAATCTTGACCCTTAGGCTAAGGCCTTTTAAATCATTTTTAATTAATTCCTAATGCACTTTGAAGAATTTATTTTGAACTTCTGTTTCAAGGGAAACCATTTCAGACCTTAGAAGGATTTTTATATCCAAAGATATCTCAATTTTGGATTACCTCTCTCTAGGCCAAAACAGGGTAAAACAAGATCTTTCTTTTATTTCAGAGAGGGGAATAATTACAAGAACAGAAGGGAAGGTTCTTACACCATTACACCTCAAAAGCTTGAGGGAGGAATCTTACATCCTACCCCACTTAAAATATACGAGATGTCCTCATCTCGCAGGTGGGGCATGACCTCTTTCATCTTCTTCTTCTTCAATCACTTCCAGCGTTACTGCCTTGGAAGTGGACGGTCGATTCGGGACCATCTCTCTTTGACTTCCCCTATTACGAGAGGTGGAGGTCTTGCATTACTTTGGATTGAAACTGAGGGTTGGTTGTTAGAGGGTCTACCTCTCAGATTTCTCAGATTTTGGCAGAAAGGAACCTGATTACTCTCGAAGGAAGGAGCTAGAGTCTAGAATCTTGGTCCCTGATTTCCCCACCCCGAAAAACTTGATCCAAAAGGAGTTGGGCAATCCATACTATGATGTCCAAATCCTTGAGAGTTATAGCATTTCACTTCCTTGTTCAAGGGTGGAACTTCTGAAGTTGAATTCCAGGGGATTGAGTTCCGAGAAAAGGACCTTTCTTCCATTCTAGAACTTTCCATATCTTGAGCTTGACTTTGTTGTCTCTTAGGTGGTGGAAGGTTGGAATCACCTTCTAGAGCTAGAAATCTTTTGAAAGATGATGGTGCTGGCTTCGACGGGACCTTGACATCAAAGGCCTTGGCGAAATCCTTTGCCATCTGTACTGCTTTGGCCATGGAAACTGGCTTGGCATTCTTCACTAGGATATTCAAAGGTTCGTTCAATGAACTTGGCCATCAGCTATTCTTCATCCAGCAGTGGGTGGCGAGTACTTGAGGAGAAGAGCAAATGCTTGGTGATACACTTCAATAGTTCTGCTCCCCTGGGTTAACTCTAAGAATTCATTCATCTTGGTTGCCATAAAGCCGGGAGGACAGAATCTCTTCCTTAGGTAAATTTTGAGATCATTCCATGTTTGGGTGTTCCGATCCACACGGTTTGTCTCGCAGTGGTTTCTCCATGCCACTCTGGCTGCTTCTACTATCTTCAGCCTTGCAAGAGCCATTTTACATTTCTCATTGTACCTGGTGACATCGAAGTATTCTTCCATTGCTTCGATCCACTTCTCCGTAACCTCACCCAAGTTTTCCCCTTCACCCTTGAAAGGTCCAGGCTGCGATCTATGAAGAGTTTTATGAACATCCCCAAGTCGAGCTCTTCCTCATCGAGTTGGGGGGTATCATTCCTACCACGACAACCTCGATCCATGATCCTATCAATTCAAAAATTCTTGTTAAGTCCCTTTATTTATAATTCAAATTCGGCTTTAGATCCAACTGATTCTGGGGTTCTTTTTAGATTGGTCAGCCCCCCCCATAGAATCATGGGATAAAGATCCCTTCTAACAGAAGAACATACAGAACTCATTATTAGAGAATAATTTTTCATATTCTTAACACATTAATGGTCCATCAGACCGAAAATTCCATCTGAACATTCCTCCACGGGAATTTCAGTTATGCAGGTTCTCAATTTGTCATCCCTTAATTAGAGTTACTGGGTCACGGTCAACAATAGCAATCTGTCAGCACAATCCACGAATCTCATAGTGATTTTCTCAAGTCATAATCATCATTCCAGTTACTATCATCATCACTGGGATTCGTCCCATTCATCCTCATTGTGGCTTTGTTAAACTTATCTTCTTTCAACTAGAACTCAAGAATCATTATCTTTTAATCAAAATCCAAATCAACTCATCAATTCTCAACCAGAATTCTAAAATGATATCAACCAGCATTCGAATTCATCATCTAGATAGCATTTACTCGTATATATTGTCAGCAAAGAGCTGCAGTTATACCCACGGTATATACAGGTAGTCACGGTCCTTGGAGTTATAAGGTAATTACCATCATATCTAGGCCTCAAGCAAGTCAGGGATTCCATACAATTGCGATACTTCCATCTAAAGACCTAATTACCAATTTATGAATTTTTATTTTGAATATCAATTTGTATGAATTTCATCACACAATTACAACCTTTTATTGGTACTTCACAAAATTTTTGACATTTCTTGCTTCTTGGTTGATCCACTTTAGCCAATTCGCTCCTAATACTAGCTGAAAGATCCCTGCCCCCTCCGCGCAACGAATTCAGGGGTGCTAACAATGGAGGTAACACTTCTTTGCGTAGGGCGACAGAGCCCCTCACTCACGGCCTCGCCCACGGATATCCAGACAAGATACTAATCCCTTGGTTTGTTCCCAAACCGAACCCGAAAAAACTTCCCTCGCTCAGAAAGCACGGGCGATTCCTCTAGGGTATTTTTATTCTAACGTAGTCAAGAGCCTTAACTAACCAAACTGATCCGACCGAACCAGTAAGTCACATTGTCAGATCAAGGAAGAGATTTGCACTTAGATTATAGAGACCAACACTTTTTTCCTCCTCCAGAGGCACAACCATTGATTCTTTTCCATAGAACAAGACTATCCGAGATTTACTTCATCTATCATACAATAACAGAATTGAGTCTCATGTTAGGGATCTATCAGTCCAGCCCATCTAGTCCCATGGGTTAGCCAACCACCCAACCACTTTAGCGATAGAATCCATTTAGGAATTTGGTTGTGTTCTGTCCCGGGTACTAGGCAAAAGAGTTCCCAGGTCCCCTAGCAGCCGGCACTTCATGAAAACTTCAAGATAGTCACACCACTCACACACCCAATATGAAATTACCTGTTTCACAGATTTAGCTGTCTTTAAAATAATTTTTTAATGAAACCATAGTATTACTGATCATAATCCTCCAAAATATCTGGTTGAATTCTAATTTCCAATCATTCTTTCATCAGTGTACCTATGGTATCATTGGCAACCAGAACGCTCACCACCTGTCCACTCAGGGGCCTTTTCAATAGTTCCTAGCTCATAGTACCCGGAAATATATTCACTTAAAAAAATCCAGATGGACTCTCTATTGAAGATCATCAAGATCAACCAACAGATCCATATAAAAGAGCCATGGACTCATCCGTTGAGGACCAGCAAGGTCAATCAACCAAATCCATGCCCGAGTTCAGAAAACAACTCTAACACCTTGTTCCATTTTCTTCCTCGACGCACGTGTGGGTATCTTTGTTTGGTGACCCAGAGCCTGAGTTTCGTATGGTTAGCACCCTCTAGGATCCTTCGCAGGTCACCTAGCGCTTTACTCATAGGCCGCTTCCTTGGTCCCTCATCCACCGTATCGGAAGCTCACCATTTAAATCGAATTGAGGCTGGTCAAGACCTCGACCGGCTACATGAGACGTCCTCCATTGACTCTCCATCAGCTGCTGCAACTTTATCAATTTGATCTACGACCTCATTCCCAAGATGGTCAAAATGCTTTCCTAGCATTCTTGACATAAAACAGTCATTTAAAAACAGGTCATAAATAAAATTTCTAATGAACTCTCATCTTTCCAATTGTTCCACATCATTTCTCATTATTCCACATTCTTCTACATCAATTCACATTGCTTAATCCACATTCAATCATATGTATTCCCATCGATCTTCATCCATTCTCATCCAATCACATTATATTACATCCCATCGTCCTTCATCCATTGTCATCCAATCATATTATATTACATCCCATCACATCTATCCACATCTATCCTCATCACATCTCATCCATTCTCATCTATCCATATCCACATCACATCACATAACATCCATTCACATCACATCTCATCCATTCACAACTACCCTGATCCATATCACATCCATTCACATCACATCTCATCCATTCACAAAACAACTACCCTGATCCACATCACATCCATTCACATCACATCTCATCCATTCACATCTATTTACATCACATCCATTCACATCATATCTCATCCATTCACAACTACCCCGATCCACATCACATCCATTCACATCACATCTCATCCATTCACATCTATTTACATCATATCCATTCACATCACATCTCATCCATTCATATCTCAAAGTTATCAAGTGAATTATATTGAATATCTTCAAGTTCTACAGAACTCCCATAGGTTGTGACATGGTACAATCAACCATGTTTACAATGAAGTTCATCCATTCTAAAGTTGGCTTTCCCCATTTTCCCAACATTGCTTTGTGAGACAATACTTACTCCGACTCCTCCATCAAGGATGGCAAGAGCTTGATAACCCTTTTGCACCATTGGAAGTATTACATTTGTGTCATCACTCTTGTAATACTTGTAACACGTTCCCATTTGGTTAACCGAAACCTGGAGGACAAGTTTGGCTAGGTTATCCCTTCTTTCCTCTATGTCCACATCCTTCTCAAGAGGAAATGGTATTCCTTCTTTGGTTGGATGATTGGCGTGCATTCTGCCTTCCATTGAATCTTTTAGATATTAGTCATAGTCTAGGATTTCCTCTCAACCATGATTCAAATTGTCACCTTGATCTCTTCAAAGAGAAATGCGGATAGTCCGGCCACATCTTTGGGTGTTTGGTTTTGACCAACCTCATTACTATATAAGTCTAGAATAGGATTTGGTGAGTCATAAAGAGGATATTCTCCCCCTTCATCAAACATCCTTGAGAATAGGTTGTTTCTTCCTTCTTCTTCCAAGTTGGTTTCACCCTCACTGTGTTTTGAAAGTCTCCGGCACCTTCAGATGTTTGGATTCTCTTGTGATAGTCTTCCTAGGATATAGTGTTTCAATAGCCCGACTAGCTTGCATCCATTCTTGTGATAGTCTGCCTAGGATATACTATTTCAACATCCTGAATAGCTTGCATAATAGCCATTCTTTAATCATGTTTTGACTTTCCCAGATTAAGGCTTGTGAAGCCTCTAGCTTTTCGATTATCTTCTGATGAACACTTGGGTATTCACCCACTCCCCTTAATGTGTCGAGTGGGGTTCTTCAACCAATTTTTTTCCTTTCATGTTAGTTCTTCTTTTTTCCTTTTTAGTGTCTTTTGTGGCTTGACTCGACGGATGTGGTTTCAATTGTTCCCTCATCTGAACCATCTTGAATTACCATTGTAGAGTCTCCTTGTTCCACGTTCTTTGCTCTTCTTTTCCTTCTCTTGTTGTTCGTGTAAAAGGTTTAGCTAACGGTTCTCCCTTGACTTCGAGGGTCTTTAATGCTTGTGCACAAGTTATACAAAGTGACTTGGTTTGCCACCATAAAACAATCCTTTTTGAACATGATCCTTATTTGCTGACTTTGTAGTTACCTTCGCCTCTCTAGCTCCCCCTACCTTGAGACTAGCCTCTTCCACCTGTGTTGAACTGCTGTTGTCCATGATTTTGATTTCTAAAATGACCACCACCTTGGTCTCGATTGTGACCTCTACCTAAATTTTAGCAGAAGGCCTGTTCTGAAGTGTTCTTGCTTTAGGAGGAAGAGTCTTCATCCAAAGACTTCTCTTCTATGATTAACATGGACACCAAATCCCCAAAGCTGAGAACATTCTGTCTTATAGCAATAGAGGTCTTGAATGGATTGTATTCTTTGCTAAGCCTATCCAAACAAACACTCACCATGTTATTGTCTCTCACTGAGACATGAATAGATCCAAGGGATACAACAATTCCCTTGATCTTCAATGCATACTCATTGATTTAAACATGTTCTTCTCCACTATATGAAGCTCCTATTTTAGTTATAACTGTCTTGCCTTTGTGTTTGTCTAGAACATCTTTACCAGGTTTTCCCATGCAATTTCCTCGTGTTGGCATCTTGTATATGCCCTATCATAGTGTTTATAACATTGAATGAAAGCCAATACATGACTTTACTTGCACCCATATGTTCCAGTCTTTAAACACCTTTATCTCTGTTGGAGCTGCATTCTCTTCAAGCAATTCTAGAGGCTCCTCATTATCTCCTTCAACATATTCCCAAAATCCTTTTTCCATGAGGAAATTGGTCATTTTGAACTTCCATGCATGGAAATTGTTCTTTTTAAGCTTCTCACTGTGACAATCTAGTTGATGTTGTCACATATCTTTGTTTATATAACAACCAAAAATCTACAAACAAACAATTTTTGTATGCAACTTGCAACATAACAATATTTACCATCGTAGCTCTTGGTGGTACTTATGCACAACCTATATGCCATAGCAGCACGTGACTAGAGTATATGTACATACACCCATAATAAACAATACATGTGTAATCGCTATTTGGACATCCAAAATGCATTGTTGAAGTGCAATAACTAGAGTTTAGATAGAAATGTTACAAACCACAACTTCCAACAAGAAATTCCCAAAAACACCTTGTAGTGGCCGAACGGAGGCCGAAACATGCCCAAAGTGTAAATTTGGCCAAAGACTGTAATACAAAGTACTGTATAATGTGCCTCTACACCTATGAAGACAACTTCTGAAATCAAAGATGTGTAGCTCCCAAAGCTAACCACAGGGTGTCGTACCTAAGCAAGAAGGGAGAGAGATGATGATGCTCTTACTCGTGTGTTAAGGCTAAGAGATAGCAAAGAGAGAACCGCTCATCTCTACTCACTTCAACGTGCCTAGATTTCTCTTCCCATCAAAGCAATGTAAAGTTGTTGAGTGGTGAGTTCCAAAATCAATTTGTTTACAACCCTTTATTTGGTTGAGGGATTCTCCACTTTTAGGTCATCATCCATCACGTTGTCATCAATCGGATAGCCTCTTTGCAACATTGGTCAAAGGTATTAGGATTTGACACAAGGATCAAATTGTGCAAGCCACGTTTCTTTAGGCCTATCATAAAACATTGTTTTAATTGAATGTCTATCAATTTTTTCCATGGTTCACACCGTGAATCTAGAGTTTTTATCTGAGTAGAAAAATCTCATAAGGTTTCATCAGTTCTTCACTCAATTGAGTAAAGTTCATGTGATGAGAAGTGATTAGGTTGAAATTAGTGTTATTTAAGGGACTTGAGATTGATGGCATTGGAGTTATTATAGGTTTGGCAAAACCCAATGGAGCACTCATGTGTATAGTATTGGTCCAATGTGGGTATGAAGCTCCCAAGGAGTGTGAGGCCTCAATGGGTGGCATAAGACTCAATGGCTACCTAAGGCTAGCTTCGAGGTCTATGTAGGGGTAAGCTTTGACGTTCTAGACTAGCCATTCTTTTCTCTTTTAACCTTGTTCTTACACCATTATTTGCAGGTTGACGTTTTAGGCCATTGTGTGTCTTTCTCTTTGCTACATACACATATGGATTCTCTCTCTTGTTCATCTTTGGCTATGATGCTTGGAAATGCTAATTTCATGTGTAATGGATGCTAGAATTCATCTTTCATGTGTTTGATTTCATCTTTAACTCTAGATCCATTCCACTTGGTATCAGAGCCTTGATTTTGATCCATTTTCAAGGTTTTTGGTGCATGAGATTGGTATTTCTTGATGGATTTCTGAAACTTTTGGATTTCTTGAGGTTTTTAGGCTTAATATTGATTAATTTTTTATTAATCTTGTGGGAATAGTGGGGTTGAGGCTTGCTTTCTTGGATTTTTAAGTGATTTTGGGGAGATTTACTCAATTTGGACCAAAATTTTGGAGCCCTGGACCAAATTTTGGGGCGAGTAGTCCAAAATTGGGAAAATTTTAAATTAATCACCTGTTAATTACTCTGTTAATGACAATTATGAGTTTGTGCTTCTTCCTCAATCTTTCCATCACCATTGCTCCTAAATCTTGCACCGTTTTGATCCAATTTCTTGGGGCTTTGATAGAGCTTGATGAGAAGATTAAGATGAGCTCCATTTTATGTGAGGATTTCTGAATTTTTTTGCACATTATCTTCCCTCTTTCTCATTCTCATGAAACCCTAGGAAGGGAAACCATTTATCATTCATCTTCACCGTTATCCTTCTACCTTGTAAATTGTGGAGCTGGAGCACCTAACTTGGCCTTGTTGAACCCTTCCATTGGTGATTTCTACCCAAAAGGCTGCCCTGTGTAGCACCAAATTCGTGAGCAGCCTCATGGCTCAATGTGATGGATACCAAGTCCAAGATACTTGTAATATCTCTTCTAAGCTTGGAAAAAAGAGTGGAGAAGATTTTGGAGTCCATTTACAAGAGCTTCTTAGTGATTTCATGGCTATGGTGAACTTCCAAAAATAGAGAATAAAGTCTTCAAGAATAGAGGCATTCAAGCAATTTCCTTCATCAAGATCAATTAATGGTGGTTCTAAACAGTCTTTGTGGTAAGTGGCTATTCAACATTTTCCACCATGAATCAAAGCTTCCATTGTAATCAAGGGCAAGTTTGGGGAGTCCATGTGTGGAAATCCCTAAATTATAGAAATTAGGGTTTCCTACATGCTTAGTTAGCTCATTGGTATTGTCTACATACCAAAAATGGGAGTATATAGCAAACTATTTGCTCTCATTTTCCATTGAGCCATATGTGGGATGCCTTTTTGAAGAGTTTGATGATCAAGGCAAGCATTCATGCCCTTACGATGAACCTATGGATTACCATTCTCCATTGGGATGCCATTGATCATTAGAGAAGGGAATCTTCATCAAATGAATGGTATTATGCATGCACATGAATGCAATGGATGTGATTCTATGCATTGGAAGAGTTATGGAACCCATGAATGAGCTATTGGCACCAATTTTGCATTGATATGACACATGTTCTCATATCTTTGAGCATTGCAAAGGGTATTGGATGCCATTGAGCCACTTATAACCATCTCAATGCTATGAGGAGTCACATGGAGTGTGGGCATGCATATGAGATTGTGGATTGAGCTATTGATCTTGCTTACCCTCACATGCTATTGTTGTTGTGATTAGAGTTGAGTGGTTTTGTTGGATGGAGGGAAGATTCTTGGGATTTGATTGAAAAGCATGAGTCTATGCTCTTTGTTGGTTGTAATGAATGAGTTGTAAAAAAGGGCATGAGTCATGCCATGTGATTGTAAGTAATCTTCCTTGCTTTTACATTCAAGAAAAGCACACTACCACATCACAATTGTTCTCACAACTTTCCATTCCTAGCATCTAGTATGTTGTGAGGTACCTCAGCAGGCATTGGAGAAGAGGCCCGAGGAGGGAAGCATGGCTTGAATCCATCGTGCTGTGAGTGCCATGGGAAAGCGGTATGGTGGAGGATTAGGTACTTGGTGGGAAAGACATGGCCCCAACTTGTGCCTAGAATCGGACTAGGTACGAGGGTGGGAAGAGCTTGGCTAGGAGATTAGCAAGCTTCGACGCGCTTCATCAAAGACATTAATACATGTATTGCAGTGATCCACTTGGGTTATGCATGGATTTGATGCCTATTGGTTGAGGCAAACATTGGGGCGGCAAGGTGTTATGTAATTTATGCAAGATGCCAATGAGAGTTGATGCTGAAATTTGATGCTTAGGAGATTGAGATTTGGCTCCTAATACAAAGGAGACCATGCCGAATGTTTTTCCAAAATCCTATGCATGGTTGGAGTTATGGGAATTGGTGAGCACATACTATGAGCTTTTGGATGTCAATGGAGTATTGGATGCTTGAACAAGTGAATTGGGGTAAGCGGGAAGCCATTGGTCACTAAGAAAGTCACTTGGGAAAGATTCTATAGAATTGTCAAAACCCTAATTTAGTCAAAATCCTTTAGGACTGAATTAAAGGTGATTATACAAGCCCTTAATCTTTGAAATCCGATATTCCTTTAGGGCAAAAATTAGGGTTTTACTAGGACTGATAAACCCTATTTCTATCACATGGAGTTTATGGTCTTATAGATCTAATAACATAGGCTTGTAGAACTCATCAAGTGCTTCTATTTGAGCAAGAAAGTTTTGAATTCCGATATTTCTAGCTCAAGATATATCCAAAATACTATTTCAGCTCATATCCCTGAGAACCCTAAAACAGAGAGTAGTAGCACACTTCAATTCTTTTGGGTCTTTGCATAGGAGTTTAAAGTATCTCATTAGCTAATTATCAAGCTACATATCTCTTTAATCCGACAACCCTACCCCAATCTATTGCCATTTTTTCCAAAAATAGGGATTTTATGGCACCGAAACCCAAGGGATGACTGAGGCGCAATGCATTGGCCTCCGAGGAAGTAGAAGGGGAGGAAGCAATGGATCATGGTGTTTTGGATGTGCCGGAGGAAACTTTTGGGCAAGATTCAAGAGAAGTGGCGGAAGAAATGAATGTTGGGAGTGTCCCTAAGTATACCCCGGAATCCTCACATTCTGTCTCTCCAATGACGCCCTCTTACAAATGCTAATGGAAATCAATGCAAAGATGGATTCTATGGCTACAAAGGTGGAGGTCGATGATAAACTTGACACTATGGCTACAAGGATGGAAGCTTTGGAAGAGAATGTCATTTGACCAATGAGTCAACATCCATATGATAGTGGTCATGGTGGTCAACATGAAGACAAACAACATTTTGAGACAGCTTTTGAAGGCTGAAGGGAAGGCAAACAACCAATGATGCGAGAGGCTTCTCCTAAGTTGACACATGAGCATTCAACCAAGAATGTTTCTTTTGGGTTCATGGCGGATGCTCAAAGACCTTCTATGATGAGGGAGACAGCCTACTTCATTTCAAGCGGATTCTCCTAAGCGGATTCTTCTTAAATGAATGAAAGGCAACATGCACCTACATTCAAACATGTGGAGTCCAGTGTTGGGGATCCTAGAAGAGTACCTTCGCAGCCCAAAGCAAATCAATACTCCAGAGGGTCCTTTCGAAAAGAGAATGACCACTTAAGTATATTAGTAAAACTATATGCTTGGGGAGGATTTCTTAAGGGACGATCCCAAGTGTCTGGCTGTTGTTGGTGACTACATCACTATTGGCAGGGATTTTTTGGGAGGAATGAAAAATCCAAAATACACGAAGATTCATGAGAATATACAGAGGTTCCTATCTTGCAAGATCTTTCTCGATGCTACTTCACCTGCAAAATGTCCACGATGATTCCACTATGAGCTTCTTCTAAAATGGTCATGAGCTCATTCTCCCTTATAACCTCCCTTATAACACACTAGACTCAGCATGTGATCTTTGCTAGCTTATACAGTTAACCAGCTATGAATTGGTAAGGTGTTGCCAACTTAATAAATCATTGCATCCTATCCTTGTTTCATGGATTGTCCTATGGGAATCCATAGGCAAGATGCTCCCAGATTTTTTCACTCCACTCTGGTACCAAATCTAATTTGAATTGTGTAACATCTGGTAGACATCGTCAACACCACTTGGCAAGTTCTTCATTAGGCATTCTCGACATGTGATCTACTAGTACATGCTATGAGTCTTTCCTTCCTATGACAATAAAGTTGAACTCCATCTCAATAGCAACAACTAGTGGGTAATTTGCCCAGTCATGCAAGACAAGATACAACAAAACTTGATGATCCACAAAGAAAATGAACTTATTAGCCTTTCCTTACAGTGACAGCAAAGTTGAACTCCATCTCAATAGAAACATCTATTTCAAGACAAGATACAACAAAACTTGATGATCCACAAAGAAAATGAACTTATTAGCCTTTCCTTACTGTGACAATAAAGTTAAACTCCATCTCAATAGCAACAACTATTTCCCCAATCATGCAAGACAAGATAAAACAAAACTTGACAATCCAGAAAGAAAATGAACTTATTAGCTAACAAATAGTGTTTATACTTTTTCACTGCATACACAATGGGTAGTCCTTCCCTCTCCGTCATGGTATAACTCATATCAGCTTCATTGAGTTGTCGACTCATGTGAAGAAGATTCGGTAATCCAATTTGCGCTCTCTTGACTATGCCAAAACACACCCAATTGTGAAGTTTGATGCATCGATATGCACATGGAACATGAGATCCCAAATTGGAGGTCTGAAGATAGGTGCACTAGCTAATGCCCTCTTTAATTCATCGTAAACCACTGACACTCCTTAATCCATTTGAAATAATTAAAATCTCATACAACGGCATGGCAATGTCAGCATAGAATATAGTGAACCTCCAGTAGTAGCCTGCATGACTCATAAACCATTGTACTCCCTTGGCAACTCTAGTATGAGTTTTACCTTACCATCATCTATGAAAAGTGGGTGGTTGAAAATCTAGTATGAGTTCTCTATGAGTTTTACCTTACTATTGTCTATGCAAATATTGTTCTTGGACACTAGATGTCCCAATATCACTCCATGCTTTACCCACATTTGGCATTTCAAAGGGTTTAAAGATATACGATATAATCGACACCTTTCAAACTATTTTCTTAGGCAATCCAACTGCTCCATCCATTGTGAATGCACATAGAGATCATCAATGAACACATCCAACCATTTTTTGTCGGTAATCCTAGACTATCTAGACATGCATGTATGGTTGTCTAGATATTCTAGACATAGATATTCTAGGTTCAGATATTCATGTATGTCTGGATAGTCTAGGTATAGATATATATACATATACACTAGACTATCTAGACATATTTACATGGTTATCTAGATAGTGTGTATATATATACACACACATTAGACTAGACATACATACATACATGGTTGTCTAGATAAAGTATATATATATATTTATAAATCTATGCGTACATGTATATATATATATATATACATATATATATATATATACATATATATATATATATGCAGAGCGGTAATCTCGGGTCGCGTTCTGGGTGCGAGTTCCAGCTCAAGACTAGGAAAATCCAGTACAAAACTGAAAATAGAGAGTACTTGCTGAATGCTGCACACCAAGAACTATAGCTCATCTTGAAGAGGACGACGAGTCGGTCATTTTGAGTACTAGAACTTCAAAAATGGACTCTGTATGAAGGAGATATGACCAAAAACGTACAAGTTGCAATAGAAAACGGTGTCACCCAAATGCGAGCTTCCAACCCAAAACTTGTATTGATTCAATGCCGACACGCGACGACATTACAATGGGATCCCAAGAGTGATGAGAGAAAAGACTTATGGGTATCCGAGGTGCGGGATCCCTTGCCCACAAGCCGTCTTGTATCTAAACGAAGGTAGGAGAGGTTGGGCTAGGCCACATTACTCCACCTCAAGGTACTCCCATATAGAGGCAAAGAATTTGGGGCCTCCAAGCATCCCTTGAGAGCACCATGTGTGAGGCCGGATAGGAATCCCAAAAATCCCACGCCTCACATACACCCCCCTTTTGAAGAGCTTGAAGTCCCTTTCAAGCCATTATTTTGGCTGTATTTCATCCTCAACGGGCACGATGTTGTAAAATTGCAGAACCAATGAATGTGCCATTTGAATCATTTTCCCTTCTGGTACCCATCTGCAATCTGTCATGGGGGGGTGGTGTTTCCTCTTGACAGAATTCTGGCATTTCCCACCGGAACCGTGATTTCAATATGAGTTCTAGTTCAAAAGGCGTAACGGCGGGGGTGGCACCATCTGCAAGCATCGGTACATGGCGACCAAACCTAGTATCGGGGACAAACCTCTTGATGAGTAGGCTTATATGAAATGCATTATGTATGTGCACTATTGCGGGCAGATCTATTTTGTAGGTAACTCCATTGTAAGATTTGAGAACTTTGTATGGGCCATAGAAGCGATGGTTGAATTTCGGCATGAGGTTGGCAGGCAGTGCAATGTTTTGGGCACTAACCAAGACCAAGTCTCCCTCATGAAATTCATCATCACGTCTCTTTTTGTTCGCATGCTTGACATATCTGACTTTGCTTTGTTCTAGATTTTGCTGTGCAACCCGCATTCTCTTGTGCCATTTCTACAAAAAATTCTCTGCATCTGCATCTTCGGCATGCACATCTCCTCTGGCAATTGTAAGAGGTGTAATGACCTCTTTACCCCGGTGGCCAACTCAAACGACGTATACCCGGTAGCACTGTGCATTGAGTTGTTATAATGAAATTCTAAAATTTCTAGGTAATTTGCCCAATCCTTCTGATTAGCACAAACATAATTGCGAATGTAGTCTTCTATGCCTTGATTGATTCGCTCTGTTTGGCCATCTGTCTGCGGGTGATATGCTGAAGACATGCGTAACTATGTGTCCATTAACTAAAACAATTCTCTCCACATGTTGCTCATGAATCTGCTGTCCCTGTCTCACACAATCGCTGTTGGTAACCCATGATATTTGAACACTTGACTAAAATAGAGCTTTGCAGTCTGGTACGCCGTGAGAGGTGGTTTAGATGGAATGAAGTGTGCCTGCTTCGAGAAATAATCCAATACCACAAATATGGTGTTGTATCCCTGGGACTCCGAGAGATCCACAATAAAGTCCATACTGACAATGTCCCACGGCCTTGATGGGACGGGCATGGTTTGCAGTAAACCAGCCGGTTTGACTCGCTATGCCTTCCCGAGTTGACATGTTAGGCATGTGCGAACATATTCGATGACATCCTCAGTCATGCGTGGCCAGAAGAAATGACGTCGAAGCTGCTCGAGCAAGCGCTTCTACCCACCATGCCCGGCTAAGCTTACAGTCGTAGGTTTCCCAAAATAGCATGGCTTTGAGGTCCGGGTCATTGGGCACATACACCTTTTGGTGGGCATAGAATAATCCATCTTTGAATTCAAATAAACCCACGGCGTAGGAACCATTTTGCAACTCCGTGGCCATGTGAATGACTACTGCATCTAACTTCTGAGCATCTCTGATCTTGTCCAAAAGTGCCCCATTTGCAACACTCACTGCATTCAACTGTGGCATACGCCTTAAAGCATTCTGCTTCCCGGGCTTGTGACTAATATCTATGTCAAATTCTACGATGAAGTCCTGCCATCTGCCTTGTTTTGGTGACAACTTGGGTTGCGTCTGAAAGTACTTTAGAGATATGTTATCTTTAAGAACTTTTGTGTGTCTGTCTTGCACATAATGACGCCACTTCCTAAGGCAATGAAACACTGCTTGCATTTCCTTTTCATGTGTGGTCCATCAGCGTTCTACATCGCTAAACTTGCGTGACTCATACGCGACAGGGTGCCCGTCTTGTAATAAAACTCCTCCAAGGGCCCCATCCCGATGCATCCATGTGAATCTCAAACTCCTTTTGTTGAACTTTGGGAGCTTTAGCACCGGGGTGCTGCACATTGCGACTTTCATCTTTTTAAAAGCGCTCTTTTCTATATCTGTCCACTTAAAAGGCTTGATGCCTTTAGTTATATCAATGAGTGGGGTGGCGATTTTGCTGAAATCTTTGATAAACTTTCGGCAGAATTGTGTGAAACCCACGAACTCGCGAACTTCACGCACAGTTCGGGGTGTATTCCATTTCACCACTACCTCGATCTTCTTGGGGTCTACTTGTACCCCTTTTTGATTGACCACGAAGCCCAAAACTCCACTTTAGTGTGACTGCAAATTTGCATTTCTCTGGCTTGGCATATAGTTTGTGATGCCATAACATTTGGAAGACCTTCCTTAAGTGTTCTTTATGTTCACAGGTCTCGCTGTATATGAGCAGATCATCTATATATATGATCGAAAACTCATGTAAATAATCTTTAAAGATATCATTCATCATTGTGCAGAAGGTGGCTGGGGCGTTGGTTAGCCCAAACGGCACCACCAGCCATTCGTAGCTTCCATACCTTGTGAGAAATGTCATTTTCTCAATGTCGTCTTCGGTAATTCGTATCTGATGATATCGAGATCGTAAGTCGATCTGACTGAAGTACTTTGCTCCCACCAATTGGTCTAAGAATTCCTCCATTACTAGTATGGGGTAGCGGTTCTTGATGGTGATTCTATTGAGGGCTCTGTAATCGGTGCATGACCTGGCTGACCCATCCTTCTTTGTTTGACAAACAGCACAGGTGCACCATACAGCGACTTGTTGGAGCGCACCATTCCATTTTCGGCCAGTTTGTTCAAATGTACCTTGAGCTCCTTGAGCTTTGTAGCATCCATCCTATATGGGGCTTTAGCCGGAGGACTATGCCTTGGCAAGAGTTCGATCTTGTGATCCACTAATCGTTTCGGCGGTAACCCGGTTGGCAATTTTTCGGGCAACACATCAAGGAACTCATTTAGCACTTCGTGTATTTTTGCTTCACTAATTTTGCACTTCGTCTACTGTGCATCCTTGACCTTCATTACGCATAAATGTATTTGGCAGCCTTGCTTAGCTGCCCTCTCTGCCTGCTTGGCACTGCACCATTTCGACATCTTGTCATGACAATCTATCACTATTCGAGCCTTACTTGACCCTGTTGCATACATTAGGGTGTTTTGGATTTTGCCTCCAATGTTCTTGTTGACTGTTTTATCCCCCGTGATGGATGCATGGCACACTGACTGCATATCCAGTATCATGTTATTTACACCTTTTCCCATAAAAGCGATGAGATATTTGTCGACCCAAGTGAGCCCTACAATCACTTCGAAGGCATCCATGGGCACAACTATGAAATGCAGTCGCGCTTTCCATGCGCCTACCTGCACTTGCACATTGTATGCCATCTTTACATTGTCATCTTGCCCTTGTGTGCAAATGACACTGACAGCTTATTGGAGTCACACACCTTCACTCCCAGTTTCTTAGCACATTTTGGGGTGATGAAATTATGAGTGGCTCCCATATCCAACATGATGTTTTACTCTAGGCCATTCACATTAGCCTCAAAATATACATTTTGCACTGTCGATAACTGTGCTACCATGCATTTCGGTATTGCCTGCACGGCTCCTACCCTTGGTGCGCTATCACCTCGTCAAGATGAGGTTTTTGCATCCTCAATCTCGGCGATGCTCAGTCGATCCATCCATTTATCTTCTTGCCCTTGGGCACCTGAACGGTGGTAACTCGACTTTGTGCGGGTCGACGAGGGCATTCACTGTCATAATGTTTGCCTGCGTAACTTCTGCACCGGCGTGTCGGGCGAGGAAGAGGGTGCCTTGAAGTATTGGAAAATCTCCCTGTATTGGTTGACTGGGGTGTCCCCCTCCCTGGCACAAAGTTTCTATTCCCAGAATTACTCTCATAGGTTCGGGGTACGAAAGATCCACTCGACCTTGCCCCGCTTGTACTTGTCCCAGAAGTTTCTCCCCGGGTTTCATTGGAGGAGTTATCATTCCTATTTTGAGGTTTGGCACCATTCCATCCTCCTGTTCCTGTTGCACTATTTTTGCTTTGCCACTTTCTGCTCTCAGTGTCGGATAGTCGTTCTGCCATTGTGAGTGCCGCCTCATAATTTTCAGGCTCTTGCTTCTCGATCTCTCTGCGGGTCCAGTCACGCAATCTGAACAGGAACCCGTGCAATATATTTGTAGAATGCATATCTATAATTTGCAGCATAAGTTGCCTATATTTGTTGATATATTCGCGGAGTTTTCCATCTGCATGTTTGAGGTTACGCCATTCATCACGTACCCTAAAAACTTCATTCCATGGTACAAAATACTCGGCCATGTCCTTGGTAAAATCATCCCATCTTGTCCACGGCCTTCTTGCCTCACCTGCCAGAAACCATGTGTATGCATCTCCTGATAGCAGTCGCGACGCCACACGGATCCAGTGTTTATGAGCCACTTTGTTCATGGTGAGATAATCCTCTGTCTCACGGATCTACCTTGTCATCACCAATGAATCTTTTTGCCCAGTGTACTTCTCCGGGGGTAACGGTTTGTACTTCCCGTACCCCTCATCTGATGACTCATATTTATATATACATACATATATATGTATATATATATATACACTATCTAGATAACCATGTAAATATGTCTAGATAGTCTAGTGTATATGTATATATATATATATATATATATAGAGAGAGAGAGAGATGAACATATATATATCAAGAAACACAAATTTTGGTTTTTTCCATAATTATTGTTTTTAAAACAAAACTAAAAACATATATACATACATCGGCCCTAGGATGAAATGAACCCACCTTTTCGATCAAATTTAAATTTAAAGTTTTTTTTTTAAAGGAGAGGTGTGATATTCATAAGGAAGTAATTACAGGTGGGATTAATTGTGATTAGTGGCGTAGAGTATTGGTTTCGTAGGTGCCGGCCAAAGGGCCAGGTTGGTCGGCTAGAAGCTTCAAGAGCTCAGCGCAAGGCTTCTTCACTGCAGGCGCACAATTGCTCTGCAAGAGGAGAAGCAATTTTTTAGGCAGGCAAGGGATCACATAATTGAGATGATGGGCGCCCCCCATCAGAATTACACTATCGTTATTCATACCTCTACAGTAATTAGGATCATAATCCCTCGGATTATGTACACGATTATGATCATAATCATCGTGTTTTTGGTGATGATCGTGCTTGAACAAGGCCAGCAATATCATTACTGCATAAAACGTGCTTTTGTCCGAGTGTTTCATCAAAACTGCAGTGAGATTAGAGACGATGGTGGGTGTGGTTATCAGAGCTTCTGCGCTTCCATTACTAGAGAACATCTTGCTCATAATCTCTAATGCGACCTCACAGAAATGGTTGTTTAAGCTTGGTAGAAGCTCTACAATAGTAGAAACAAAGCCCTTGTCGATAACCCATCTCTCCATTTCCTTATTATCAGACGAATTGATCACCATTTCCTTCAATAAAATCAACCCTTCACCCATTGTAGATCTCTCTTGTATCAAACACTTCACCCCAGACTCCACCTTAGACTTAAACCTCATTAACCCACTTACATCCAATGAAGCCAAAAGCTTTGCTGCATTTCTCCTTGCCTCTACCTCGCCATGGTGAAGAAAATCAAGCAGCCTGCATAGGCAGATCGCCTCTCCCAAATCCTTCTTTCCTCTTAAATCCAACCTTAATTGCACCAAAAGAGAGATTATCTCCAAGCTAATCTCCTCGTCAACATCAGGCTTCATTGATATCGACAATAAGTCACACCACCCTGCTATAATTCTTTCCTTAATGAACTCATTTTTGCTTAAAATGAACCTTATCTCTCTTAATTTATCAACAGTCTCCAAAGTATTGGATTGTTGAAGGGTATTCACAAGGCCTTCTAGTACTTCTTCCTCTTGTTTCTTCTGTTTAAGCCTGCTTTCCTCTAACCACTTTCTGATGAAGCGCCTGAGCATGTGATTAGGAGTTAATGAGAGATCAGATAGCTTTTGCATTGTGATTGGGCAAGTCTTGTGGCCTGCATCCAGCCATCTCTCGATGCTCTTTCTGTCATAGGTATGTCCAGTATGAAGAATAACAGGATCCAACATGAGGTCCAGGGAGATGGGGCACAAGAAATCATTAGGAACATCGGATGGATTAATACCCTGCATTATTTTAATAAATAAACCTTAATCTAAGGATAAACAAACTCAAATCTATGGATATGCCTTAAACAAACCATAATCTATGAATAAACCTTAATCTAAGGATGAACAAACCCTATTCTATGGATAAACAAACCTTCTTAATAACTATTGGATGACGAAATGAACTTGGATTGTGAATACAAGAAGACATAATGCAAACTGGGCCAATTTAACCTAGCATATATTGGTTTTATTGAATTGAGCCATATACTTGGGTCTACCTATATATGGAGACTTGGAGTGGAATTTTGAATGATTGGACAAGTCAAGATGGAAACAAGAAATTATTAATAAACACCGATGGAACATTTTTCTTCTTCAAACAGTTTCAAAGCGAACGTACATCATAAATAGCAAGGGAGACCAACGTTAGTATTAAATAAGAGGATCAAACTTTAAACACAAATTAGGGAAAGAAGGATGGCCATAAGTAGAGTTAAGATATATTTACCTAATCTAGAGTAACTAAGATATATTAAAAGCTAATTTTGCATTATTCTATTAATAAAGTCCTGCTCTTTTTTTTTCCCCCCCCCCAAAAATCCCCCCCCCCCCCCCCTTCCCCTTCCCTTTTTCCAAGTCAAAGTAAAGCCCCCTTCATGTCCCACGTCTTGCTTTATGTAATCAAACATACCTTTTGACTCCTTTAAGTAATTCCAACTATGTACATTCTAGAATCTTACCACATGAACTTGGGGCCCTCCAATGTCCATCACATAGCCTTAGCCTTTGGGCCCTACACTGTCAAGTTTCAACATAACTTTTTCTCCCCCTCCCCCCAAGGACACGTGTACCTCACAAACATCTCAATCATCAACATCCATAAGGATTGAAAGAGGACAAACCTCATGGAAACATGTGTATGTCCACCTAGCACCATCAAGATAGCCCTTGGAATTTTGAAAGCTCTCTTTACTTTGAGGTTGTTCACGTGCAATATAAATGCACTCATATGACTCGCTGATGAAAATTTAAAAGCCTTACATAGTACTAGTAACAAAATTAGAATCTAATATCGTTTGACCATATCTCATACCTTATTATCTATGTTAAGTGCTTCCATAATGTGTATCCATAGCCAACCAAAATATTAAAGGGGGAATCCACACTATTCTATGCATCTAGAGTACTGATGTCCAATTCTATTACATGCAAAAATACATTTTCACAAGTCAATAACGAATATATTTTTCAAGCCAGGTCGTCACCTCAACATGTCATGACCACTATGTTGATAGTTTTTTTTTAAAGGGAAAAGTTGATGTATACTTCACCATCATCTTGATGACCAACCTATACGTGAAAACCAAGAAAAAAATAATTTTAAAATAGATTTTTCATGATTATGCATACTTCCATTTTTTGTGAAAGTCTTCATGTCAAAATAAATTGAAAATGTGAACAACTTTCTTTAAACTTTAGACCTCAATGCCCCATATGCTATGAAAGCATTAGTATCACTTACATGCCTGACATCCATAGAAGGCTTACCCACCTCTTATTTAGTTATGTCTCAATAACTTTCTTATCCAGCTTCCCTTTATAATACATAAGTTCTCAAAATTATCTCAGACACTCGTAAAGCAATACTAATGTGCAAAGCTTTTTTTGTCAAGTTCGGGTCTATGGGCCACAAAATCCTAATCAATTAAAACCATCTATAGTTGGTTTCGTCTAAAGTTCCCCTTGGGATAGTTGAAGATCACTATAACTTTCAATAGTATTCATCTCACCTTTATACATTGAATCCATTTTCCCTTGCACATAACAATATTCATCTCACCTTTACACATTGAATCCATTTTCCCTTGCGTAAAAATGAGAACTCATTAGGTAAATAATAAAACTTGGCACACCTAATTATAAGGGTTTACATTTTCAAAAGGTTGTTCACAAACTTGAAGTGTATCGAACTTCCAAGGGTACTGTCACTTGAGAAATAACATGACAACAACTAAGTGCACATGAGAAACTTTTTTTATTCGGGGTATTACATTGTAGACATGTACATTATATTAATACTCTTGAATGTTTGTAAGTAAAAAACTACGTGTTAAAAGCATACTAAAGAAGACAGTTGTTAATGTACATTTTACAAGTATGCATGTCTCCTAGAAGATCTAATAATATCTATACTAGATGGTGTCATTATTGGCTAATGCATTTGCCATAGTGTCATGGTGGGATTTCTTACAAGTGAGACCTCCATGAATAAAAAGAAAGGGAATCACAAAAGACTTCTAAGTCTTTGACATCTACAAAAGACAATTCATTATGTACATTTTCATGCTCTCTCTTTTTTTGCAATCACTCTCAAAGGTGATGGAGACACTTGACATGCGTTATAGAATAACACCAATGAAAGCAATTGAGAATTTCTAGACTTTGATATAACGTGTACACTCGTAGCCCTCGCATGGAACAATTATTTCAATTTCTTTATGAAATGATTGTACTCACACCAAGTAGTCGATTTATAGCATGCTTAATGTATGCATGCGTGTGTCAGTGAATTATTATTTATAAATAGTGTAGATGTAAAAAGCACATATGATATTATTACAATTATAGCATATGCATTTTGACATTGATGTTCATGTATTGGAAGTCCTTAAGAGATATACATGGAAAACATTAAGAGTCACAATTAAAACT
Organism: Cibotium barometz; assembly: GCF_041138505.1. NCBI lineage: Eukaryota > Viridiplantae > Streptophyta > Polypodiopsida > Cyatheales > Cibotiaceae > Cibotium > Cibotium barometz. Next base: position 12,611,973 of record NC_141097.1, on the reverse strand, counting down.
TTTTGTTACATTTAAGTTAAAAACAATTCAAATAATGTGTACAGTTAGGAAAAATGTTACATTATAGAGAATTATTACAAAATGCTTAATTCATTATGTTAAAAAGTTGATACAAAAATGGTTAATTTATTACATTAAAAAGTTGATATTGAAGTGAAGTAAAGCATTAAGGGGATGAGCGTACAGTAGAAAGTCTTTCCATGCCTATATAAATCAATCAATAAGGCATGATGCTAATTTCTTTATAACTTATGGTTCTTTGCTCATATATTAGCTATCCATTTATGGTTGCATCTATTTGTCATATCCTAAAATTTGTTTTCACAAGACCTAGAAATGGGATTTTGCACCAACATTGATTAAAGGTCTCTAAGTAATATGTATACTTCTCTTTATTTGGACATGCTTACCTAATTGTTTATTAGAATTTGATGTATACATATTGGCTCCATGCTATCATATAGGTAGTTATTTTACATTAAAGCCATTAAGGGAGTTTCGGACTAAAAATTGATCTTGAACTAATGGGGAGATTACTAACACTAAACAAAAAAAAAAGACTAATGAGACATAGGGATGGGTGCAAATTAGTGGGATCCACCTTTATGCTACCCCCCCCCCCAATCTCTTTGATTTTTTTCTCTAGAATTGATCCATCTTCTTACACCCAATTATCCCCACACTCTCCTTGTAGCCTTTTCCATCTACCCCTACCTTTTTATCATTTTTAAATTGCTTTTAGGTTGAACATAGTATTGTGAGCGAAATGGGGGTATTTCATGCAATGGAAAATTATGGTATATTATTTTTTCCAAAAACTTTAAAGCCATTGATAAGGTTGTAGTAGTTCTAACTTTTTGACAAATAAATGGACTCTAATATGACATTAAGATACTTGATCTTATATACATGAAAAATTATGGTATCTATTTCATTTTCATACACTTTTTCAATGTTCGTAATATCCTTTACCCCCCCCCAAGAAAGCGTTTGATATTTGGCGAGCATTTTTTGATGAGTTTATTATGATGAGTTTATTAAGAATCATTTACCAACTCTAGAAAGCTTAAAATTGATATAAAAAGCCAAACCACCAAATATAAGGAAGGTATATTTTTAATAGAAGAAAAAATCACAACATATATGTGTGTGCGTGTGTGTATGTATGTATGTATGTATGTATGTATGGATGTATGTATGTATATATATGTATGTATATATATATATGTGTGTGTGTATGTATATATGTGTGTGTATATATTATTTGTGTATGTGTGTGTGTATTGATACTTTTTGTTAAAGAGAAAGAAACAATCCCATTATCCAATCTAAAGTGTACCTCTTCCTCTCTTGTCTTGTGAGTCTTTTATGCGTACTAATTGTGGTTGTGTGCATGTGAGAGAGGGACATGTGTTGTGTTCACGTAGTCTCTTGTGTGTACTAAGTGTAGTTAAGTGCATGTGAGAGGTTATTGTGATAGATTACTTCTCTATCACGAGAGTGTTTGGGGCTAGCAAGTTTGTGCAATTAAAGATCCCCACATGGATTTGTATCCAAGCATTTCTGAATACCACTACACCATGACAATGGAGTGGAATGCAAACATGTATATATTTTGCCGCTAGAAGGTTGAGCGGTCTACCATTGACACTATGGCAAGTCCTTTAACAATCCTTGCATCAACAAGGATAACCATTTTTTGCATCATTTATAGGGAATAGATCATGCTTATGCATTCTTACATTATATTTTTTATCCTCGAACATTAATGGCCCAGAGTTTTGAAACTCACGAGGTTGATAGTTTTGTGTTTATTAAGTTTTGATTAATTTATGTGCTTGTTTTGGTGTTGTAATCTAAGGTATCATGCAAGGCCAATATTAGCAAGCATGATGGTCAATGCCATGTGTGGAAATCTTGATGTTTTTTAATTATTATATTTTTTGGTGTTTAAGAAGAAGACAATTTGAACCTTCTTGTCTATTGTTGTGAGAGTGTGTATGTGCTTAATTGCAAGAGCTCAAGCTCTCTCTGTTCCCCCAATCTTTTCATGGTATCACAGCCTACTTCAAGCTAAGAGCTGAGCAACAAGTAAAGGAAGCAATACACGGTGTTACCCCCATTTTAGGGTTAACAAGGTTTGCCACATCTAGTTATACTCCAAAGCATAGGTAATCCACATCAAATTTCAAGGATGGACAAGCTAAGCTCATTTACAAAGAAGCCATGAAGCAATGGTGGTGTCCAAATCTCAAACTCGGATGGGCGCCTCTAAAGGTTTGGCGAATAATTAATGGAGTGTTGCCTTTTGTCCCACTCACCTTTTTGGAAAAACCACCTTTTTGAACTTTCCCACTTGTGAAAACCAACAAACCACCCTAACCAAAATAGAAACTACTCATCAAGAGTGGGGTCGCATGTGCCACGTAACAACCCAAAAAAATCTAAAAAATAATTAAAAAAATCACCGTTGACAATGTAATGTTACCAATCAAGCCATGATTTCCATGTCACCTATCACATTATGAAAAAATAGAAAACTCACCAATCACGGTCATGATTGCCACATCACCAATCACATCATGAAAAAAATTAGGAAAAAAAAGAAACAATCATGGTGCCAAGTCACCAATCACGGCCGTGGGGTTGCCATGTCACCAATCATGTCGTGAAAAAAATCATGGAGTGGATCTAGAGTTAAAGATGAAATCAAACACATGAAAGATGAATTCTAGCATCCATTACACATGAAATTAGCATTTCCAAGCATCATAGCCAAAGATGAACAAGAGACAGAATCCATATGTGTATGTAGCAAAGAGAAAGATACACAATGGCCTAAGTTTGTTAACCTCTCACCAAGAGGATGTCTTGAAAGCTAGCCATGAGCCTTGACCATAGATGGCCATCTCCATAGTAGGAGCCAAAGGTACAATGGAATGTCCAAGATTAGTAAAATGACAAAAGGTTCTATCCATGTGCCCAAGGCCCTATTTATAGTGTTTTACCCATGGTCCCATTTACATGTATGCTATAGGTTCATGACAAACCATCCCTTCCCAAAGATTTTGTCCTCAAAATCATACAAGATATTTACACTTCAAGTGTGGCCGTAATTGGAATCTTTGAGAAGTAAAGAGGTTCCCAAAAATTTTCTTAATGGATTCTTCAATTGAATACCATGAGTCACATACCCAAGTTCCACCAAGGATGACATCATACTCAAGAGAATCTAGGGTTGCATGTAATTTGAATTTCACAATTTCTCTGATTGTTTAAGTAGCATAGATGAAGCAACCTGGAACTTTAATGTTTTCTCCATTGACATAAGAGAGTTTCCTAGGATTATGGATGATTGCAGGTTGGCCCAATGATACCCAAGTGTCTATTGTCATGAGGTTATGGCTTGCTTGAGGTCTAATCAATGCACATTTACGCTTAACTTTATTTCCCACAAGGAAATTTAACCATACCATGATATAATCCTCAAGCAGAACCATGGAAGTTTTAATGTTTATTTCAACTTCAGCTCCTATTTTGGTTTCATATCCCCATTGACTTTCATCCTCTTCTTGACTATCAACTTTTTCAAGAGTGCCCAATGTGTACAATGGCACCCTATGACGACCTTAAGTGAGGTATGTTTGGAAACTTGTGCTCCCATTCTATGTAGCTTTTTAGGTCTTGGTACAACTCATTGTTAGCCTTTATAAAGGTGCAAGGGCTAAAGCTATGCTAGCTTCACCTACCACAAGAGAATAGTGCTCCTCCATATAAGGATTTGAGAGACTGCTTTAATTTCATAAGGGATTCATCAAAATCCATATGTGTTTTTTCAATTACATCATTTGTGCATTCTACCTCTGATGACTCCTCTTATCTTGATGAATTCATTTCTGTAAAGAGTACGTCTTCCTCTTGAAAGGGGAAGCGATACTCCTCTCGTTTGTGTGTTTTATTTACTTTTTTAGGTTTGACATTATGAGGCTCAATCACAATCGGTGATCTTGTTTGACACTTGACCATGCTAAGCATGCTCTCACGAGCTTGCTTTTTGCATTCCTCATATGCCATGTGATCATGATTTTCAATTTAGAATGGTTAGGTGGGTTCTAGCTTCTTGATTGGACTGTGTGATGCACTAAGGGATGTGTTGGAACTTGTTTCATCCTCACAAAGTGACGTACTAGAACTTGTTTCATCCTTTGACTTTCATTAGATTGTCAAGTTTTCATTATTCTTGCCCATGCGCGACGAGAATTAACTTTCTTTTGTCATTTTGTTTCATGTGTCGCACATGTGGATTTTGTGACTTCAGGGATAGCCTTTGAGGTGGATGCCTCAGCATCATGCGTAGTTTTTGGCTCTTTTGGGATTAGTTCCTCCATACGCTCCTTTCCCTTGTCCTTTGTTTCAACGTGGGTGCTCTTCCACCCAATTTGAATAGTTTTCTTTTGTAGGCTTTTTAGCTATTCCTCATGCCTTGGCTTATAGCACAAAAGCACATTCAAGGGTACCATGGATAATCGCCTTTTTTACACACTCAAGATGTTAAGAGCTGTACTCTATGATACATGTTGCATTAAGGCAACTCGTCTTGGGAAATCTCGAAATATATATGATAGATTCCACATCGTTCACATGGTTGCAAAGTGTCAGTGATTGTGGGCATGGAAGTATTCCTATTGATGGGTGTGTCCCCTAGCATTAATAGCACTAGCTTAGGCTAATGAGTTGTGGGATTTGGTTATTACAAGATGTCATATCAAGAAGTGGTTATTACAAGAGAACTAGTGGGGGAGTAAGGGTCTTGTGGAGCTTATGGGAGCCCAATAGTCACATGGGTAGGCCAATAGTCACATGGGTAGTCCAAGAGTCACATGGGTATCCCAGGAGTCACATGGTTGGCTGGCTATATAAAGCTCCTCTTATATGCAAACTGGACATGATACATATGACATGATAGGACATGACATGATATTACATGACATGACTATTGTGTGAACATGAATCTTGTACACACGATATGTGATACATTGATATGGAATACACTATAATGTTATGTTATTATGCTTGTATGTTTATCTTGTGTCTTTTATCTTATTCTTGATCCATGCCTCCTACTCCATGCTCATGTGTACATGTGTACTCCATGGCTACATGTATGTAGGAGCATGGGATTTCTCCCATGTTAGCAAAGTGATGCTAACACTTGGCATCATAACAAAACAATAAGCTTCAATCGTCTCCTTGTCCCCACAAGCTCTTGATTAGAAGTCTCTTGCAATTCTTAAGAGATTAGTAGCACGCATGATTATATCTTGATTTTCTTAATTATTGATTGTCCATAATGATTATCTTTTCCCTCTTACACATGATTTAATGTAAGTGATCTTAGTGCTTTTAGAGAGGTAGCATGGAAAGAGTTTTCTTGGATTTAAATGAAGGCATCCTGATTGGAGCTTGGAGAGATATGGGGCGTGATCTTCCATAGCTATGGAGGTGTTGTTTTCCCTTTGCTTTTTATAATGAGTCAAGAAGTGTTGAGATTCAAGCTCGATGTCAGCTTGTGCCAGTTGCACTATGTGCTAGCATGTTAGGTAGTAACATGTGTGAGACATAAATGACCGCAAGGTTTGCTCCTCTGTGTGTGTCTTCTCTCTCGCTACCTATTTTTCATCATGGTATCAGAGCCTGGTGCTCTCTATTAGGGTTTATGAGTGAGTGAGAGAAGAGGGAGAAGAAGCTGTGAAGCTTGCCATTGGAGCTTTGAAGCTTGGAGCACACCGATTTCCATCAAATCTGAGAGCTTGGCCTACCGGGTAAGGACTACTAAACATCCTTGAGCAGATTGCAGGTGCAAAAACACAAACAATAACAGATTTGAGTTGCCCAAAGCAAAGGAAAAATTTCTGTTTTGCAAGCTCTCCATTGAAGCTTGAGTGTGGTGAATGTATGATGCAAATAGTTGCAAATCTGACAAATAGTGCAAATAGTTGCAAATCTGACAAAGAATCATGTATGGGGCAAAGGGGAATGTATTGACAACTCATGTGCAAGCCCTAAATTGAATTTGGAGCAAAGTTGATGCATATTAGTGAGTGGAAATTCACTGGTTTGAAGCCCTCACAAAAACAAAGAAGTGACGTCCATTGTGGATGAAATTCAAGCCGTTTTTTTACAAAAATCACTACATTGATGGATAGTGTACATGCCTAGGAGTGTTGGGCACCCATATCTATCTTCAATTACCATTATAAACCTCTCAAATCACCTCAAGAGCAGGTGGCGCAGCCTGTAAGGAAGAAACAGAGCAGTTTTCTCATCTTTTTGAAAAGTGGAGGCCAAATTCTACTTGGTTGATTGATTTAATTCAGAATTTGTTTAGCAATTGTGTGATACACATACTTGAGGAGGTTTCTATATGATTGGTTGAAGCAATTATGCATTATGGAGCTGATTATGAGCTGATTAAATAGGTTGTCTACAGTGATTAGTGAAACAAAGGGTGATTAATTGACTAATTACTCTCTCAACTTAAACAATTGGTCTAATTCCTTTCACATGGAGTTATTAGACATCATTTCTAAGTTAATGAATGCTTGGTCTCTCAATTTGGACAAGAATCAAAGGAATTAGAGCACTTTTACTACTGGCTTTTACTGGTTTTTCTCAAAATAGAGAAGGGGATTTGATAAATTTGGTATGTACACACCTTGGTTGGTGTTGATATGCAACATTGAGCTTGTTTAGGTGTCAATGCAAGTTATCCACACTTTATTGAACCACTACATTGCAATTTGAAGCCTTGGAAAGCACGCCAAAATAGGGTACTTTGGATTGTGTATGCCAATTCAATTTGAATGCAATCAGAGTGAATTTGTACATTAACAGTGAAGTTTGTTGAGTACTTTGGAGTATTTGGAACACTTATTGGAGTGTGGTTGAGCTGAGGAAGGCTCATTTACAGAATTGGACCTGTGCGGAAGGTGCATTTACATTGAGCCAATTCAATTTGAATGCAATCAGAGTGAATTTGTACATCAACAGTGAAGTTCATTGAGTACTTTGGAGTATTTGGAACACTTATTAGAGTGTGGTTGAGCTGAGGAAGGCTCGTTTACAGAATTGGACCTGTGTAGAAGGTGCATTTACATTGAGTAAATATGTCAGACAACCCAATACAGATTGTGGGCGAGAAGTTGGATAGAAAGAACTTCCAGGCATGGAAGTACAGGATTAAAAGCTTTCTGAAAGGAAAAGGGTTTTGGAGCCTTGTTACAAGTGTAGAGCCAGAGCCAGAACTACCCCGACAACCTACACAACAATAGGTTATAGCTCGAACTACCCCGACAACCTACACAACAATAGGTTATAGCTCATAAGCAATGGTGAGAGAGAGCATACAAAGTTTTGCATTACTTGTCTATATGTATCTCGGGGATGCTATACTCATACATATACATGATGATGAGAATCCCAAGGATGCATGGGATACATTGGTAAAGCTATTTGATATACAAACACTAGTGCTCGTAAGCTAGAGGTGGTCGTGGATATACACCTCAGAGAGGTAGAGGTAATCCTCATGGTAGAGGATGTTGGCAAGGACAACAAACATCTATGCAGAATATGGAATGCCATTACTGTGGGAAGTTTGGTCATATGGCACGTGATTGTTACCCGCAAACAAAATGATTTGAGAGGGGTTAGAGCACAACATGGTTGACATTATGCACAACATGGTGGAAATTATGCAAATGGTGGTGGAAATTTTGCATCAAGTAGTAATGATGGCAACGCAAATCACTTGTTTGCCATGAAACATGTCGTGGGATCTATGATGGCAAGGCAAATCACTTGTTTGCCATGAAACATGTCATGGGATCTATGATGACAAATGGTGACAGTGATGACACTTGGTATATGGACTCTAGACCATCAAACCATATGACTTGTCATGGCGAATGGTTTGAATACCTTATAGTTCCAAGGATTGTGACTACCCGTATATACCGAGGGTATAACTGTGGCAGTATATACGAGTAAATCTAAGATCTTGAAATTATAAGCTAAAATGCTGTCTAGATGAGAATTCGAATGTGGTTGGTTGAAAACTGATGAGTTGAATTGGATTCTGATTGAAAAATAATGATTCTTGAATTTTGATTGAAATGTATTAAATTGAGCAAAACCACAATGAGGATGAATGGGACGAGTCCCTCTGATAATGTTCGTTAACTAGAATGACGTTAATAACTTCAGCAAATCACTATGAGATTAGTGGATTGTGCTGGCAGATTTGTGATATTAACACTTGACCCAATGGATCAAGTTAAGGAGTATCAAAATTAAAAATTTGTAAAATTGAAAATTTCCATGAAGGACTGTTCAGATAGAAATTTCGATCTAATGGACCATTATTGTGATAAGGGTTTGAATGATACGATCTGAGTGAATTATTATCTGATGATGAATTTTACATAAGGGATCTTTATCCTAGGATTCTGTTGGGTTCACCTGACTATAAGGAACCCCAGAATCAGTTAGATCTTAAGGAAAAGAGTTCTCCTCTAATTTTGCGAGATGAGGTCATCTCGCGTTTTTTTAAGGTAGGATGTAAGATTCCTCCCTCCGACTTTTGAGGTGTGCAAGTGTAATAACCTCCCCTTCTGATCTTATAATTATTCCCCTCTTTGAAATAAAAGAAAGATCCTGTTTTACCCTATTTTGGCCTAGAGAGAGAATATTCTAGAGAGAGATTATTCAATTTTTAGATATTTTTGGATGGAAAAATATATCTTCTTATTAAAATAAATTTCCCCGAAACAAAAGTTCAAAAAGATTTTCAGAAGGTGCATTAGAAATCAATTATAATCTGTTCAAAAGGCCTTATCCTAAGGGTCCAGATTTTTCAAAAAATTTAAATTAAGGTTCTAAGGAGCCAATCAGATTCATCCAAATGTATGGAGGAGATAAAAAGAAGAAATAAAGAAAATTTTCCCAAAAATGAGTAAATACTCACACAAGATGAAGAGTTGACTAAGGACAAGGATATTAGTTAAAAAAGAAGAGATATTTAGAGAAATGACGCATTTTTGACACCTCAATGTGGGGGAATTTCCCTCATTAAGGAGGAGCCTATTTCACATGTGTGGTTGAGTTTTAAACTCACAAATAATGATTTTTTTCATCTCTCCTCTCTCCTGCTTCAACCAGATCCAAAAAGTAAGCTAAACTGACCTAAAAGTGGTCAAAAGTTGACCAAACTAATCTGGAAAATTTGAGAATCAGTTTGCTTGGTTAGAGGCTCACTTTTTCCTATAAATGAAGCCTCCCCCTTTGTAAATAGTTAATAGTAATTTATGCACTGTTACTCTACTTCTCCCTAGAGCCAAAAACTGTGAATTTCTTAATAATTCATTAGTTTTTGACCTTACCCTCTTCTAAAGAACTGGTGGCCACTCTTGTTGCAAACAAGAGTAGATCCCTCAAACCATCAAGCCAAAGGAAAGCTCCCAGAATCTCATGTGTAAGTTAGAAATCCTACTTTTTCTTATTCTTTTAATAGTTTTCTAATTTTTGTTATCTTTAAAATGACAATCTGATGCTATGCCTTGCTTGAAACGCTTTCCCCCTCTCTCATTCTTAAATTCAGCCCTTCTTTATCCTAGTTAAGTAATCAAATTGTTTGAATTAAACTTTTCATATTGTTTCTCTTTTAAAAGTCGAATTTGATTAGTTTAGAATGCTTTAATCAAATTGGGGATAATTTTTAAGTAAATTAAGAAAAGAAAAATTAAAAAAATATTGAGCCATACAAAGGAGGTTATGGCAAAATTTTCTTAAATTTTGTGAAATAAGTATTAACTTTTATTATTCAAAAAGACTAATCCCCATCGTTTGTGTATTCTAAAAGTGTTATTTTCATTCTAGGCATAGAAAAATGCATAGTAGAAATATTTTTACTATAAAAGTGTTACTTCCATTTAAATTCTATGCATAGAAAGATGCATATTGAATATTTTTTTATCATAAAAAAATTATTTTCATTAGATTTAAATTTTATACATAGAAAGATGTATATTGGATATTTTTATATATAAAAAAGTGTTACTTTCATCAATATTGATTTTTATGCATAAAATGATGCATAAAAGAAATTTTTTATTATAAAAGTGTTACTTTCATCAATATTGATTTTTATGCATAAAATGATGGATAAAAGAATTTTTTATGATAAAAGTGTTACTTTCACCAATATTGATTTTTATGCATAAAATGATACATAAAAGAATTTTTTTTGCAAAAGTGTTGCTTTCATCAATATTGATTTTTATGCATAAAATGATGCATAAAAGAATTTTTTTATTATAAAAGTGTTGCTTTCATCAATATTGATTTTTATGCATAAAAGAATTTTTTTATTGCAAAAGTGTTGCTTTCATCAATATTGATTTTTTGCATAAAATGATGCATAAAAGAATTTTTTTATTGCAAAAGTATTGCTTTCATCAATATTGATTTTTATGCATAAAATGATGCATAAAAGAATTTTTGTTATTATAAAAGTGTTACTTTCATCAATATTGATTTTTATGCATAAAATGATGCATAAAAGAAATTTTTTTATTGCAAACATTTTGCTTTCATCAATATTGATTTTTATGCATAAAATGATGCATAAAGGAATTTTTTTAATTATAAAAGTGTTACTTTCATCAATATTGATTTTTATGCATAAAATGATGCATAGAGAATTTATTTTTATTTCAAAAGAGTTATTCTCATCAATTTTGATTTTATGCATAGAAAGATGCATAAAGAATTTAATTTTATTTCAAAAGAGTTATTCTCATCAATTTTGATTTTATGCATAGAAAGATGCATAAAGAATTTATTTTTATTTCAAAAGAGTTATTCTCATCAATTTTGATTTCATGCATAGAAAGATGCATAAAGCATTTATTTTTATTTCAAAAGAGTTATTCTCCTTAAAATTGAATTTATGCATAATTAGATGCCTAAACGGATTTTTATAAAAGTGTTATTTCCCACTGAAGTTGTTCTTATGAATAAATAGATGTGTAAAGAATCTTTATATCAAAAATAAGAATTCTCTTACACTCTATAAATGGATGTGATGAGAATAGAAGTAATGAGAATGAGAGGTAAATAGATGTATGATATGTGATATGAATCAGATAGATGGGAATGAATGGGAGGTAAATAGATGTATGATATGTGATATGAATCAGATAGATGGGAATGAATGGGAGGTAAATAGATGTGATGATATGTGATATGAATCAGATAGATGAGAATGAATAGAGAATGGATGTGATGGGAATAGAAGTGATGAGAATGAGAGGTAAATAGATGTGATGATATGTGATATAAATCAGATAGATGAGAATGAAATAGAGAATGGATGTGATGGGAATAGAAGTGATGAGAATGAGAGGTAAATAGATGTGATGATATGTGATATGAATCAAATAGATGGGAATGAATAGAGAATGGATGTGATGAGAATAGATGTGATGAGGATGAGAGGTAAATAGATGTGATGAGATGTGATGTGAATCAGATAAATGTGAACAAATGGATGGATGGATGTGGATGTATGTGAAGAGTAGAAGTGGATGTATGTGAAGAGTAGAAGTGGGTGTATGTGATAAGTATGGATGTGGATGTATGTGAAAGGATAGATGTGGATGTGTATGTGTGATAAGTATGGATGTGGATGTATGTGGGAGAATACATGTGGATGTAAATGTGATGGATATGAACAAGAATTGAGGCGATGAGATGTGATGTAAATTGGATAGATATGAATGATAAGGGATGTGAATGAATGACAAGGGATGTGAATGAATTATAAGGGATGTGAATGAACGTGTTAGCATGTGAATCAGGATGTAAGCATGTGAAGTAGGATGTGAATGAATGATATAGGATGTGAATGAATGTGTTAGTATGTGAATCGGGATGTGAATGAATGATGTGGATGATGTGGATGGACGTATGGATGCCATGGATGATGTGGATCGATGTGTGGATAATGTGGATTGATGTAGATGGATGTATGGATGATGTGGATTGATGTGGATGGATGTATGGATGATGCGATTGGATGTGATTTGATGTAAGAATGATGTGATGTGATAGGGATCGATGAAGAAAATAAAATTGTGGGAAGATGAGAAAAGATAGGGACTAATGTGAAAGGATGTGGAGTAACGAGAAAAGATGAAAATATTGTTGGAACTGTATTTGTAAGTGAAATCTATTTTTAAATGACTGTTTTATGTCAAGAATGCTAGGGAAGCATTTTGATCGTCTTGTGAATAAGGTCGTGGGGGAGACCTATTTGTTAAAGTTGCAACTGCTGATGAAGAGTCATCAGAGGATGTCTCGTGTAGCAAGGTCGCGACCGAGGTCTTGACCATCCTCGGTTTGATTTAAATGGTGAGCTTCCGGTACAGTGGATGAGGGACCAAGGAAGCAGCCTATGAGTGAAGCATTGCCATACGGTGCTCGGGCTCTGGGTCGTCGAATATACCCACACGTATGTCGGGAAAGATTTTGGAACAAGGAGTAAGAGTTATTTTCTGAATTCGAGCATGGATCTGGTTGGTTGACTTTGCTGATCCTCAACGCGGATGAGTCCATGGCTCTTTATATGGATCCGTTAGTTGATCTTGCTGATCTTCAATGGAGATTCCATTTTGATATGTGAATATATTGCTAGTTACTATGAGCTAGGTACTATGAAAAAGGCCCCGAGTGAACAGGTGGTGAGCGTTCTAGTTGCCAATGATGCCATAGGTACACCGATGAAGGAATGTTTGGAAATAAGGATTCAACTGGATAATTAAAGAATTATGATCAGTGAAACTATGATTTCATTAAATGATTGTTTAAAGATTGTTGAATCTGTGAAAAAGGCAAGTTCATAGTGGTGTGACTAGTTTTATGTTTGCATGAATATCCGGCTAGGGGGCCAGGGAACTCTTTTTCTTGGTACCCGGGACAAAACCTAACCAAATTCCAAATTGGATTCTATCACTACAGTGGTTGGGCGGTTGGCTAATCCATGGGACTAGATGGGGACTGATGGATCCGTAAAACGAGACTCAATTTCTGTATAGTACGATAGATGAGGTAAATCTTGGATAAAAATTGTTCTATGAAAATGAATCAACGGCTGTGCCTCTCAATGAGGAAAAAAGCGTTGGTCTCTCTGATCCAAGTATACAATCTTTTCCCTGATCTGACTATGGGACGTATAGGTTCGGACAAATCAGTTCAGTTAGTTCAAGCTTTTGATTACATTAGAGAAAAGTTATCCTAGAGGAATCGCCCGTGCTTTTCGGACAAGGGAAGTTTTTGCAGATTCGGATTTGGAAGAACCGATGGATTAGTGTCTTGTCCAGATATCTGTGGTGGGTAAGGCCCCGAGTGTGGGACCCTGCCCCATGGAAGAAGTGCTACTTCCGCTGCTAGCACCCCTGAATTCGTTGCGCGGTGGGAACAGGGATCTTACAAGTAGTATCTCCTGTAATTGCTATAGTAGCAACGGTACTTCAACACAGCTTGTGTATCACCAAATATGACCAGAGTACATGTACATACACCCAATATCAACAATACATGTGGGAAGCCTGTCTGCACTTCCAAAATGCGCTACTACACTGCTATAACCAAATTTCGAAAAGAAACTGTTCTCTACCAGAACTTCCAAAAACTGCTAAAAATACTCTGTAGTGACAAAACGGGGCCCATAACGTGCCCGAAACACGAATCTGGCCGAAAAAATCTCATCCAATAGGATAAATACTTACCCTGTAGCTCCGCTCCCACGAAGACAGCTCCTCAATTGGAGATGTGTAACTCCCAAAGCTACCGAGAGGGTGTTGTACCTAAACCAAGAAGGAAAAAACATGATGGTGCTCTTACTCGTGTAGTACTACTTCCTTTCTTGCTTGTTCTTCCCTCTTGCTTGTCTCCTTAGCTCTCTCACATGAACCAAGCTCTGATACCATAAAGAGAATGCGGGAGAGAGGGAGAGATTCAAACCCTAGCAAGCAAACACACACACACACAAGAGAGAGGTGGATGGTTGATTTTTCTTCTACCTTCTTCTTCTCTACTCAATCAACATAACATAAAGATAAGAATGCACACCATATGGGTTAGTACTCAACTACTACAACATACAAGGGTCGGTGAACCTGACTAAATGAGCTAGCGCTATAACTATGCCAGTCTCTAGTAATCTAAAATGGCTATCACATAGCCTGTTATCCCATTGGCCACATATCACTCATTATCTTACCAACCATGCCAGTGGTGTAGATGCTGAAGCTATCACCCAGGCGGGTCATCAATGTCTGCTATAGCACTAGTTGAGCTCGATATCTCAACAACCCCTTCCATGGGCAGTGGAATATTCCTAAGGGGGAGAGACTAAGGTTTTAGGCTTTCTGAAGTGACAGAGATGCACCAAGAGAGAGAGAGAGAGAGAGAGAGAGGTGAGGGGTGTGTGTTTGAAAGAGAGAGAGAGGTGAGGTGTGTGCGTGTGTATGTTTGAGAGACTAATTGATATATATATAGAGAGAGAGAGAGAGACTAATTGATATATATATAGAGAGAGAGAGACTAATTGATATATATATAAAGAGGTGAGGTGTGTGCGTGTGTATGTTTGAGAGACTAATTGATATATATATATATAGAGAGAGAGAGAGAGGGAGGGAGGGAGGTGAGGTGTGTGTGTGTGTGTAGAGAGAGAGAGGGCGATAGAGAGATGGGTGTATGTGTGTGAGAGAAACACACACACACACACACACACAGAGAAAGAAAGAGAGATGTGTGAGTGTGTTTCGCGTGCATGTGTGTGTGTGTGTGTGTGTGTGTGTGTATGAGAGAGAGAGAGAGAGAGAGAGAGAGAGGTATGAGAAAGAGAGATGATAGAGAGAAAGAGAAAGATGACATGATAATCAAATGAAAATTTATAAGAACATTCAAAAGAAAAATTTAAAGAACTATAAAAATTACGATTAAAGACTTTAAAAATATATTTTAAAAATTTTTACTATTTTGTACACGAAATGTAACAAAGTTAAAAGGGACTCAAGTCAATTTGGGCCCAAGGCCAAGGGATGAAGGATGTGAAAGGGGCCAAGGATTAGGACTAGGCTTGGGTATGCCCATGGACATTAATAAGTATAGTGTGAAAGGGTGGCCTAGTATATAAGTGAAAATGGGCCAACCTTTTGAACCTTTTAATAATCAAGAATATAAGGGTCTCTTACTTTCTCTTCTTGCTCTAAACCTAGGCTAATCATCTTAATCTAGGCTAATTAGGCTAAATCCAAGTTATTGCTTTCTTTCATTGGTATCAGAGTAGGGGATGTGAAAGTGGCCAAGGGTTAGGACTAGGTTTGGGTATGCCCATGGACATTAATAAGTGTAGTGTGAAAGGGCGGCCTAGTATATAAGGAAAAATGGACCAATGTTATGTAACCTTTTGAACCTTTTGATAATCAAGAATATACAAGTCTCTTACTTTCTCTTCTTGCTCTAAACCTAGGCTAATCATCTTAATTTAAGATAATTAGGCTAAATCTAGGTTAATCAGGTTGCCACTTTCTTTCATTGGTATCAGAGCCATGTCTTTGATTTTTTTTAAATTTCATGCATTTTCTTGGTTTTCTTGGATTTTCTTAATTTTCTTGGACTTTCTTGATTTTCTTGATTTCTTGATCAAGAAATGGGTATGGAGATTGCAGGATGATGGAAATTTCTTTGATTTTTGTTTGTTCTAAGCTTTTGGGGAGGGCTGTGGATCACTGTGGACCAAAATCTGGGATAGCCGCTTCAAATTTGAATAGGAGAACCAAAATTGGGGAAAAAAATTGCTAATCAAGATTAATGATTAATCCAAAACATTTAAGCTTTCCCTTCTTTCTTGCTTGATATTGAAGGAGAAAAATAGGGTTTTAATGGGGTTGAATAGAGGCATTGTTTGAGGGTTTCTCTTAGGCACATCAAGATCTTCACAAACGAGTAGCTTCAATTCGTGTTTGAGGACTGAATCGTACACAGGCGTAGAACATAGGTATGGAAACCACTATTCAACATAGGTATGGAGACCACCATTCAACATTCTCCTTCATTGTGGAGTTAAGCCATAAAAATATTTGATTAAGATTGGAAAGAAGTTAACTAAGCTTTACAACTCGTGAGCCTGCTGGCTATGGGACGACTTGATTCGTCTCGTTCGCGCGATTTTGCTAGCGCTTATTGGAGATTAGAGCGTGAAAGCTAAGATTAATCCATGCTTAAGCAAGCTTAGAAGCCACTTATTAGCATCGTGGATGAGCGGATTAACATCTTCTCTTCATGCTGCGTTGTTCTTCCATACAAGGGCAGCCCGCCGGCTACAATGAATGACGACCATTGAAGATCTCCATAGCTACATCAAGTAGCTACATCAAGTGTATGGCAGTGTTATGTGGATAGTTCTTCAAGTTCTTCACTCTTCCTTCATCTCCATGGTGGATTGATGCATTGGTGAGTGCTCATTGATTGACTATGGTTATTTTTTTGCTTTTACCATTAATTGCCATTAAGAGATTAAGAACTTGGCAAAGTTCTTATTACCATAAGCTTGAAGGTTAATCATAATGGCAAGATTGGCTTTATCCATCACCTTGGTTGATTAAGAAATCATTTCAATAGAGCTTCATTGCTTAATTTGTTGAATCTTGAGGGTTTTGGTAAGCTTTCCATGGACATGGAAGCCACATGCATGCTTATATTGCCTTTGATGATTTGCACTTGAATCTACATCATATTGGTGAATTGTTTGGGCAATATTGGTCTCACATGGTCAAGATTGATGGTGTTGTGGTGACATTGGGGATGATTAGGGCACATTGTATGCATAATGGTGCATGCGAGATATGCTTTGATTCATAGGACACATTGAAGGTCAAAGGATTGACAAGCATGTGATTTAGTGTTGCAATTTGATTTTCAATCAAATTGGTATTGAGATTTGGTTGCACAAACAAAGGAGATGCTATCGAGATTTGGTCAAAATTCATGCATAAGTGCAATTTGAAACCCTAATTCAATCCACAATCAATAGAGCTGATTTGAAGGAATACATAGCTTGAAAGCTTGTACTAAGGGCTACAATTCAAGCTATCAAGCACTCAATTCAAAGACAATGATTGCTTGTCCAATTTGAAGATTTTGCAAAAAGGTTAAAGTGGGTCCTAGTCAGAAATAACACTTCATATTGGCAAAGTGAGAATACGATTAGTTTTCTCATACCCTAAGCTTCCCATCTAGCCTTAAACCTCACCATTCAGACACCCGAGCTATCTGCTACACCCATTTTTCCACTGGATACCTTGTTTCTACATCAATTAGGGTTTCTAAACTAAACCAATCTTGACATCATAGCTAGATAGCATGCTCTTCCCTCATTCTGGGAATCTAAAAACTTCACGATTTGGACCCCATTTGCTTGGTCAAAGTGGCAATTTACTCACCAGTTCACTTTTCAAAAGAAGTCAAATAGAGAGTACTTGCACATTGATTGTGGTCAAAGTGATCACACATAGGCATTCTACACGTCATTTTCTCTCTGTAGAGCTAAAGAACTTGTAAATCGGAGTTTGGGAACATATCCAACTTGAAATTGGTCATTTTTCAAGGGCATCCAAGTCAAAGACCAAGGCTTCTTTCAAGGAAGTAGTTGAGCATGAGGGTGGTGTTCCGGAAGCAAGGGAAGATGCAAGACATGATGCTCAAGCGCATGTGAAAAGTAATGTTGAATTGCATCAAGGGTTGCACATACCATAAGGGTCCATTGAGAATCTAGAGATTGTGCAATGGATGGAGAAGATGTATCTTGATTGACAAAGTACTATAAGCAAATTGGTATAGCTTATGGAGAGCTCAGACCAAAAATCTCAAGATAGAATTGGGCAAGGGAAAAGAAGTTCTCAATGATCCAATGGTACCTTGAGCATTGGGACCCCAACCTCCTTGGATCTACCGTGGGCACTTCGAATGCAAATGCTACACATCTACCTCAAGGTAGTCCTCATCAACTTGAATCAAGTCATGGGCCTCCTAAGATGTACCAAGGTGTAACAAGCACATTTGGAATGCCGATGCAACAAGGTGGTTATGGTATGCCTATGCAATCAAGTGGAAATAATGCTCCAAACATGCCTATGCATCAAGGGAATGCTAGTATGGCAAGAACATCGGTGCATGGGTTATCTCCAATGCAAGGGAGAAGTTTGGAAAGAGGAAAAGGTACTCCATTAGGTGAACCACCTCCATTTGGCAATTGGAATGCTTCTCCAAGTTTGCAAGATTCTCATTCTAATAACATGGGTGGCCATTTCATTAATGATTCGGAGGCAAGTCATACTTATGATTTTCATGGATATTAGGATGGTGTGAATTTTGGTGGCAATGCATATGCCTATGATGATCGTGATACCTATGACTATGATATTCATGGTAGTCATCATGATTCTTTTTATGAAGGCATGTATGCCAATGAAGATTTGGCAAATGTATTTGGTATGTCAATGCATTAAGTTTATGCATATATGTAAGATTCCTCCTCAGTCTTAATAATAAATAAGCTTTTATCTCAATCCCCTGTAATCATTCCCTATTTTTGAATACAAAAAAATATTGTTTTTCCTTGTTTTTGCCTAGAGAGAAGAAAAATTCTAGAGAGAGGTAATTCAATATTGAGATATTTTTAGATATAAAAATTCTCCTAATATCTAAAATATATTTCCCTGAAACAGAAGTTCAAAATAAATTCTCCAATGTGCATTAGGAATCAATTAAAAAAAATAAGGAACCTTAGCTGCCTAAGAGTCTAGATTTTTAGAAATTTCTGGATTATGGTCCACTTAAGGTTCCTATAAGATTAATCCAAGTGTTGGGATGAGATAAATCCAAATAATAAAATAAAATATCCAAAAATGAGTAAATGCTCACATAAGATGACTGAGTACAAGGTTTATTAGTTAAAAATTAAGAGATATTACTAAAAAAATGAGATATTTTAGAGTGATGATGAATTTTTGACACCTTGGTAAGGAAGGGGGGACCTTTGAGCTAGGCGCCTCCTTCATATGTGTGGGAGGGTTTTTTTAATTCAAAACAATTATGATATTTTTATCTCTCCTCTCTCCTGGATCAAACTGGATCAAAAAGGGAGCCAAACTGGTCCAAATCTTGTCCAAATTTAGTCAAATTGAAGCTTGAAAATTCTAAAACCCAAATGGACTCAGTTAGTGACCTCCCTCACCTATAAATAGACTCTCATTATTTTGTATTCTCATTTGTGAACTATACCATGCCAGTAGTAGTACATTAAAATAATTATATTTTCTAATATCCTTCAAAAATCCTCTACTTTTGGGGAACTTGGACTTCTCTCTCTCTTCAACAACTCTTGAAGCTCTCTTCTCCACTTGCTAAACCAATTGATTGGTTGGGGACTTCACTTCTAGAAAAAGAAGCAAGCTAATCCTTGAGGTAAGAATGAATTTTATGGTTTTTTGTTAATATTCTCAAATAACTTCTCTTCTCAACCCCTCTCAAGCTTGAGAAGTTTCTAATTGGTTGTTTTAAATTCAAATCAAGCTTTCCCTGAAACAAAAGCTCAAAAAAAATTCTCCAATGTGCTCGCAAAGTTTGGTCACCCCATCGGAGCATGTTTGAGTACAACAGCATGGGGAAGAGCGGGATTTACCATGGCCTCTCAAACACTAAGAGACTTGAAGAGACTTGAAAAATCCACACTGGGCGCTAATTGCTAATTCAAACATCTCGCAAAGTTTGGCTGCCATGGGAGCATTTTTAGGTATAATTGCATGGGGAATAGCGCGATTTTCCATGGCCTCCAAGCACTAAGAGACTTGAAAAATCCGCATTGGGCGCTAATTTTTAATTCAAAAATGTTCTGATGGTGACCAAAATTTATGAGCATATGGGGACTGGTCCCCCTCACATGCTTGCAAAGTTTGGTCACCACCATCAGAGCATGTTTGGGTACGATGGCATGGGAAGAGCAAGATTTTCATGGCCTCTCAAGCACTAAGAGACCTGAAAAATCTGCATTGGGTGCTAATTTCTAATCTAAACATTCTCCGAGATGGTGACCAAACTTTAGGAGCATGTGGGGATGGGTCCTCCCCACATGCTAGCAAAGTTTGGTCACCACACTGAAGCATGTTCGGGTATGATGGCATGGGGATTTTCAACAAACAATATGATAGCCCTAGTGTTCTAAAAATCCAAAAACCATGAACATCAACTAAAATACAATGATCCTCAACAATAATGAAAAAAATCAGAATGATATAAACATCAACTAAGTTCTTCATCAAAATGTGATCTAACCTAGTTACTATGGGTTTAGCCACTAACTAAATAGATCAAGGCATAATGAAAATGAGCTACCCCAGCTAGTCTGAGGTTAGTCACTTACAATAAATCTAAGTACAATGTATGTGAGGTAACCCAGTTAGTATGAGTTTAGTCACTATCAAGATAGAGATCTAGTCAGCATCACCCTCTCTAGCTCTCAAATGCTCTAGAATGCTCTCATGGTCATCCACTTGAAGCGAAAAACATGGGCGAGATATCTGTTTTTGGCTATGTACTCAATCAAGAGAGCTTGGTAGCAACCACTAAATGAGAGAACTAAAATGCCTCTAACTCCCAGTTCCACTACTGGAACTCAAGACTCCCTTGACGAAGTCGAATTTCTTGGTAGAATAGGCTTGCCACCACAATCATGCTATGGGCGGCGTCAAAAGAAAATTCATGATCATCCATTGTATCCTGGTCAAGGATGCACTTTGGCCTAGTGCAACTCATCAGATAGTAGTCTACTCCCTCGCTATTGCCCTCACCAGAAATAACAGCAAATACATTACCCTTCTATAGCAAATCTGTCATGTCATCATAGCTGGCCATGAACACAGGATCTGTGTGCTCATTGGACAATACTGGATATGTGAAGGATGCTCGGGGGAGAGGACTGTCTGTATCCATGCATCTGCCCATCCTCTCGAGGCACAATGTAACTAATCGCCATCCATACATGCTCCATAGAAGCATGCAAACTGTTGTGTGTAAATCGTGGGGGCCACCATGCACGTGCTCCTGATGGAATGTAAGCCCAAGGTGCCAAGTACTATATGTCACAATCATGGGTGCCTCTACGGTCAATCATGCCACCATCCACATGCCAAAAAAATCTCCTAACAATCCGAGCATCACATTGGAGATATAATGATGCTGCACTCCCACACACACACAAATGTTGGGAGCACCACTCGGCCACATGGCACGTATCTCTGCACTGCTCAGCATCCTACCGCAGTTGATGACATCTCATAGCACATTTCATACATGCACCCGCACCATCATGCTCTCTCTTCCCATGAGACTAGTCTCAACAAAGAATGACAAAATCACTCAGATACTAGACTGCACATGCCACATATAAACCCATAAAACAAAGTCTTAGTTATTTTTTTCTTTAAGATGTTCTTATAAATTTGGTTTAATTATAAATCTAAGAGAACTATGAGTACTACTTGTAGAGCCAATAGAATTATCGTGAATGACTTGAGCGCATCATTTCCTCTAAATATCTCTTCTTTTTTAACTAATAACCTTGTCCTTAGTCAACTCTTTATCTTATGTGAGTATTTACTCATTTTTGGGAGGATTTTCTTTATTTCTTTAATTTATCTCCTCCCTACATTTGGATTAATCTAATTGCTCCCTCAAAACCTTAATCTAAAATTTTCAAAATATCTGGACCCTTAGGCTAAGGCCTTTTGAACAGATTATAATTTATTTCTAATGCACCTTCTGAAATTCTTTTTGAACTTCTGTTTTGGGGGAATTTATTTTAATAAGAAGAGATATTTTTCCATCCAAAAATATCTAAAAATTGAATAACCTCTCTCTAGAATATTTTCTCTCTCTAAG
This sequence comes from Cibotium barometz, assembly GCF_041138505.1. Taxonomy (NCBI): domain Eukaryota; kingdom Viridiplantae; phylum Streptophyta; class Polypodiopsida; order Cyatheales; family Cibotiaceae; genus Cibotium; species Cibotium barometz. Next base: position 12,589,908 of record NC_141097.1, on the reverse strand, counting down.
TCAAATTAGGTAGAAACAAGATTTGTTATTATTCTGAAAAGGGGGGTTGATTACAGGGGGAGAAACTGGACATCTTTAAGGGCTAGGGGAGGAATCCTACATCCTACCCCACTTAAAAAAACGCGAGATGTCCTCATCTTGCAGGTGGAGTATGATCTCTTTCATCTCCTTCTTCTTCTTCAATCACTTCCAGCGTTACTACCTTGGAAGTGGACGGTTAGCGGTTTGGGAACAACTCTCTTTGACTTCCCCTATTGTGAGGCAGAGGTCTTGCATTACTTTGGTTTGAAACTGCGGGTTGGTTAGAGGGTCTACCTCTGGGATTTCCGTAAATTTGGCGAGGAGAAATTTGATTACTCTGGAAGGAAGGAGCTGGAGTCTGGAATCTTGATCCCTGATTTCCCTGCCCTAAAAACCTTGATCCAAAAGGAGTTGGTCAATCGATATTACGATGTCCAAATCCTTCATAGTTATGGCATTTCACTCCCTTATTCCAGGGTGGAACTTCTGTATATGAGTTCCAGGGGATTGAGTTTCGGGGAAAAGGACATTTCTTCCATTCTAGAACTTCCCCTATTTTGGGATTGACCCTGATATCTCTTAGGCGGTGGAAGGTTGGAATCACCTTCTGGAACTAAAAAACTTTTGAAAGGTGATGGTGTTGGCTTTGGTGGGACCTTGACATCAAAGGTCTTGGAGAATTCCTTCGTCATCCGCACTGCTTCGGCCATGGAAACTGGCTTGGCGTTCTTCACCAAAATACTCAAAGGTTCGCTCAATCCCCGAATGAACCTGGCCATCAATTGTTCTTCACTCAGCGGACGACGAGTGATTGAGGAGGAAAGTGAACGCTTGGTGATATACTTCAATAGGTATGCTCCCCTGGGTTAGCTCTAAGAATTCGTTCATCTAAGTTGTTTCCAAAAAGCTGGGAGGACAAAACCTCGTCCTTAGGTAAATTTTTAGATCATTCCATGTCTGGGTATTTCGATCCAAACGGTTTGTCTTACAGTGGTTTCTCCATGCCACTCTGGCTGTTTCTACTATCTTCAGCCTTGCAAGAGCCATTTCGCTCTTCTCATTGTACCCGGTGACATCAAAGTACTCTTTCATTGCTTCGATCCACTTCTCCACAGCCTCGCCCAAGTTTTCCCCTTCACCCTTCAAAGGTCCAGGCTACGAACTATGAAGAGTTTTACAAACATCCAAGTCAAGCTCTTCCTCATCGAGTTGGGGGTTATCATTTCTACCACCACGATGACCTTGATCCATGTTCCTACACGAAAAAATCTTGTTAAGTCTCTTTATTTATGATTCAAAATTGATTTTTTGATTCATCAGACTCTAGGGTTCTTTAGATAGGTTGGCTCCCCACAGAATCATGGGATAAAGATACTCACATTATCAGATAACAATTCATTTAGAACATATCATTCATATCTTTAATACAATAATGATCTATTAGACCAAAATTCCCATCTGAACAGTCCTCCATGGGGGATTTCTTTTTTTTTTGGGTTGATTTTTAATTTGTCATCCCTTAACTTGATCCACTGGTTCAGCACAATCCACTAATCTTATAGTGATTTGCTGAAGATATTAATGTCATTTCAGTTATGAACATCAACACAGGGACTCGTCCCATTCATCCTCATTATGGTTTTGCTGAGTTTATCACTTTTCAACCAAAAATTCAAGAATCATCATTTTTCAATCAGAATCCAATTCAACTAAATCAGAATTTCAAAATCATGGGTAGTCGTACAGGTGAACGATGGATGGATGTGTATGAATGAGATATGGTGTGGACAGAAGTGATGTGATATAATGTGGATAGAATGTATGTGATGGGATGGTTATGAGAATGTATGTGGTGGTATGAATGAACGAATGTGATGGATATGAATGAATGAGATGTGATGGATGTAAATGGATGTGATGTAATCGAATGTGATGGATATGAATGAATGAGATGTGATGGGTGTAAATGGACGTGATGTAATTGAATGTGATGGACGAGAATTGATGTGGTGTCATGTGAATTGTGATGTGAATGATTATGATTGGATAGGAATAGGTTCATACTTATGAAATGGTTGTGGAATTAAATAATGTGGATTGATAATGGAACAATGTGGAAAGACTAGAGTTCATTATAGAAACTGTAATTATGTCATGTTTTTTAATCTATGGTTTTCTGAATTCTTTGCTTTTTAATGTGAATATGGATGTTAAGCCTTGATGAAAAGACTTCCCCCTTCTCTTCATTAAGAATTTCAGCCTTTCTTTATCCTAAAATGAGTAACAAATAAATTGCCTTAAACTTTTCCTATTGATTACTCTTTAGAAGTGAAAATTGATTAGATTAGAGTGCATTATTTCATCTTGGAATAAATTCTAAAGTAAATTTAGAATGTAAAAATTGAGAAATGGTCAGCCATACAAAGGAGGTTATGGCAAAATTTTCTTGAATTTTGTGGAAATAAGTTTTATCTTTATGTTATTCAAAAAGAATAATCCCCATCGTTTCTGCATTCTAAAAGATTTTTTTTTCATTTTAGTTGACGGACAGTCAATGGAGGACGTCTCATGTAGCAAGGTCTGTCTAGGTCTTGACCAATCTTGGCTCGATTAAAATGGTGACATCTGCTCGTTCCACCACATGAGATGTGGCATCATATCCAAACCTTAAAATTGGGCAAAGGTTATTTGAGGGGTGTAAGCCTTGGTTTGTGAGGTACTCATGACAGCATGACACATGTTGTTATCACTACCATGTTGAGTTCCACCTTTTTTATGATGTGTTCCGTTCTCTTAGTGGGCATAGAGATTGCCTCGCAGTCCTCATGATTTCATCCATTCTCTTTTGTGTGCACGCATGCCCATTTCCATATGATGCCTTGTGTGTGGAGAGCAATTGCACATCATGTGGTTCACTTGCACATCTACAAATGGTAGATCTTGATGCAAGTGACCAAAAGATAGTGCCATGGTGACGTTATGAGTATGTGACACACCAGCTCTAGAGTGGGGGCAGTCCAAGAAGTTGTAGCTTGTGGACAAACATTCACCACGTTGTCACTTCACAACCACCTTTAAGGAGCAGATCTATCCCTATATATGGCACAATTATTGTGCCAAGTGGCAGGATCGTCAATTCTAAGCATGCCTGGTAGAGTTTCCTATTGGTGTGGTTGTCTCTGTGGTTGATTTTGCAGAGAACTACACCCTCACACCTTTTCAAGAGATACAATCTAAGTATTACTTCTTGCAGCAGGTAATGGTTTTATATTTCATAATATTTGTTCCATGTTTAAACTATACTACTTATTTGATTTTCTGTGTCCTAATCGTCTCTCTTCCTTACCTCACCAGGTTGCTATTATGGTCCACATTAGGTATTGACATTTTTGACACCTCAGTGTGGGGGAATTCCCCTCATGAAGGAGACGCCTATTTCACATGTGTGGTGGAGTTTTAAACTCTCAAATAATGAGATATTTTATCTCTCCTCTCTCCTATTTCAACTAGAACCAAAAAGTAAGCTAAACTGACCTAAAAATGGTCAAAAAGTGACCAAATTGATCTGGTAAATTCTAGAATCAATTGGCTTGGTTAGAGGCTCACTCTTTCCTATAAATAGAAGCCTCCCCCTTTGTAAAAGTTTGATAGTGTTTAATGCACTGTTACTCTACTCCTCCCTAGAGCCAAAAACATTGAATTCATTGATAATTCACTTGTTTTTGACTATTTCCTCGACAAAGAATTGGTGGCCACTCTTGATTCAAGCAAGAGTAGAACCCTCATTCCATCAAGCCAAAGGATAGCTCACAAAACTTCATGTAAGTTAGAAATTCTACTTTTTTCTAATTCTGTTCTATGGTTTATGATTTCTTGCTTCTTTTAAATAAAAATTGGATGTTATGCCTTGATAGAAGGCTTCCCCCTTCTCTTCATTGAATTCAGCCCTTCTTTATCCAAGATGTGTAATCAATTAAATAGAGTTAAACTTTTCATATTGTCTCTCTTTAAAAAATCAGAATTGATTAGATTAGAGTGCTAAATTCATCTTGGGTTAAATTCCAAGTAGAATTAGAATGCAAAAATTGAAAAATGGCCAGCCAAACAAAGGAGGTTATGGCAAAATTTTCTTAAATTTTGTAGAAATAAGTTTTATCTTTATGTTATTCAAAAAGAGTAATCCCCTTCGTTTGTGTATTCTAAAAGTGTTATTTTCATTCTATGCATAGAAAAATGCATATTGGATATTTTTTTATTATAAAAGTGTAATTTTGATTAGATTCAAATTTTATGCATAGAAAGATGCATATTGGATATTTTTTTATTATAAAAGTGTGATTTTCATTAGATTCAAATTCTAGCCATAGAAAGATGCATATTTGATATTGTTTTATTATAAAAGTGTGATTTTCATTAGATTTAAATTCTATGCACACAAAGATGCATATTGGATATTTTTTTATTATAAAAGTGTGATTTTCATTAGATTTAAATTATATTCATAGAAAGATGCATATTGGATATTTTTTTATTATAAAAGTGTGATTTTCATTAGATTTAAATTCTATGCACGCATATTGGATATTTTCTTATTATAAAAGTGTGATTTTCATTAGATTTAAATTCTATGCATAGAAAGATGCATAAAGGAATCCATTTTTATTTCAAAAGAGTTATTCTCATTTTATGCATAGAAAGATGCATAAAGGAATTCATTTTTATTTCAAAAGAGTTATTCTCATTAATCTTGATTTTATGCATAGAAAGATGCATAAAGGAATTCATTTTTATTTCAAAAGAGTTATTCTCATTAATTTTGATTTATGCATAGAAACATACATAAAGGAATTCGTTTTTATTTCAAAAGAGTTATTCTCAGTAATTTTGATTTTATGCATAGAAAGATGCATAAAGGAATTCATCCTTATTTTAAAAGAGTTATTCTCATTTTATGCATAGAAAGATGCATAAATGAATTCATTTTTATTTCAAAAGAGTTATGCTCATTAATTTTGATTTTATGCATAGAAAGATGCATAAAGGAATTCGTTTTTATTTCAAAAGAGTTATTCTCATTAATTTTGATTTTATGCATAGAAAGATGCATAAAGGAACTAATTTTTGTTTCGAAAGTGTTATTTTTCTTAAAATTGACATTATGCATAAATAGATGTATAGAAGGGTTTTTATATAAAAGTGTTATTCCCTTTGAAGTTGATTTTCATAAAAGAATGAATGGATGGATAGATGTGATGTGAATCAGATAAATGTGAATAAATGGATGGATAGATAGGAACTATCGAAAAGGTCCCTGTGTGGACAGGTGGTGAGCGTTCTGGTTGCCAATGATGCCATAGGTACACCGGTGAAGGAATGATTAGAAAAAAGGATTTAAGTGGAGATTTTGAGGATTATGATCAGTGACACAATGGTTTCATTAAATGATTGTTTTGAAAGATAGCTGATTATGTGAAAAAGGCAATTTCATATTGGGTGTGTAAGTGGTGTGACTAGCTTTAAGTTTGCATAAATATCTAGCTAGGGGGCCTGGGAAATCTTTTCCTTGGTACCCGAGACAAAACCTAACCAAATTCCTAATTAGATCCCATCACTACAGTGGTTGGGCAATTGGCTAGGGCAATTGGCTAACCCATGGGAGTGGATGGGGTTAGGGCTGGACTGATGGATCCCTAAAATGAGACAATTTTTAATGGTATTGTTCTATGGAAAAGAATCAATAGTTGTGCATCTCAATGAGGAAAAAAGCGTTGGTCTCTATGATCGAATTGCAATCTTTCCCTTGATCTGACTATGGGACTTACGGGTTCGGTCAGATCAGCTCAGTTAGTTAAGGCTTTTGACTAGGTTAGAGAAAAGTTATCCTGGGGAGGAATCGCCTTTACTTTCCGGGCAAGGGAAGTTTTTTACGAGGTCGGTTTGGGAAGAACCGATAGATTAGTCTCTTGTCCAGATATCCGTGGGTGAGGCCCCGACGAGTGTGGGACCCTGGCTTGTGCAAGAAGTGCTACTTCCGCTGCTAGCACCCCTGAATTCGTTGCACGGTGGGGACAAGGATCTCACAGCTGGTATCAGAGCAAATTGGCTAATGAGGATTAACCGATAAGCCAAGAATGTCATAAATTTATGAAGTAGCAGTAAAAGGTTGGAATTATGTGATGAAACTCATACAAATTGATATTTAGAATGACATTCCTAAACTTATAATTGGGTCTTCAGATGGAAGTACTGCACTTGTATGGAATCCCTGACTTGCTTGAGGCCTACACATGATGTATTTATCTTATAGTTCCAAGGGCCGTGACTACCCGTATATATACCGAGGGTATAACTGTAGCTCTTTACTGGCAGTATATACGAGTAAATCTAAGATCTTGAAATTATAAGCAAAAATACTATCTAGATGATGAATTCGAATGTGGTTGATATGATTTTAAAATTCTGATTGAAAAATGATGATTCCTTAATTTTTGGTTGAAAAGCGATAAACTGAGCAAAATCACAATGAGGATGAATGGGACGAGTCCCTGTGTTGATGTTCATAAACTGAAATGACGTTAATGTCTTCAGCAAATCACTATGAGATTAGTGGATTGTGCTGATAGATTGCTCTTGTTAACACTTGACCTAGTGGATCAAGTTAAGGGATGACAAATTAAAAATAAAATAAAAAAATGAAATCCCACATGGAGGACTGTTCAGATGGAAATTTTGGTCTACTAGACCATTATTGTGTTAAAGATTTGAATGATATGTTCTAAATAAATTATTATCAAATAATGCGAGTATCTTTATCCCATGATTCTGTGGGGAGACGACCTATCTAAAGAACCCTACAGTCTGATGAATCAAAAATCGGATTTGAATCATAAATAATAGGACTTAACAAGATTTTCTCGTATTGTAGGAACATGGATCAAGGTCATTGCTCGTGGTAGAAATGATAACCCCCAACTCGATGATTGAGGAAGAGCTCGACTTGGATGTTTGTAAAACTCTTCATAGTTCGTAGCCTCGACCTTTCGAGGGTGAAGGGGAAAACTTGGGCGAGGCTGTGGAGAAGTGGATCAAAGCAATGGAAGAGTACTTTGATGTCACCGGCGGGGGTACAATGAGAAGAGAAAAATGGCTCTTGCAAGGTTGAAGATAGTAGAAATAGCCAGAGTGGCATGGAGAAACCACAGCGAGACAAACCATCTGGATCGGAATACCCAGACATGGAATGATCTAAAATTTACCTAAGGACGAGGTTCTGTCCTCCCGGCTTTTTGGAAACAACTTAGATGAACGAATTCTTAGAGCTAACCCAGGGGAGTATACCTATTGAAGTATATCACCAAGCGTTCGCTCTCCTCCTCAATTACTCGCCACCGCTGAGTGAAGAACAGTTGATGGCCAGGTTCATTCACGGCGGGGACTGAACAAACCTTTGAATATTTTGGTGAAGAATGCCAAGCCAGTTTCCATGGCCAAAGCAGTGCGGATGGCGAAGGATTTCTCCAAAACCTTTCATGTCAAGGTCCCACCAAAGCAGCCAGCACCATCACCTTTCAAAAGGTTTTTAGTTCCAAAAGGTGATTCCAACCTTCCACCACCTAAGAGATATCAGGGTCAATCCCAGGATAGGGGAAGTTCTAGAATGGAAGAAATGTCCTTTTTCCGAAACTCAATCCCCTGGAATTCAACTACAGAAGTTCTACCCTTGAATAAGGGAGTGAAATGCTATAATTATCAAGGATGTGGACATCGTAGTATGGATTGTCCAACTCCTTTTGGATCAAGGTTTTCAGGGTAGGGAAATGAGGGATTTGGACATCGTAGTATGGATTGTTCAACTCCTTTTGGATCAAGGTTTTCAGGGCAACGAAATCAGGGATCAAGATTCCAGACTCCAGCTCCTTCCTTCCAGAGTAATTAGGTTTCTACCTGCCAAATTTACGAAAATCCCAGAGGTAGACCCTCTAACCAACTCGTAGTTTCAAACCAAAGTAATGCAAGACCTCTGCCTCAGAACAGGGGAAGTCAAAGAGAGTTGTTCTTAAACCGACCATCCACTTCCAAGGCAGTAACGCTGGAAGTGATTGAAGAAGAACAAGGAGCTGAAAGAGATCATACTCCACCTCTGCGAGATGAGGACATATCGCGTTTTTTTAAGTGGGGTAGGATGTAAGATTCCTCCCCCATCCCTTAAAGATGTCCAGTTTCTCCCCCTGTAATCAACCCCCCTTTTCAGAATAATAACAGATCTTATTTTGACTTAGAGAGAGAAAATATTCTAGAGAGAGGTTATTCAATTTTTAGATATTTTTGGATGAAAAAAATATCTCTTCTTATTAAAATAAATTCCCCTGAAACAGAAGTTCAAAAATAATTTCAGAAGGTACATTAGAAATAAATTATAATCTGTTCAAAAGGCCTTAGTCTAAGGGTTCATATTTTTTGAAAATTTTAGATTAAGGTTCTAAGGGGCCAATTAGATTAATACAAATGTAGGGAGGAGTTTAATTGAATAAATAAAGAAAATCCCCTAAAACATGAGTAAATACTCACATAAGATGAAGAGTTGACTAAGGACAACATTATTAGTTAAAAAAGAAGAGATATTTAGAGAAAATGATACATTTTTGACACCTCAGTGTGGGGGAATTCCCCTCATGAAGGAGGTGCCTACTTCACATGTGTGGTGGAGTTTTAAACTCTCAAATAATGTTATATTTTATCTCTCCTCTCTCCTATTTCAACTAGAACCAAAAAGTAAGCTAAACTCACCTAAAAATGGTCAAAAAGTGACCAAACTGATCTAGAAAATTCTAGAATCAGTTTGCTTGGTTAGAGGCTCACTTTTTCCTATAAATAGAAGCCTCTCCCTTTGTAAAAGTTTGATAGTGTTTTATGCACTGTTACTCTACTCCTCCCTAGAGCCAAAAACATTGAATTCATTGATAATTCACTTGTTTTTAACTATTTCCTCTATAAAGAATTGGTGGCCACTCTTGATCCAAGCAAGAGTAGAATCCTCAATCCATCAAGCCAAAGGATGCATATTGGATATTTTTTTATTATAAAAGTGTGATTTTCATTAGATTTAAGTTCTATGAACAGAAAGATGCATATTGGATATTTTCTTATTATAAATTGTGTGATTTTCATTAGATTTAAATTCTATGCATAGAAAGATGCATAAAGGAATCCATTTTTATTTCAAAAGAGTTATTCTCATTTTATGCATAGAAAGATGCATAAAGGAACTCATTTTTATTTCAATAGTGTTATTCTCATTAATCTTGATTTTATGGATAGAAAGATGCAAAAAGGAATTCATTTTTATTTCAAAAGAGTTATTCTCATTAACTTTGATTTTATGCATAGAAAGATGCATAAAGGAATTCGTTTTTATTTATGCATAGAAAGATGCATAAAGGAATCCGTTTTTATTTCAAAAGAGTTATTCTCAGAAATTTTGATTTTATGCATAGAAAGATGCATAAAGGAATGCGTTTTTATTTCAAAAGAGTAATTCTCATTTTATGCATCAAAAGATGCATAAAGGAATTCATTTTTATTTCAAAAGAGTTATTCTCATTAATTTTGATTTTATGCATAGAAAGATGCATAAAGGAATTCATTTTTATTTCAAAAGAGTTATTCTCATTAATTTTGATTTTATGCATAGAAAGATGCATAAAGGAATTCGTTTTTATTTCAAAAGAGTTATTCTCATTAATTTTGATTTAATGCATAGAAAGATGCATAAAGAAATTTATTTTTATTTCAAAAGTGTTATTTTTCCTAAAATTAAATTTATGCATAAATAGATGTATAAAAGGATTTTTATAAAAGTGTTATTCCCACTGAAGTTGATTTTTATAAAAGAATGAATGGATGGATAGATGTGATGTGAATCAGATAAATGTGAATAAATGGATGGATAGATGTGATGTGAATCAGATAAATGTGAATGAATGGATGGTTAGATGTGATGTGAATCAGATAAATTTGAATGAATGGATGGATAGATGTGATGTGAATCAGATAAATGTGAATGAATGGATGGATAGATGTGATGTGAATCAGATAAATGTGAATGAATGGATGGATAGATGTGATGTGAATCAGATAAATGTGAATGAATGGATGGATAGATGTGATGTGAATCAGATAAATGTGAATGAATAGATGGATGGATGTGGATGTATGTGAAGAATGGATGTGGATGTATGTGAAATAATGGATGTGGATGTGGATGTATGTGAAGAATGGAAGTGGATGTATGTGAAGAATGGAAGTGGATGTATGTGAAAGAATGGATGTAGATGTGTGTATGTGAAAGGATGGATGTATATGTGTGTATGTGAAAGGATGGATGTATATGTTTGTATGTGAAAGGATGGATGTGGATGTATGTGAAAGGATAGATGTGGATGTGTATGTGATAAGTATGGATGTGGATGTATGTGGAAGAATATATGTGGATGTGAATGTGATGGATATGAACGAGAATTGAGGTGATGAGATGTGATGTAAATTGGATAGATATGAATGATAAGGGATGTGAATGAATGTGATGGCATGAGAATCGAGATGAGAATGAATGATATGGGATGTGAATGAATGTGATAGCATGTGAATCATGATGTGAATGAATGGTAATGGATGTAAATGAATGTGATAGCCTGTGAATTGGGATGTGAATGAATGATAAGGGATGTGAACAAATGTGATGGCATGTGAATTGGGATGAGAATGAATGGTGTATGGGATGTGAATGGACGTGATGAGATGTGAATCGGGATGTGAATGAATGAGTGGTGATGTGAAATGGATGTGATAAGATGCGATGTAAATTGGATAGATGTTAATGAATGTGATGTGATGAGATGTATGGGTAAATACGAGTGGATGAGATTTTATGAGGTTAATTGAGGAAATTGGGTGTGTAAGTGGTGTGACTAGCTTTAAGTTTGTATCACTATCCGCCGGCTAGGGGGCCTGGGAACTTTTTTCCTAATACTCGGGACAAAACCTAACCAAATTCCTAATTGGATCCCACAACTATAGTGGTTGGGCGGTTGGCTAACCCATGGGACTAGATGGGGCTAGGCTGATCGATGGATCCCTAAAGTGAGACTAAATTTCTATTGGTACGATAGATGAAGTAAATCCTCGATAAAAAATATTCTATGGAAAAGAATCAACGGCTGTGCCTCTCAATGAGAAAAAAAGCGTTGGTCTCTACTATGATCCAAGTGCAATATTTCCCTTGATCTGACTATGGGACTTAGGGTTTGGTCAGATCAGCTCAGTTAGTTAAGGCTTTTGACTACGTTAGAGAAAAGTTATCCTAGAGGAATCACATGTGCTTTTCGAGCAAGGGAAGTTTTTTCCGGGTTCAGTTTCGGAAGAACCGATGGATTAGTCTCTTGTCCGGATATCCGTGGGCGAGGCCCCGAGTGTGGGACCTTGGCCCACGCAAGAAGTGCTACTTTCGCTGCTATCACCCTTGAATTCGTTTGTGGAGTGGGGACAGGGATCTCACATTTTCCATTTAAATGATTGAATTCCAAATATGATGGGAAGTCCTCTTTTATCATTTAAATTTATTCATGCATAAAATAGTTTATCTAAAATTCTTCTTTAATTTTTAAATAAAATATCCATTATTTTAATATTCCAAATTTTCTCTTTGTCCATTGGAATACATGGACCTCCATTATCATGGGAATTCCTCTTTTATCCATAAAAATGAAATTACTAAAAATTTCTCTTTTTCTCTAATTAACTATTTATACATAAATATTTAAAAATTAATTTTCCATGGATATGACAAGAATTATTCATTTAACATAGGATGACTAATCCTAGAATATGGTAGGAAGTCCTCTTTTCACATTATGCATAAAAATGATTTATGTGTTAATTTCTAAAAATTTTGCCATAGCTCCGCTGCTATTACTGATAATTTTCAATAATTTTGAAAATCATAAGACTTAGTAATATATCTAAATCCAATTTATGGATCTAAATCATAATTTTATCATAATTTATGTAACATAAAAGTATTAAAAAGCCATTTCTTTAGCCTCTAGCTTGACTAGCATAGAGTTTGATTTTAGAATTGAGAACTGCTCCATGAGAAGCATCATTTGAATAGAGAATTGGTCATAAGAATGACCATTCTTTCGGAGAGAGAGATATATACTTTAAAAACATCCTAAATTAAGCATAAATGTAAACTTTTTATGAGTACCTATTAGAATTCATTAGAGAGCTTGATTTGCATTGAAAAACCATTCATTTGAAAACTTCTCAAGCTTGAGAGGGGTTGAGAAGTGAAAAACATTTAGAATAGGAGAGAAAAAACCATAAAGTCACATCTTACCTCTTGTTTTGCTTACTTCTCTATTCTCAGAAGAGGCCCCCAACCAATCAATTGGTTAGTATGTTGAGAGGAAAGCTTCAAGGAAGGTTGAACAGAGAGAGAAACTCCAATCTCTCCAAATTGTAGAGGATTTTTTAGGGGATAATAGAGAATATGCTTATTCTAATGTAATATTGGCATGATCTAGTTCACAAATGAGAATACAAAAGAATAAGGGCCTATTTATAGGTGAGGGAGGCCACTAACTGAGTCCAACTAAGTTCTAGAATTTGGACAAGATTTGGACTAGTTTAGCTCCCTTTTTGATCCAGTTTGATCCCGAAGAGAGGAGAGATAAAAATATCTTAATATTTTTTAATTTAAAACTCATTCACATGTGTGAAATAGGCACCTCCTTGAAGTCTCCCCCCCTCCTTACTAAGGTGTCAAAATTGTATGTTATCTAAAATTTCTCTTTTCTTTAGTAAAAATATTCAATATTCCAAATATACTAAGAATTCATCTTTTTCCATTTAAATGATTGAATTCCAAATAAGATGGGAATTTCTCTTTCATCATTTAAATTTATACATGCATAAGATAAATTTAACTAAAATTTCTCTTAAAAATTAAATAAAAATATTCATTAATCCTAATATGACAAGAATTCCACTTTTTCCATTTAAATGATTGAATTCTATTTAAATGATTAAATTCCAAATATGATGGGAAGTCCTCTTTTATTATTTAAGTTTATTCATGCATAAAATAATTTATCTAAAATTCTTCTTTAATTTTTAAATAAAATATCCATTATTTTAATATTCCAAATTTTCTCTTTGTTCATTGGAATACATGGATCTCCATTATCATGGGAATTCCTCTTTTATCATAAAAATAAATTTACTAAAATTTTCTCTTTTTCTCTAATTAACTATTTATACATAAACATTTAAAAATTAATTTTCCATGGATATGACGAGAATTATTCATTTAACATAGGATGACTAATCCTAGAATATGGTAGGAAGTCCTCTTTTCACATTATGCATAAAAATGATTTATGTGTTAATTTTTAAAAATTTTGCCATAGCTCCGATGTTACTAATAATTTTTAATAATTTTGAAAATCATAAGACTTAGTAATACACTTATGATAGATTAACTATCAATAGATCTAAATCCAATTTATGGATCTAAATCATAATTTATGTAACATAAAAGCATTAAAAAGCCATTTCTTTAGCCTCTAGCTTGACCAGCATAGAGTTTGATTTTAGAAATGAGAATTGCTCCATGAGAAGCATCATTTGAATAGAGAATTGGTCATAGGAATGACCATTCTTTGGGGGAGAGAGAGAGATATACTTAAAAAACATCCTAAATTAAGCATAAATATAATTTTTTAATGATTAATCATTAGAATTCATTAGAGAGCTTCATTTGCATTGAAAAACCATTCATTTGAATACTTCTCAAGCTTGAGAGGGGTTGAGAAGTGAAAAACATTTGGAATAGGAGAGAACAAACCATAAAGTCACATCTTACCTCTTGTTTTGCTTGCTTCTCTATTCTCAAAAGAGGTCCCCAGCCAATCAATTGGTTAGTATGTTGAGAAGAAAACTTCAAGGAAGGTTGAAGAGAGAGAGAAACTCCAATCTCTCCAAATTGTAGAGGATTTCAAGGGGATAATAAAGAATATGCTTATTCTAATGCAATATTCGCATGGTCTAGTTCAAAGATGAGAATACAAAATAATGAGGGTCTGTTTATAGGTGAGGGAGGCTACTAACTGAGACTAAAAAAATTCTAGAATTTTCCAGCTTCAGTTTGGCTTAATTTGGACAAGATTTTGACCAGTTTAGCTCCTTTTTAGATCCAATTTGATCCAGGAGAGATAAAAATATCTTAATATTTTTGAATTTAAAACTCATTCACATGTGTTAAATAAGTACCTCCTTGAAATCTCCCCCCTCCTTACTAAGGTGTCAAAATTGTATGATTACTCCAAAATATCTCATTATTTTAGTATATCTCATAGTTTTTAACTAATAAATCTTGTACTCAATCAACTCTTCATCTTATGTGGCATTTACTCATTTTTGGGTATTTCCTTTTATTCATTGTATTTATCTCATCCCAACACTTGGATGAATCTTATTGGCCTATAGGAACCTTAATTGGACCATAATCCAAAAATTTCAGAAAATCTTGACCCTTAGGCTAAGGTCTTTTAAATCATTTTTAATTGATTCCTAATGCACCTTGGAAAATTTATTTTGATTTTCTATTTCAGGGAAACATATTTTTGATATTAGGAGAATTTTTTTATCCAAAAATATCTCAATATTGAATTACCACTCTCTAGAATTTTTTATCTCTCTAGGTAAAAACAAGGAAAAATAATATTTTCTTGTATTCAAAAATAGAGAATGATTACATGGGGTTGAAATAAAGGCTTATTCATTATTCAAGCTGAGGAGGAATCTTAAAAGTATCCTATCCCTAGGATTGACGAACTTCTGGATCGGTTAAGTGTGACCCAAATGTTCACAAAGATAGATCTCAAATCCAGGTACTACCAAATCAGAATCAAGGAACATGACATCTTGAAGATAGCATTTAATACTCGCTATGGGCATTATGAATTCACAGTCATGCTGTTTGGATTGACTAATGCCCCGGCGATGTTTAATCATCTTATGCAAGATATTCTCAGAGAATACTTGGATAATTTTGATCTGTCTTCTTCGATGATATCTTGGTATACTCAAAGAATGCTGCAGATCTGTCTTCTTCGATGATATCTTGGTATACTCAAAGAATGCTGCAGATCATGAAGATCATGTGCGCAAGGTCCTAGAAATCCTAAAGAAGCACCAACTCTTTGCAAAAAAGAGTAAGTGCTCTTTCTCTGTTGACGAGGTGGAATACTTGGGATTCATAGTGTCTAAAAATGGGATTTCTCCTAACCCCGCAAAGATCCAAGAAGTTGTAGATTGGCCGGAACCCAACGGTAAAGAAAGTGAGAGAATTCCTAGGATTAACTGGATGGTATAGGATCTTTATACCCAGGTATGCTCAGATAGCATCCCCTTTAACTAACCTTCTCAAGAAGAGTACCCTATTTTAGTGGATTGCAATGTGTCAGAGTGCCTTTGATAAGCTGAAGACAGCCTTAGTAACCAACCCTGTCCTTAAATTGCCAGATTTTACCAAACCTTTTAAGGTAGTTACTGATGCTAGTGGGTTTGCCTTAGGCGGTGCTCTTATGCAGGAAGGTCATGCAGTGGCCTATGAATCCAGAAAGCTCAGAACACATGAGAGAAATTATGCCATCCACCACGACATGGAGTTACTCTCAGTAGTTTATGCTCTGAAGTTGTGGAGACATTATCTTTTGGGACAGAGGTTCACCTTGATGACAGACCATCAAAGTCTGAAGTGGATCTTCACCCAAAGGGATCTCAACATGCGTCAAAGGAGATGGATGCAGACCCTGTAGAAATTCAATTTTTAGATTAAGTATCGGCCAAGGAAAGAAAATGTGGTGGCAGATGCGCTTAGCAAAAAAGCCTCCTTGCTTGCAATTACAGTGGTGTCAAATCCATTAATCAGTGAAGCAAGGGAGAGAATCATGCATGACAAATTCTTTGCCCTATTGCTACCCTTCTGATGCAGGAAAGCAAGACTCCTCAGGAAATGAGTCGAGTTCTTGGATACAAATTGGATGAAGGATGCATGTATTATAATAATCGACTATGCATTCCCAATGATGAGGGAATAAAGGGAAGGATTCGTAGAGAAGCCCATGATAGCCTGATAGTAGCTGGACATCTAGCGTTTATAAAAACCTATATGTCTTTGAAGAAAAGCTTCTTCTGGCCAGGATGCAAAAAGGATGTACTTGATCATGTGCGGCAATGCTTAATGTGTCAGAGAGTCAAGGCAGAGAGAATCAAGATGCCAGGGAAACTGCAGCCTCTAGACATTCCACAGATGAAGTGGGAATGTATCAATATGGACTTTGTCACTGGATTACCTTCAGTGCAATCAGGTTACAACTCCATTTTTGTCATAGTTGAAAGACTAACTAAACTTGCCCATCTGATTCCAATGAAAGAAACATACACTACAGTGGATCTTGCCAGAGTGTTCCTCCTTAAAGAGATCTTCTGATTGGATGGATTACCTAGGAGGATAGTAAGTGATAGAGATCCCAAATTCACATCAAAATTTTGGAGTAGAAACTTTCTTGGATCTCAATACAACCTATCACCCCAAAAAATATGGCTAGAATGAAAGAGTGAATCAGGTCATAGAAGATATTCTTCGGTCATGCTGTATCTGGGAACCCAAAAAGTGGTTAAGCCATTTGCATCTAGTTGAATTTTCTTATAATGCTTCTTATCATCGAAGCATTGGAATGAGCCCTTTCAAAGCTCTGTATGGACAAGAATGGCTTATAGCATTGACTTGGTTCGCCGACCCAATGATTAGAGTCGAGATGTCTAGACAAATGCTTGATGACATGGACCAACAAATGAAATCAATCCGTAAAGATATTAAGGCAGCCCAAGATAGGCAAAAGCAGTATATGACCAAAAAGAGATCAGAGAGAGAGAGTCTGAAGAATTAAATATGGTCTTCATTCGAGTACGACCAAAAAGAAGTTCCTTATCTTTAGGGAAGTATAAGAAGCTCTCTCCGAGATACTGTGGACCATATGTTGTTATAAAGAAAGTAGGTGATCTAGCTTATAAACTTCCTCTGCCTCCCCACCTCAAGGTACAAAATGTATTCCACGTCAGTTTGCTTAAGAAATATGTACCCAACCCGAATCACGTGCTTGATAGATGAACAATTGATTTCTTCGACTTAAGGCCAGATGGTACTCCAACCGTGAAGAAATCTTTGACGTTCGGGAGAAGGTTCTCAGGAGCAGAGTCCTTAGAGAGTTTTTAGTCAAGTGGAAGTTCTTTCCTCTAGAAGACGCCACATGGGAGAAAGAAGAAGAGTTGGCAAAAGATTACCCCCACTTTGCGAGATGAGGACATCTTGTGTTTTTCAATTGGGAGAGGTTGTAAGATTCCTCCTTAGCCTAAATAATGAATAAGCTTTTACCTCAATCCCCTGTATCATTCCCTATTTTCTGAATACAAGAAAATATTCTTTTTGCTTAGAGAGAAGAAAAATTCTAGAGAGAGGTAATTTAATATATTGAGATATTTATATATATATAAATTCTCCTAATATCTAAAATATAGTGCATTAGGAATCAATTAAAAATGATACAAGGGACCTTAGCCTAAGAGTCTAGATTCTAAAAAAAATTTGGATTATGGTCCAATTAAGGTTCCTATGGACCAATAGGATTAATCCAAGTGTTCAAATGAGATAAATCCAATGAATAAAATAAAATATCCAAAAATGAGTAAATGCTCACATAAGATGAAGAGTTGACTGAGTACAAGGTCTATTAGTTAAAAATTAAGAGATATTACTAAAAAAATAAGATATTTTGAAGAAATGATGAATTTTTGACACCTTGGTAAGGAGAGGGGGACTTTGAGGTAGGCGCCTCCCTCAAATGTGTGGGAGGATTTTTAATACAAAAACATTGTGATATTTTTATCTCTCCTCTCTCCTGGATCAAACTGGATCAAAAGGGGAGCCAAACTGGTCCAAATCTTGTCCAAATTTAGTCAAATTGAAGCTAGAAAATTGTAGAACCCAATTGGACTCATTTAGTGGCCTCCCTCACCTATAAATAGACTCGCATTCTTTTGTATTCTCATCTGTGAGCTATACCATGCTAGTATTATATTAAAATAATCATATTTTCTATCATCCCTTAAAAATCCTCTACTTTTGGGGAGCTTGGAGCTTCTCTCTCTCTCTTCAACAACTCTTGGAGATCTCTTCTCCACTTGCTAAACCAATTGATTGCTAAACCAATTGATTGGTTGGGGGCTTCACTTCTAGAAAAAAAGGCAAGCTAATCCTTGTGGTGGTAAGAATGAATTTTATGGTTTTTTGTTAATATTCTCAAATGAATTCTCTTCTCAACCCCTCTCAAGCTTGAGAAGTTTTCTAATTGTTTGTTTTAAATTCAAATCAAGCTTTCCCTAGGAATTTTAATGTGTAATCAAGAAAAAGTTAATCTTTATGCTTATTTAGAATGCTTTGTTTTGTATATCTCTCTCTCCAAAAAGAATAGTCATTCCTATGGCTAATTCTTTAGCAAAATAATGCTTCTCATTGATAAATTCTTAATTCAAAATCAAACTCTAAGCTTGTTAAGCTAGAGAAATAGAAAATGGTATTTTTATGACAAAATAATGGTTAATTCTTTTGAATTATTTATAAGTAGTTAAAAACTACTTTAATTGATACTTATCAAATTGGAAAAAGAGGAATAATGGAAATAGCTTAATTTGGTAGAATAATCATGATTAAGTTTATGATTATGATTAAAATTATGATTTAAATTCATAGTTTAGGTTTAAGTTTAAGAATAGATTTTCTATCATATTTTCATTATAATGTTTTATTCTTTTAAGAAAAAAATAAAAATTATCAGTAATAACATGAAGCTATGGTAAAATTTTTAAAAAATAAAACATACCTTATTTTTATGCACAATGCTAAAAGAGGACTTCCTACCATACTCTAGGTTTGGATATCCTATGCAAAAAGAATGATTTTCCTCATATTCATGGGAAATAAATTTTTAGTTTTTATGCCTAGATATTTAATTAAAAGAAAAGAGAACTTTTTGGTAAATTTATTTTATGCATAAGAACTTTTTAAATGATGAAAGAGGAATTCCCATGACATTTGGCATTTAATCATTTAAATACAAAAAGAGAAATTTTTAGCATATTTAAAATAATAAATATTTTTATTTTAAATAAATTTATTTTATGATAAAAGAGAAATTCCCATGATATTTGGAATTCAATCATTTAAATGCAAAAAGAGAAATTTTAAGCATATTCAAAAAAATGGATATTTGTATTTAATTAAAAGAAGAATTTTTATGGTATTTTAAGTAGAGAAAGGTTTAAATTAAATTTTGGTGAGACAAAAGAGAAATTCTCACCATAATTCCACCTAGAAAATTGGGGTTGATAATTAGATTGATAGAAAGAATAGTCTTAGATATTTTATGTGGATAAATCACCAAATTGATATTTAACCAAAATAGATTATTAGAAGAAGAGTATTTTTTTAAAAATCCAATATTCTCATATGGAACCATTTCTTAATCTATTATGGTTAGGAAGGAATGAAATTCATAAAGTTGGAATTTTCCTTACGGTTAGAAGTTCACTAGATTTTTATTTGAAGAAAATCCTTACAAATCAAAGTTAGAAGTAAACCGAATAATTTTGGTTAGACCATGACTATGAGAGGGGCGGCTAGTAAACTACTTGCCCATCTCTCAAATTTAAATCAAGCAAAAACCTCGTGTGACCAATTCTAATTCTTGGCACAAAAAATAGACTAGCATTGAATTAGCATAGTTTTCCCTTAACCGAAATCACCAAGAATCTAGTTGCAAATTCAATCAAATGATGGGTAGATTTCCCTGATGAGAGATCAATGATTCTCATTAAGAAAATCTAGATTAAAGGAAGAGGGTTTTGTGGAACCAATCTCGAATCGGGAATTCTACTTGCATAGAACCTCTGTTTTCATTAAGGGACTGTTTTATGCCAAAATGTTGGAGAAAGCTTTTGGTATGTGATTAACTAAGGAAAGACTCGTTGCAACAACTGGCCCCGAGAGTCATCGAGGGATGTCGCTCGCCGCGGGGCAAAGCCTGCCAAGGTCTTGACCAGCCTCAGTATGGTTAAAATGGTGCGCTTTCGGTACGATGGGCGAGGACCGACGAAGCGGTCCTTGAGTGAAGTGCTAGGACACGTAAGTAGGATCCTAGAGGGCTCTGAGACGAGGTGATGCATGGGCTCGCGGTTGCTAGAACACCCATGTGTACATCGAGGAAGATACGGATGATGAATCGAAAGAATGACTTTTGTGATGGAATTTTGATATTGGATCTCGTCGGGTGACCAGCTGGTCTTCAACGGAGAGACCGGATGGTATATTTTGTAAAATAATGGACTCAATATTTTGGAGGATTATGATCAATAATACTATGATTTCATTGAAAGATCATTTTAAAGATAGCCCAATCTGTTATAATGGTAATTTCATATTAGGTGTGTAAGTAGTATTCCTACCCTAAATTTTGCTTAAAGCGCCGACTAGGGGGCCTGGGAACTGTTTCCTCAGTACCCAGGCAAAACATAACCAAATTTTTATAAAGGAATCCTACCAATACAATGGTTGGGGGTGGTTGGCTAACCCATGGGCCGAGGCTAGATCGAGGGATTCCTGTGATACAAATATTTACCATTAAGTTACGTTAGTTAGATTAAGTCCTAGAAGACCCTTGTTTCGTGGGAGGGAATCAACATGTTGTGCCTCGCTAAAGGAGGAAAAAAGAGGTGATTCTATGGACCAAGTGCAAGTCTCTTCTTTGATCTGACCATGTGACTTTTGGGTTTAGTTGGATCAGTTTGGTTAGTTAAGACTTTGACTTGTTAGATCAATTCTCCCATTAGTTTGGTTAGTTAAGACTTTGACTCGTTAGATCAATTCTCCCATTAGATGATTTTCCTGGTGGAATCGCCCGGAAAGCGAATCGCCCGTGCTTTTTGGGCGGCGAGGGAAGTTTTTTTGGGTTCGGTTTCGGAGGAACTCATGGGCTAGTCTCTTGTCCAAATATCTATAGTGGGCGAGGTCCCGAGTGTGGATCCCTACCTTGCGCGAGAGACTGACATTACTTCCGCCGCTAGCACCTTTGGAGGGGGCATCGTGGAGGGGGCGGATGTCTCACAGAGCTGGTACCAGAGATTTGTTGAAAGCTAGTAAGGAAAAATGAATTCTTATCAAAAGTTTATAATAATAAAAACTTAGAAAGAGCACTTAGGTATTGTATTTTCATTCCTTAAGCTTCATTATGAAGATTTTTAATCAAAGAATTTGGTTTTAAAGATGAAACTTTCACACTTATCCGGTATTACCAATCTCACCCAGTCACAAGATTTGACTGGTTTCGCCTTTGAGCATCTCATCTCTTGAGCTACAACTTGAATGAGTTGAGCCAGACTCGCAAGCCGTTTCGAGGATTTATATTTTCCAGACGACCCAGCGGAGAGATGATAGCACAAGTGGTTTGCAGGGCAGTATGTCCACGCCTCTTGCGACCAGTGCGTGATGCTGAGAGAAAATATCTCATTGGCCATGATTCTAATGAGGCTAAACGTGATTCATGGTGTCATTTTATATCACCCTACACCTTGAGATTTCAAACTTTCTTGCCATATCTACAGACTTCTTAGCCGCTTTATTCCAAAGGAGAAGATAGTAGATCCCTTGGCAGTAAGGGAACGTTTGTATTGCGGCATGTCTGTAGCCCAGTATCGACGTCTTATATGCATTTCTCGAGGAGGTTTTGACTTTCTGGAGCCAAGATGCTCTATGTACATATTGCAACCTTTATATAAATAAAGAAATGTTTTGTGGAAAAATTCCCTGTTGTATAAGTGATTGTTTATTATATGACAAATTGATGAAGCAAAACCTGCTATTCGGACATATGTCATAGATCTCCAGTAAGATCGTTATCTTGTTTAAGAAATTTTTTTCCAAACCTCTTAAGTCTTAGGATCTCGTTGACGAAATCAAAATAAAAATTTAATAATGTATCATTTTTGCGAGTATTACATTAAAATAATCATATTTTCTATCATCCGTTAAAAATCCTTTACTTTTGGGGAGCTTGGAGCTTCTCTCTCTCTTCAACAACTCTTGGAGCTCTCTTCTCCACTTGCTAAACCAATTGATTGGTTGGGGGTTGAACTTCTAGAAAAGAAGCAAGCTAATCCTTGAGGTAAGAATGAAGCACGCTAATCCAATTGATTGGTTGGGGGTTGAACTTCTAGAAATGAAGCACGCTAATCCAATTGATTGGTTGGGGGTTGAACTTCTAGAAAAGAAGCAAGCTAATCCTTGAGGTAAGAATGAATTTTATGGTTGATTGGTAAGGGGCTGCACTTCTAGAAAAAGAAGCAAGCTAATCCTTGAGGTAAGAATGAATTTTATGGTTTTTTGTTAATATTCTCAAATGACTTCTCTTCTTAACCCCTCTCAAGCTTCAGAAGTTTTCTAATTGTTTGTTTTAAATTCAAATCAAGCTTTCCCTAGGAATTTTAATGTGTAATCAAGAAAAGGGTAATCTTTATGCTTATTTAAAATGCTTTCTTATGTATATCTCTCTCTCCAAAAAGAAAAGTCATTCCTATGGCTAATTCTTTAGCGTATTTTTTATGCTTTTATATTAACAAAATAATGGCTAATTATTTTATTTATAAGTAGTTAAAAACTACTTTAATTGATTCTAAATGGGAAAGAGATAATCCTATCAAATTGGGAAAAGAGGAATAATGTAAATAGCTTAATTTAGTAGAATAATAATAATTAAGTTTATGATTATGGTTAAAATTATGATTTGAATTCATAGTTTAGATTTAAGTTTAAGAATAGATTTTCTATCATACAATGTTTTATTCTTTTAAGAAAAAAATTAAAAATTATCAGTAATGGCACGAAGCTATGGTAAAATTTTTAGAAAATAATATATATCTTATTTTTATGCATAATGCTAAGAGAGGACTTCCTACCATATTCTAGGATTGGACATCCTATGCAAAAAGAATGATTTTTATCATATTCATGGGAAATAAATTTTTAGTATTTATGCATAAATATTCAATTAAAAGAAAAGATGATTTTTTGGTAAATTTATTTTATGCATAAGAAATTTTTAAATGATAAAAGAGGAATTCCCATGACATTTGGAATTTAATCATTAAAATACAAAAAGAGAATTTTTTGGCATATTTGAAATAATGGATATTTTTATTTTAGATAAATTTAGTTTATGATAAAAGAGGAATTCCCATGACATTTGGAATTCAATCATTTAAATGGAAAAAGAGGAATTTTAAGAATATTGAAAAAATGGATATTTGTATTTAAGTAAAAGAAGAATTTTTATGGTATTTTAAGTAGAGAAAGGTTTAAATTAAATTTTGGTGACAAAAGAGTAATTTTCACTATAATTCAACCTAGAAAAATAGGGTTGATGATTAAATTGGTAGAAAGAATATTCTTAGATACTTTATGTGAATAAATCACCAAATTGATTTTCAACCAAAAATAGATTATTGGATATTCTCATATAGAGCCATTTCTTAATCTATTATGGTTAGGAAGGAATGAAATTCATAAAGCTGGAATTTTCCTTACGGTTAGAAGTTCAATAGATTTTTATTTGAAGAAAATCCTTAGTAATCAAGGTTAGAAGTAAACGTATGTCGAGGAAGATACGGATGAACCGAAAGAATGACTTTTGTGAATAGAACTTTGATATTGGATCTCGTTGGTTGACCAGCTAGTCTTCAACGGATAGTTCAGATGATATATTTTGTAAAACAATGGACTCAATATTTTGGAGGATTATGATGGATCTCGTTGGTTGACCAGCTGGTCTTCAACGGAGAGTCTGGATGATATATTTTGTAAAACAATGGACTCAATATTTTGGAGGATTATGATGAGTAATACTATGATTTCATTGAAAGATTATTTTAAAGAAAGCCCAATCTGCTATAATGGTAAGTTCATATTGGGTGTGTAAGTGGTATGCCTACCTTAAATTTTACTTGAAGCGCCAGGTAGGGGGCCTCGAAACTCTTTTCCTCAGTACTCGAGCAAAACATAACCAAATGTTTATAAAAGAATCCCACCAATACAATGGTTGGGCGGTTGGCTAACCCATGGCTGGATTAGGGGATTCCTATGATACAAATAATTACGATTAAGTTACATTAGCTAGATTAAGTCCTAGAACACCCTTGTTCTCTGGGAGTGAATCAGTGAGACGGCTGTGCCTCGCTACTAAAGGAGAAAAAAAGAGGTGGTTCTATGGACCAAGTGCACGTCTCTTCTTTGATCTGACCATGTGGCTTTCGGGTTCGGTCAGATTAGTTTGGTTAGTTAAGACTTTGACTCGTTAGATCAATTCTCCCATTAGATGATTTTCCTGGTGGA
This sequence comes from Cibotium barometz, assembly GCF_041138505.1. Taxonomy (NCBI): domain Eukaryota; kingdom Viridiplantae; phylum Streptophyta; class Polypodiopsida; order Cyatheales; family Cibotiaceae; genus Cibotium; species Cibotium barometz. The sequence goes on along the minus strand of NC_141097.1, from coordinate 12,565,325 downwards.
ATTGCCCGTGCGACGATGGAAGTTTTTCTAGGTTCGGTTTCGGAGGAACCACTAGGCTAGGCTCTTGTCGGGTATCCGTGGGCGAGGCCGTGAGTGTGGATCCCAGCCCCGCGCGAGAGACTGACGCTGCTTCGCCTTCAGAGGGGGCATCATTGAGGGGAAAGGTTTCAGATTCCTCCTTAGCCTGAATAATGAATAAGCTTTGCTTCAATCCCTTGTAATCATTCCCTATTTTTTAATACAAGAAAATATTATTTTTCCTTGTTTTTGTCTAGAGAGAAGAAAAAATCTAGAGAGTGGTAATTCAATATTGAGATATTTTGGATAAACAAATTCTCCTAATATCAAAAATATGTTTCCCTAAAATAGAAATTCAAAATAAATTTTCCAAGGTGAAAATGATTTAGCCTAAGGGTCAAGATCTTTGAAAAATTTTGGATTATGGTCCAATTAACATTCCTATGGGCCAATATTGAGATGAGATAAATCCAATGAATAAAAGAAAATAGGTAAAAATTAGTAAATGCGCACATAAGATGAAGAGTTGACTGAGTACAAGGTTTATTAGTTAAAAACTATGAGATATTACTAAAAAAATGAGATATTTTGGTATAATGATACATTTTTAACTCCTTGGTAAGGAGAGAGGGAGACTTTAAGGAGGCGCCTATTTCACACATGTGAATGAGTTTTTAATTCAAAAATATTAAGATATTTTTATCTCTCCTCTCTCTTGGATCAAACTGGGAACTAAACTGGTCCAAATCTTGTCCAAATTCAGCCAAACTAAACTTGAAAAATTCTAGAACTTAGTTGGACTCAATTAGTGACCTTCCTCACCTATAAATGGAACCTCATTCTTTTTTATTCTCATATGTGAACTAGACCATGCCAGTATTACATTAAAATAAGTATATTTTCTATTATCCTTTAAAAATCGTCTGCATTTTGGAGAAATTGAAGCTTCTCTCTCTCTTCAACCATCCTTGGAGCTTTCCTCTCAACACACTAACCAATTTATTGGTTGGGGGCTTCTTCTAAGATAGAGAAGCAATCAAATCAAGAGGTAAGATGTAATTTAATTATTTTTTCTCTAATATTCTCAATGTTTTTACTTCTCAACACCTCTCAAGCTTGAGAAGTTTCAAATGAATGGTTTTTCAATGCAGATTAAGCTTTCCAAAGAATTCTAATGATTAATCAAAAAAATTTTACATTTATGCTTAATTAGGATGCTTTTTAGGTATCTCTCTCTCTCCCCAAAATAATGCTCATTCCTATGACCAATTCTCTATTCAAATGATGCTTCTCATGGAGAAATTCTTATTTCTAAAATCAAACTCTATGCTAGTTAAGCTAGAGGCTAAAGAAATGGATTTTTAATGCTTTTATGTTATATAAAATATGATAAACTTATGATTTAGATCCATGAATTGGATTTAGATTTATTGATAGTTAATCTATCATAATTATATTACTAAGTTTTATTCTTTTTAAAATTATTAAAAATTATCAGTAATAGCAGCAAAGCTATGGCAAAATTTTTAGTATGCATAAGTCATTTTTATGCATAATGTGAAAAGAAGACTTCCTGCCATATTCTAGGATTAGTCATCCTATGCTAAAAGAATAATTCTCATCATATCCATGGAAAATTAATTTTTAATATTTATGCATAAATAGTTAATTAGAGAAAAATAGGAAATTTTAGTAATTTTATTTTTATGATAAATAAGGAATTCCCATGATAATGGAGATCCATGTATTTTCAATGGAGAAAGAGAAAAATAGGTATATTAAAATAATGAATATTTCTATTTAAAATTAAAGAGAAATTTTAGATAAATTATTTTTATGCATGAATAAATTTAAATGATGAAAGAGGAATTTCCATCATATTTGGAATTCAATCATTTAAATGGTAAAAGTGGAATTCTTGTCATATTTGGATTAATGGATATTTTTATTCAATTTTAAGAGAAATTTTAGTCTAGTTTATTTTTATGCATAAGAAAAATTTGAATGATGAAAGATGAACTCCCATCATATTTGGAATTCAATAATTTAAATGGTAAAAGTAAAATTCTTGGTATATTTGGAATATTGAATATTTTTATTTAATTTAAAGAGGAATTTTAGATAGATTTATTTTATGATAAAAGAGGAATTCCCATGACATTTGGATTGCACTCATTAAATGAGAAAAAGAGGAATTTTAAGCTTATTCAAAAAAAGTAGATATTAGTGTTTAGTTAAAAGAAACATTTTATGATATTTAAGTAAAGAAAGATTTGAATTAAGTTTTGGTGTCAAAAGATGAATTTTCACCATAATTCTACCTAGGGAATTAAGGTTGAGAAATTAAGTGGTAGAAAGAATATCTTTAGATATTTTATGTGGTTAAATCATTAAATTGGTATTTACCCAAAAGTAGATGTTTATCTGAAGAAAATCCTTGTTTAGAACTAAACCGAATGATTTTGGTCAGACTACGAGAGGGACGGACAGTAAACCTACTTTCGTGACCAATTGGAGTTCTTAGTACAAGGAATAGACTGCCGCCGTTGAATTAACCTAGTTTTCCCTTGACCAAAATCACCAAGAATCTAGTTGGACAGTTAGACAAATGATGGGTAGATTACCCTAATGAGAGATCAAGGATTCTCATTATGAAATTGGAGATTAAGGAAAAAGGGTTTTGTGGAACCAATCTCAAACTGGGAATTTTACTTGCATAGAACCTCTATTTTCATTTAAAGGACTGTTTTACGCCAGAATGCTGGAGGAAGCATTTGACATGTGTTTTACTAAGAGGAGGTTCGTTTGCAATAGCTGGCGAGGGATATCGCTCGCGGTACAACCTGCCAAGGTCTTCACTAGCCTCGGTATACGATTAAAATGGTGCACTTCTGGTACAATGGCGAGGACCGAACGAAGCAGTCCCTTAGTGAAGTGCTAGGACACCTAAGTAGAATCCTAGAGGGTTCTGACCAGGTGATGCACAGGCTTGCGGTTGCTAGGACACCCATGCATGCATCGAGGAAGATTTTTGGATGGAAGAATGACTTTTGTGAATCAAATTTTGATATTGGATCTCGTTGGTTGGCGAGCTGGTCTCTTCAACGGAGAGTCCAGATGACATATTTTGTAATACAATGGACTTAGAATTTTGGAGGATGATGATCAGTAATATTATGATTTTCATTGAAGGATTGTTTTAAAGATAGCCGAATCTGTTATAAATGGCAATTTCATATTGGGTGTGTACGTAGTATGCCTACTTTAAATTTTGCTTAAAACAACTAGGGGACCTGGGAACTCTTTTTCTTGGTACCCGGGTAAAACAAAACCAAATCTTTATAAAGGAATCCCACTAATACAGCGGTCGGTCGGTTGGCTAACCCATGGGCCAGTTAATCGGGGGATTCTTGCGATATTATTAAGTTACGATTAGTTACGTTAGTTAGATTAAGTCTTGAGAAGACCTGTGTTCTGTGGGAGGGAATCGGCGGGCTGTGCCTTGTTTTTCAAAGAGGAAAAAAGTAGTGATTCTATGGACACAGTGCAAGTCTCTTCTTTGATCTGACCATGTGACTTCAGGTTCAGTCGAACCAGTTTAAATAGTTGAGACTTTGACTCGTTAGATTAATTCCCCCATTAGAAGATTTTCCATGGATGAATTGCCCGTGCCTTCCAGGTGAGGGAAGTTTTTCCGGGCTCGCCAGGCTAGTCTCTTGTCCGGACTTCCGCAGGCGAGGCCCCGAGTGTGGATCCCTACCCCGTGTGAGAGGCTGATGCTGCGTGCCAGCACCCTCGGAGGGGGCACCACAGAGGAGGGGCATGGATCTCACAGTTGGTATCAGAGCTTTGATGAAAGCTAATAAGGAGAAATGAATTCTTATCAGAAAATTATAATAAAAACTCAGAAAGAGCATTTACATATTGTATTTTCATTCCTTAAGCTTCATTAACAAAGAATTTTAATCAAAGAATTTGATTTTATAGATGGAAGTTCCACACTTATCTGGTGTTCTCGACCTCACCCAGTCACAAGACATGATTGCGTTCACCTTCAAGCATCTCATCTCTTCCGCTACAACTCGAACAAGCCGAGCCAGACTTGTAGGCCATTTCAAGGATCTATATTTTCCTGACCTAATGGAGAGACGGCAGCACAAGTGGTTTGCAGGGCAGTATGTCCACGCCTCTTTTGCGACCAGCGTGCGATGCTAAGGCAAAATCTCTCATTGACCATGATTCTGATGAAGCTCAAAGTGATACATGGTGTTATTTTATATCACTCAACGCCTTGAAATTTCAAACTTTCCTGCCAAATCTACAGACTCCTTAGTCACCTTATTCCTAAGGAGAAGATAGTAGCTCCCTTGGCAGTAAGGGAACATTTGTATCAAGGCATGTCTATAGCCCCCAGTACCGTCGTCTTATGCATCTCCCAAGGAGATTTTGACTTCTGGAGCTGAGCCGCTCTATGTACATAGTGCAACTTTTATTTAAATAAATAAATGTTTTGTGGAAAAAAATCCCTATTGTATAAGTGATTGTTTATTGACGAATTGATAAAGCAAAATCTGTTACCGAACATATGTCATAGATCTCCAATAAGATCATTTATCTTGTTTAAGAAATTATTTTCCGAACCTCTTAAGTCTTAAGATCTCGTGGATGATATAAAAATAAAAATTTAATAATACATCATCTTTGGTAGAATCATGAGGCAAGGGAACCGTGGCCGTCAGCCAGACCCTCTCACTGATGAAGAAGAGCTTGACCCTGACGTTCGCAAGGCTCTTCACAGAACTCAGTGATCGAGAACCCTTCAAAGGTGAAGGGGAGAACTTGGGTGAAGCTGTAGAGAAATGGGTTGAAGCAATGGAGGAGTATTTTGATGTCACTACTGGTTAGAATGAGAGGAGCAAAATGGCTCTTGCTACGCTAAAAATTGTGGAAACAACCAGGGTGGCATGGAGAAACCATTGTGACACCAACCATCTAGACTGAAATACCCAATCCTGGAATGATCTTAAAGCCTATTTAAGGAAGAGATTTTGTCCCCCCGGATTTTTAGAAACCAAGATGAATGAATTCTTAGAGCTAAATCAGGGGAGCAAAACCATCGAAGCATATCACTAGGCAGGCATTTGCTCTTCTCCTCAAGTATTCACTCCGTCTAGATGAAGAGCAACTCATGGCCAAGTTCATTCGGGGAATGAACAAACCCTTAGACACACTCGTCAAGTGAAAGATCTTGTCCCTCTATGCAACGAATTCAGGGGTGCTAGCAGTAGAAATAGCACTTCCTGCATGGGGCAGGATCCCTCACTCGGGGCCTCGCCCAACGGATATCCGGACAAGAGCCTAATCCCTTGGGTCTTCCAAAACCTAACCCGAAAAAACTTCCCTCGCCTGGAAAGCGCGGACGATTCCTCTAGGATATTTTTACTCTAACGTAGTCAAGAGCCTTAACTAACTGAACTGATCTGACCGAACCCGTAAGTCCCATAGTCAGATCAAGGAAAAGACTTGCACTTGGATCATAGAGACCAACACTTTTTTCCTCATTGAGAGGCAGAGCCGTTGAATTCTTTTCCATAGAACAATTTTTATCCGAGATTTACTTCATCTATCGTACCAACAGAATTGAGTCTCATTTTGGGGATCCATCAGTCCCCATCCAGTCTCGTAGGTTAGCCAACCACTGTAGTGATGGGATCCATTTAAGAATTTGGTTAGGTTTTGTCCCAGGTACCAGGGGAAAGAGTTCCCAGGCCCCCTAGCGGATATTCATGCAAACTTAAAACTAGTCACACCACTTACACACCCAATACGAAATTGCCTTTTTCATAGATTCAGCTTTCTTTAAAACAATCTTTTAATGAAACTATAGTATCATTGATCATAATCTTCCAAAATATCTAGTTGAATCCTAATTTCTAATTTTTTCTTCATCGGTGTACTTATGGCATCATTGGCAACCAGAACGCCCACCACCTGTCTGTTGAAATTTGAGCATAATGATGAGCTATGGTGGATCATACACTAGAATCAACATGATTAACAAAGTGATTAGTAAATGATTAAGATGTAATTAGTGAATAATTAGCAAATAGATTAATGTAGGCATGGATACTCAAAAACCAGCGAATTCTCATTAGGGCTATGCCTTAATGTAGATAATTAGTGAATAATTAGCAAATAGATTAATGTAGGCATGGATACTCAAAAACCAGCAAATTCTCATTAGGGCTATGCCTCAATTTATAGAGTTTACATCAAGCATCAAATCCCATTGATTTCTCCATGATTCACTCCCAGAATATCTCCACCTTTTGCCTGATTCTCTCCACCTCTTCTCTTTTCCCTGAATATCTCCCAGAATAACTCCACACTCCTAAATTCCCTCATGCTACCCATTATTCTCTCCCAGTAGATTCTTCTCACCTTTTCACAGGTTCTTTCACAATTACATCTTCTCTTTTACAGCCTCTATCCAAGAGCTTGTTCCCGCACACACCCTATTCACTTGTATATTTCAACACCTCCCCTCAAGTGAATACTCCTAGTACACCTAGACCCTATACCAAGTTTGCCTTCCCTTACTTGGTAGTCCGAGACGAGTGTCTACTCCTCCCCTCAAGTTATCTCGGCACACCTGGACCCTGTATCAAGTTTCTTTCTTACTTGACAGCCCGCGACCAGTGCCTCAAGTCCCTAAACTCCATAGTCCTTGACACTCTCTCTCTCTATGTGTCCAAGGCTACTATAAGTACCCGCGACCTTGACTAAAGTGCTCACACATTCATCTACCACGTGGCCTACATCATCGGTGGCTCAGAGGTGGTTTTACTTTGTTGGGGCAGGTTACATTGGGTTGTGGGGTCTCTCTCTCTCTCTCTCTCAGAAAAGATGATCCGACTCCACTTCCCTTGGAGCCTCCATGAAGTTTGCCGATGTCGTTCCTTCTTCACTGGGTTTGCTGTAGCAGTCTCTCGCCATGTTTCCTGGCTTTCCACATTTGTGGCAAGTGAAGGTTCTCCCTCCTACTCTGCCTCTTCCTCGTCCTCGTCCTCGAGAGAATCCTCCTCGGGTGAAGAATGCTTTTTCCTCTCCTGCTGTTGAGTCGAGCCCTTTCTTCTCTTTGCCTCTGCTCTCTTGCTCCAGTAGAGCTGCTTCTATCTCATGTATCTTCAATTCAGGTACATTCTTTAGTGTTGCTACAATTTTTTCATAATCTCCTTTGTCCACACTCTTCAGAAGTACAGCTAATGCTTCATCATCTTCTACCTTTTTGCCAATAGCTACCAGCTGTTGCTTAATGCTTTTATATTTGTTAAAGTGTGTGATTAAAGGTTCACTCTCCTTCATGTCCAATTTGTAGAATTGCATTAACAGATTTATCTTTGAATTTTTTGCTTGTGTACCAAATAATTTATTGAGTTCATCCCATGCATCTTTTGCCCACTGTATCCCTGTGATGTGATGAATGATTTCATCATTTAAACTTAGTGCAATAAGTCCCAATGCTTTTTCATTCCTACTCTTCCACTCATTTTCTCCTCTCTCTGGGCATTCATCTCTCCCTTCAACTAATCCCCACAGATTTTTCCTCATCAGCAAATACATGGTTTTTGTCTGCCATGTATAGAACTGTTCCCCATTAAATTTGGCTATTTCCTGCTGAACTCATGGTGATGTGAAGGGAGTCTTACCTCTTGATCCAATTTCAAGATTCAAGGGTAGTGTCTACCCTTTTACAACTCAATCTGGTGTTTAATAGATGATTACAACAATTTTATCAGCATAAAATCACCAAAAATTACATTAAATTAAGGGTAACCAATTTGTACGGGATGGTTGGAGTATCAAACCAACTCCGATTTGCAATATGAAGCTTTAGGGATCTGTATCAGATACCTAATGGTTAATTTGAACCCTCAATCGCACCAAAATACAGTGATTAGCACTGATTAATCACTGATTAACAAATTAATGCTCTGGTTTGTGTGCAGAAAATAGAGTATGCGGGGAGCCCAGATCTCGTGCCTTCCACTTCAAATGAGCTCAAATGCTTTCAAAGGCATCAACAGCAATGAGTCTAGTAGAGGATTAAGCCAAGAAACACAAGATTTGACCAAATATTGAAAGCTTAATCTCTGTTTTACCAAAGTCACCTGTAGATTTGATGAAGAGCTTTGATCTCAATGTAGACTTGATGAAATTGATTTCTGTCTTCACCAGCTTGTAGAGCATGCTTGATTACCCCTTGGGCTAAGAGGAATTAGAAGGATTTGACTTGATGAAGTAGCAATGGCAAAATCTGCAGAGAAAAAAGGCGCCGACAGAAAACACGAAATCTCCTTCATTACTTGGCGGTTTGCTACGCCGTCTTGCTGAGCTTGAAGCTAAAGGTGTTAACTATGTTGTGTTAAAAGCTCAAGACCTAATTTTGACTGCGCAAGAAGAATGGAGTCCTCCACTGGCTGGGGGTGAAGGGGAGAAGTGAAAACTCACTAAAAATTTGATTTTTTGCTAATTTTCTACTAATCCTAATTAATTAACTAATGGGCTCATAAATCTGATGGATTCTAGGCATGGCTCTGATACCATGTTGAAATTTGAGCATAATGATGAGCTATGGTGGATCATACACTAGAATCAACATGATTAACAAAGTGATTAGTAAATGATTAATGTAGGCATGGATACTCAAAAACCAGCAAATTCTCATTAGGGCTATGCCTCAATTTATAGAGTTTACATCAAGCATCAAATCATACACTAGAATCAACATGATTAAGATGTAATTAGTGAATAATTAGCAAATAGATTAATGTAGGCATGGATACTCAAAAACCAGCAAATTCTCATTAGGGCTATGCCTCAATTTATAGAGTTTACATCAAGCATCAAATCCCATTGATTTCTCCATGATTCACTCCCAGAATATCTCCACCTTTTGCCTGATTCTCTCCACCTCTTCTCTTTTCCCTGAATATCTCCCAGAATAACTCCACACTCCTAAATTCCCTCATGCTACCCATTATTCTCTCCCAGTAGATTCTTCTCACCTTTTCACAGGTTCTTTCACAATTACATCTTCTCTTTTACAGCCTCTATCCAAGAGCTTGTTCCCGCACACACCCTATTCACTTGTATATTTCAACACTGTCCACTCAGGGGCCTTTTCAATAGTCCCTAGCTCATAGTACCCGGCAATATATTCACTTAGAAAAATCAAAATGGAATCTCCATTGAAGATCAGCAAGATCAACCAACAGATCCATGCCCGATCAAAATGGAATCTCCATCAAAGATCAGCAAGATCAACCAACAGATCCATATAAAAGAGCCATGGACTCATCCGTTGAGGACCAGCAAGGTCAATCAACCAGATCCATGCCCGAATTTAGAAAACAACTCTTACTCCTTGTTCCAATATCTTCCATGATGTACGTATGGGTATCTTCAGCGACTTAGAGCCCAAGCACTGTATGGTCAGCATCCTCTAGGAGCCTTCACAGGTCACCTAGCGCTTCACTCATAGGTTGCTTCCTTAGTCCCTCATCCACTGTACTAGAAGCTCACCATTTAAATCAAACCGAGGCTGGTCAAGACCTCTGTCGACCTTGCTATGCGAGATGTCCTCCATTGACTCTCCGTCAGCTGTTGCAACTTTATCAGATAGGTCTCTACGACCTCATTCACAAGACGGTCAAAATGCTTCCCCAGCATTTTTGACATAAAACAAGTCATAAATACAGTTTCTATAATGAACTCTCGTCTTTCCACATTGTTCCACATCAATCTTCATTTATTTCATATGTATTCCCATTCTTATCACATCATTTTCCATCTCATCACATCTTTTCTCATTTATCTGCATCATCAGATTTCATACACTCGCATCTACCCATATCCACATCTCATCTCACATCATCTTCATTCACATCACATATCACATCTATACCAATTTACATCACATCACATGACATCACATCCCGATTCACATGACATCACATCTCATTCATTCACATCCTGATTCACATCACATCACATCACATTCATTCACATCCTGATTCACATCACATCACATCTATTCACGTCCATCACATTCATTTACATCACATCCATTTACATCCATCACATCACATCCATTCATATCCATCACATTTATTCATTCATATCCACCACATTCATTCTCATAACCCTCCCATCACATGCATTCTATCCACATTATATCACATCACTTCTATCCACATCATATCTCCTTTATACTCATCTCATTCATCCACATCTCATCTCATTCATCCATATCCATCCAAGTGTTCACATGTACGACTACTCACATCTATCCATACATTCATATCTATCACTGCACATCCACATATATTCATGTCACATCACATTCTTTCACATACACATCCACATCCATTCACATCACATCTCATTTCTATGCAAGTTTTTAGTTTGATTTTCTTTTGATACAAGGAGTATTTCTTGAATCAGTATCCCCAAAACTTCTTGATCAGAGCTCTGAATTTCATACCAGAATTCCTCGAATTTTATAACCTTGATCCACTGATCAATTCAAAGGGTCTCAAACTTAGTTTTAGATTTGGTGGGAGTTTTGAGTGTATTTTTCTAAACTAGTCATACCTTCTTTCCTCAAAAACTGACGAAAGAGTTTGGTCTTGGTCATAGTCTGATTCAAGGTTCGAGTTTGATAAGATTTTTCCTGATCTATCTTTCTCGAAAAGGTTTGATAATTAAGTTACTATTTTACTGAATTTCTTTCTTTGAATATTCACTTAACTTATTTCTAAATTAGTTACGAATTCCAATGAGGAATAGATTAATCATTTATCTGAATATTTTGATCTCGATAGTTTTCCTGAATTCTCTTTTTACAATCCATGTGAATATAAAACGATAGAAATTTTTTTCTTAGAGTATTTTAATTATTCATTTATCAAATACTCATAGAATTTAAGAGAATTCTAATTTTGATATAAAAATTCTTTATGCATCTATTTATGCATAAAAATCGACTTCAGTGGGAATAACTCTTTTATAAAAAAATCCTTTTATGCATCTATTTATGCATAAAACCAAATTTAATAGGAATAACACTTTTAAAATAAAAAGAATTTCTTTATGCATCTATTTATGCATAAAAATCAATTTATATAAAAATAATACTTTTATAATAAAAAAATCCTTTATGCATCTTTCTATGCATTAAAAAAATTTAATGAGAATAACACTTTTGTACTAAAAAAATTTCCTTTATGCATCTTTCTATGCATACAAATCAAATTTAATGAGAATAACACTTTTGTAATTAAAAAAAATCCTTTATGCATCTTTCTATGCATAAAAATCAAACTTAATGAGAATAACACTTTTGTTTAAAAAAAATTCTTTATGCATCTTTCTATGCATAAAAATCAAATTTAATGAGAATAACACTTTTGTAAGAAAAAAAATTCCTTTATGCATCTTTCTATGCGTAGAAATCAAATTTAATGAGAATAAAACTTTGGTAATTTAAAAAAAATCCTTTATGCATGTTTCTATGCATAAAAATCAAATTTAATGAGAAAAAAACTTTGGTAATTTTTAAAAAATCCTTTATGCATGTTTTTATGCATAAAAATCAAATCTAATAATTAATATCAGTGATATCCATGCATATTCATGGGTGAATATGTACATGCATAAAAATCAAATTTAATGAGAAAAAAACTTTGATAATTTTAAAAAAATACTTTATGCATGTTTCTATGCATAAAAATCAAATCTAATAATTAATATCAGTGATATCCATGCATATTCATAGGTGATATCCATGCATATTCATAGGTGAATATGTACATGGAGTAATTAGAATATTTAGATGAAAAAATGGTGGAAATTACTCTTTTGGAATAACATAAAAACAAACTTTCTTTTCCACAAATTTCTGGAAAATTTTGCCATAACCTCCTTTGTATGGCTGACCATTTCTCATTTTTATCATTCTTTATTTAACTTAAATTAACCCAAATTAGATTTATAGAACTCTAATCTATACAATTTTCTAAATTCAAGAGAGTAAACAATAAAAAAAGTTTAATTAATCCTTTAGTTAATCTTTCCAGGATTGAGAAAGGTTGGAATGTAAAGAGGAGAAGGGGGTGGCCTTTTTATCGAAGGCATAGCATTTGAATTTAATTCAACATCTGCAAAACATAGAAACTAAGAAAACCATAGATTTTTCATTAAACAAGTAAGAAAATTAGCTTACATAGGGCTTGTAAGCTCTCCTTTGGCTTGAGGGATTGAGGGTTCTGCTCTTGTTTGAAGCAAGAGTGGCCACCAATTCACTTTGGAGAGGATTAGGCCAAAAACAATTGAATTATTAAAAAAATTCAATGTAGATGGCTTAGGACACAGGAGAGCAGAGTAACAGTGCATAAACACCATTAAGCTTTTACAAAGGAGGAGGCTTCTATTTATAGGAAAAAGTGAGCCTCTGACCAAGCAAACTGATTCTAGAATTTTCCAGATTTGTTTGGTCTATTTTTGATCCTTTTTGGGTCAGTTCAGCTTACTTTTTGGATCTAGTTTTGAAATAGGAGAGAGGAGAGATGAAAATATCTCATTTTATTGATTAAAATTGGAGGTAATGATGAGAAAAAGGCACGTACTTTATGAGGGAAGATCCCCACTCTAAGGTGTCAAAATTTAGTTTTTTTTAATTGTTTTCTTTGGTCCTTGATCCACTCTTCATCTTATGTGAGCATTTACTCATTTTTTAGGGGGTTTTTCTTTTATTCTTTAATTTATCTCCTTTCTATTTTTGGATTAATCTTATTGGTCCATAGAAACCTTAATTGAACCATAATCCAAACTTTTCTAAAAATCTGGACCCTTAGGCTAAGGTCCTTAATACCTATTTTCAATTAATTCCAATTGCACATTGGAAAGTTCTTTTTGAATTTTTGTTTTAGGGGAAACCATTTTAGACACTAGGAGGATTTTTATATAAAAAAATATCTCAATTTTGAATTACCTCCCTCTAGACATTTTCTCTCACGGTAAAGTAGGATCTTTCTTTTATTTGAGAGAGGGGAATAATTATAAGATCAGAAGGGGAGGTTCTCACACCTGCATACCTCAAAAGCTGGAGGGAGGAATCTTACATCCTACCCCACTTAAAAAACACGAGATGTCCTCATCTCGCAAACTAGAGGACAACTCTTTCTCTTAAGATCCAACTGATTCTGGGGTTCCTTATAGTCTGGTGAACCCAATAGAATCTAGGGATAATATCCCTTATATAGAACTCATCTCGCAAACTAGAGGACAACTCTTTCCCTTAAGATCCAACTGATTCTGGGGTTCCTTATAGTCTGGGGAACCCAATAGAATCTTGGGATAAGATCCCTTATATAGAACTCATCATTAGATAACAATTCACTCAAATCATATCATTCAAATCCTTAACACAATAATGGTCCATTAAACCGAAATTTCCATCTAAATAGTCCTCCATGGGAATTTCAATTATACAAATTTTTAATTTGTCATCCCTTAACTTGATCCACTGGGTCTAGTGTTACAGTAGCAATCTATCAGCAAAATCCACTAATCTCATAGTGATTTGCTGAAGTCATTATCGTCATTCCAATTATGAACATTATCACAGGGACTCGTCTCATTCATCCTCATTGAGGTTTTGCTCAGCTTATCGCTTTTCAACAAAAATTCAGGAGTCATCATTTTTCAATCAGAATCCAAATCAACTCATTAGTTCTCAACCAGAGTTTTAAAATCATATCAACCACATTCGAATTCATCATCTGGATAGCATTTATGCTTATAATTTCAAGGTCTTATACTTACTCGTATATATTGCCAGTAAAGAGCTGCAGCAGTTATACCCTCGGTATATACGAGTAGTCACGGTACTTGGAATTATAAGGTAAATACCATCATGTCTAGGCCTCAAGCAAGTTAAGGATTCCATGCAATTGTGGTACTTCCATCTGAAGACCCAATTACTAAATTATGAATTTGATTCTGAATATCAATTTGTATGAATTTCATCACACTTCCAAGTTTTTATGGTTACTTTATAAATTTTTGACATTTTTGGTTTCCCGGTTGATCCATTTTAGCCAATTTGCTCTGATACCAGCTAAAAGAACCCTGTTCGCTCCGCGCAACAAATTCAGGGGTGCTAGCAACTGAAGTAGCACTTTTTGCATGGGGCAGGGTCCCTCACTCGGGGCCTCGCCTACCACGGATATCCGGACAAGAGACTAATCCATCGGTTCTTCCAAAACCAAACCCAGAAAAACTTCCCTCGCCCGGAAAGCACGAGCGATTCCTCGAGGATATTTTTACGCTAACATAGTCAAGAGCCTTAACTAACTAAATTGATCTGACCGAACCCATAAGTCCCATAGTCAAATCAAGGAAAAGACTTGAACTTGGATAATAGAGACCAACGCTTTTTTCCTCATTGAGAGGCACAGCCATTGAATTCTTTTCCATAGAACAATTTTTATCAGGGATTTACTTCATCTATCACACCAATAGAATTGAGTCTTGTTTTAGGGATCCATCAGTCCAACCTAGTCCCGTGGGTTAGCCAGCCATCCAACCACTGTAGTGATGGGATCCGTTTAAGAATTTGGTTAGGTTTTGTCTCGGATACTAGGGAAAAGAGTTCCCACACCCCCTAGTTGGATATTCATGCAAACTTAAAACTAGTCACACCATTTACACACCCAATACAAAATTACCTTTTTCATAGATTCAGCTTTCTTTAAAACAATCTTTTAATGAAACTATAGTATCATTGATCATAATCTTCCAAAATATCCGGTTGAATCCTAATTTCCAATTTTTCCTTCATCGGTGTACTTATGGCATCATTGGCAACCAGAACGCTCACCACCTGTCCACTCAGGGGCCTTTTCAATAGTCCCTAGCTCATAGTACCCGGTAATATATTCACTTAGAAAAATCAAAATGGAATCTCAGTCAAAGATCAGTAAGAGCAACATACACATCCATATAAAAGAGCCATGGACTCATCGGTTGAGGACCAGCAAGGTCAATCAACCAGATCCATTCCCAAATTCAGAAAACAACTCTTACTCCTTGTTCCAATATCTTCCACGATGTACGTATGGGTATCTTTGAGGACTCGGAGCCCAAGCACCGTATGGTCAGCACCCTCTAGAATCCTTCACAAGTCACCTAGCGCTTCACTCATAGGCCTCTTCCTTAGTCCCTCATCCACTATACCAGAAGCTCACCATTTAAATCAAACCGCGGCTGGTCAAGACTTCTGCCGACCTTCCTACGCAAGACGTCCTCCGTTGACTCTCCGTCAACTGTTGCAACTTTATTAGATAGGTCCCCACGACCTCATTCACAAGACGGTCAAAATGCTTCCCTAGCATTTTTGACAAAACAAACAAGTCATAAATACAGTTTCTATAATGAACTCTCATCTTTCCACATTATTCCACATCAATCTTCATTTATTTCATATGTAATCCCATTATCTTCACATCATTTTCCATATCATCACATATTTTCTCATTTATCCGCATCAGATCTCATCCACTCGCATCTACCCATATCCACATCTCATCACATCAGATATCACATCTATTCCAATTTACATCACATCGTGATTCACATGACAAAACATCTCATTCATTCACATCCCGATTCATATCACATCACATCTATTCACGTCCATCACATTCATTTACATCACATCCATTTACATCACATCACATCTATTCACGTCCATCACATTCATTTACATCACATCCATTTACATTCATTTACATCACATCCATTTACATTCATTTACATCACATCCATTTACATCCATCACATCACATTCATTCATATCCATCACATTCATTCATTCATGTCCACCACATTCATTCTCATAACCATCCCATCACATGTATTCTATCCACATTATATCACATCGCTTCTATCCACATCATATCTCATTCATCCACCACATTCATTCTCATAACCATCCCATCACATGCATTCTATCCACATTATATCACATCACTTCTGTCCACATTATATCACCTCACTTCTATCCACATCATATCTCATTCATACACATCTCATCTCATTCATCCACATCATATCTCATTCATACACATCTCATCTCATTCATCCACATCCATCCAAGCGTTCACATGTAGTACAACTACTCACATCTATCCATACATTCATATCTATCACTTCACATCCACATATATTCACGTCACATCACATTCTTTCACATACAGATCCACATTCATTCTTTCACATACTCATCCATTCTTCACATACATCCACAGCCATTCTTTCACATACATCCACATCCATTCTTTCACATACTCATCCACATCCATTATTCACATACACATCCACATCCATTCTTCACATACCCATTCACATCCATTCTTCACATACACATTCGCATCCATTTTTCACATATACATACACATCCATTCTTCACATACACATCCATATCCATTCTTCACATACATATTCACATCCATTCTTCACATACACATTAACATCTATTCTTCACATACACATCCACATACACATTCACATACACATACACATTTATATCCATTCATTAACATCTATTCTTCACATACACATCCATATCCATTCTTCACACACATCCATATCCATCCATTCATTCACATCCATATCCATTTTCATCACATACACATCCACATCCACATCCACATCCATCCATTCATTCACATCTATCTAATTCACATCACATCTCATCACATCTATTCACATTTAAATCAAACTGAGGCTAGTCAAGACCTTTGCCGACCTTGCTACGCGAGACGTCCTCCGTTGACTATCCAGTTAGTTGTTGCAACTTTATCAGATAGATCTACACCCACGACCTCATTCACAAGACGGTCAAAATGCTTCCCCAACATTTTTGACATAAAACAATCATTTAAAAATAGGTCATAACTCTCATCTTTCCACATTAATCCTCATTTATTTCATATGTATTCCCATTCTCAATCACATCATTTTTCATCTCATCACATCTTTTCTCATTTATCCGCATCAGATCTCATCCACTCGCATCTACCCATATCCACATCTCATCCACTCGCATCTACCCATATCCACATCTCATCACATCATGTTCATTCACATCACATATTACATCTATCCCAATTTACATCACATCTCATTCACTCACATCCCGATTCACATGACATCACATCTCATTCATTCCCATCCTGATTCACATCACATCACATCTCATTCATTCCCATCCCGATTCACATCACATCACATCTATTCACGTCCATCACATTCTTTTACATCACATCCATTTACATCCATCACATCACATTCATTCATTCATATCCTCCACATTCATTCTCATAACCATCCCATCACATGCATTCTATCCACATTATATCACATCACTTCTATCCACATCATATCTCATTCATACACATCTCATCTCATTCATCCACATCCATCCAAGCATTCACATGTACGACTACTCACATCTATCCATACATTCATAGCTATCACTTCACATCCACATATATTCATATCACATCACATTCTTTCACATACACATCCACATCCATTCTTTCACATACTCATCCACATCCATTCTTCACATACACATCCACATCCATTCTTCACATACACATCCATATCCATTCTTTGCATACACATCCACCTCCATTCTTCACATACACATCCATATCCATTCTTCACATCCACCTCCATTCTTCACATACACATCCATATCCATTCTTCACATACACATTCACATCCATTATTCACATACACATCCATATCCATTATTCACATCATATTACATACATCCATTCATTCACATCTATCTGATTCACATCGCCTCTCATCACTTCTATTCACATCACATCTCATTTCTATGCAAGTTTTCAGTTTGATTTTCTTTTTAATACAAGGAGTATTTCTTGAATCAGTATCCCCAAAACTTCTTGATCGGAGTTCTGAATTTCATACTAGAATTCCTTAAATTCTATAACCTTGATCCACAGACCAATTCGAAGGGTCTTAAACTTAGTTTCAAATTTGGCGGGAGTTTTGAGTGTATTTTTCTAAACTGGTCACACCTTCTTTCCTCAAAGCTGGCGAAAGAGTTTGGTCTTGGTCATAGTCTAATTCAAGGTTCGAGTCGGATAAGATTTTTCCTGATCTATATTTCTCCAAAAGGTTTGATAATTGAGTTACTATTTTACTGAATTTTTTTCTTCGAATATTCACTTAACTGATTTCTAAATTAGTTACAAATTCCAATGAGGAATAGATTAATCATTTATCTGAATATTTTGATCTCGATAGATTTCTTGAATTCTCTTTTTATAATTTGTGTGAATATAAAACAATAGAAATTTCTCTCTTAGAGTATTTAATTATTCATTTATCAAACACTCATAGAATTTTAAAAACATAAAATTTAAGAGAATTTTAATTTTGATATAAAAATTCTTAATGCATCTATTTATGCATAAAAATCAACTTCAATGGGAATAACTCTTTTATAAAAAATCCTTTAATGCATATATTTATGCATCAAATCAAATTTAATAGGAATAACACTTTTTAAATAAAAAGAATTTCTTTATCCATCTATTTATGGATAAAAATTACTTTTTATAAAAATAATACTTTTATAATTAAAAAATTCCTTTATGCATCTTTCTATGCATACAACTCAAATTTAATGAGAATAACTTTTTTGTAATAAAAAAAATTCCTTTATGCATCTTTCTATGCATAAAAATCAAATTTAATGAGAATAACACTTTTGTAATTAAAAAAATTCCTTTATGCATCTTTCTATGCATAAAAAAAATTTAATGAGAATAACACTTTTGTAATAAAAAAACTTCCTTTATGTATCTTTCTATGCACAAAAATCAAATTTAATGAGAACAACACTTTTGTAATTAAAAAAATTCCTTTATGCATCTTTCTATGCATAAAAATTAAATTTAATAATTAATATTAGTGATATCCATGCATATTCATGGGTGAATATGTACATGGGGTAATTAGAATATTTCTTTTAGATGCAAAAATGGTGGGAATTACTCTTTTGGAATAACATAAAAAATAAACTTGCTTTTCCACAAATTTCTAGAAACTTTTACCATAACCTCCTTTGTATGGCTGACCATTTCTCATTTTTATCATTCTTTATTTAACCTAAATTAACCCAAATTAGACTTATAGAACTCAAATGTACACAATTTTCTAAATTCAAGAGAGTAAACAATAAAAAGAGCCTAATTAATCCATTAGTTAATCTTTCTAGGATTGAGAAAGGTTGGAATGTAAAGAGGAGAAGGGGGTGGCCTTTTCTATCAAGGGCATAGCATTTGAATTTAATTCAACATCTGCAAAACATAAAAATTAAGAAAATCATAGATTTTTCATTAAACAAGTAAGAAAAACTAACTTACATAGAGCTTATAAGCTCTCCTTTGGCTTGAGGGATTGAGGGTTCTACTCTTGTTTGAAGCAAGAGTGGCCACCAATTCACTTTGGAGAGGATTAGGCCAAAAACAATTGGATTATTAAAAAAATTCAATGTAGATGGCTCAGGACAGGAGCAGAGTAACAGTGCATAAACACCATTAAGATTTTACAAAAGGGGAGGCTTCTATTTATAGGAAAAAGTGAGCCTCTAACCAAGCAAACTGATTCTAGAATTTTCCAAATTAATTTGGTGTATTTTTTACCATTTTTGGGTCAGTTCAGCTTACTTTTTGGATCTAGTTTTGAAATAGGAGAAAGGAGAGATGAAAATATCTCATTTTATTGATTAAAAATTGGGGGTAATGATGAGAAAAAGGCACCTACTTCATGGGGAGATCCCCACTCTAAGGTGTCAAAATTCAGTTTTTTTAAATTGTTTTCTTTGGTCCTTTCATCTTATGTGAGCATTTACTTATTTTTGGGGGGGGGTTCTTTTATTCTTCAATTTATCTCCTCCCTACATTTGGATTAATCTTATTGGTTTATAGGAGCGTTAATTGGACCATAATCCAAAAATTTCTAAAAATCTGGACCCTTAGGCTAAGGTCCTTTATACCTAGTTTCAATTAATTCCAATTGCACATTGGAAAGTTATTTTTGAATTTCTGTTTTAAGGGAAACCATTTTAGACACTAGGAGGATTTTTATATCCAAAAATATCTCAATTTTGAATTACCTCCCTCTAGACATTTTCTCTCTCTAGGCCAAAACAAGGTAAAACATGATCTTTGTTTTATTTTAGAGAGAGGAATAATTATAAGATCAGAAGGGGAGGTTCTCACACATACACACCTCCAAAGCTTGAGGGAGGAATCTTACATCTTATCCCACTTAAAAAATGCGAGATGTCCTCACCTCGCAAACTAGAGGACAACTCTTTCCCTTAAGACCCAACTGATTCTGGGGTTTCTTATAGTCTGGTGAACCCAACAGAATCTTGGGATAAAGATCCCTTATATAGAACTCATCATCAGATAACAATTCACTCAGATCATATCATTCAAATCCTTCACACAATAATGGTCCATTAGACCGAAACTTCCATCTGAACAGTCCTCCATGGGAATTTTAATTATACAGATTTTTAATTTGTCATCCCTTAACTTGCTCCACTGGGTCAAGTGTTAGCAGTATAAATCAGTCTCAGCACAATCCACTAGTCTCATAGTGATTTGCTGAAGTCATTATTATCATTCCAGTTATTATGAACATCACAGGGACTCGTCCCATTCATCCTCATTGAGGTTTTGCTCAGCTTATCGCTTTTCAAACCAAAATTTAGGAATCATCATTTTTTAATCAGGATCCAAATCAACTCATCAGTTCTCAACCAGAGTTTTAAATTCATATCAACCACATTCGAATTCATCATCTAGATACCATTTATGCTTATAATTTCAAGGTCTTAGATTTACTCGTATATACTGCCAGTAAAGAGCTATAGTTATACCCTCGGTATATACGGGTAGTCACGGTCCTTGGAATTATAAGGTAAATACCATCATGTCTAGGCCTCAAGCAAATTAGGGATTCCATGCAATTGTGGTACTTCCATCTGAAGACCCAATTACTAAATTATCAATTTCAGTCTCAATATAAATTTGTATGAATTTCATCACACACTTCCAACATTTTATTGTTACTTCATAAAATTTTGACATTTTTGGCTTCCCGATTGATCCACTTTAGCGAATTTGCTCTGATACCAGCTGAAAGATCCATGTCCCCTCTGCGCAATGAATTCAGGGGTGCTAGCAGCGGAAGTGGCACTTCTTGCGCGGGGCAGGGTCCCTCACTCAGGGCCTAGACTAATCCCTCGATCCTTCCAAAACCGAGAACCCGGATAAACTTCCCTAGCCCGGAAAGCACGGGCAATTCCTCGAGGATATTTTTACTCTAACATAGTCAAGAGCCTTCCCTAGCCCGGAAAGCACGGGCGATTTCTCGAGGATATTTTTACTCTAACATAGTCAAGAGCCTTAACTAACTGAACTGATCTGACCGAACCCATAAGTCCCATAAACTTCCCTAGCCCGGAAAGCACGGGCGATTCCTCGAGGATATTTTTACTCTAGCATAGTCAAGAGCCTTAACTAACTGAACTGATCTGACCGAACCCATAAGTCCCATAGTCAGATCGAGAAAAAGACTTGCACTAGGATCATAGAGACCAACGATTTTTTCCTCATTGAGAGGCACAAATGTTGAATTCTTTTCCATATAACAATTTTTATCCGAGATTTACTTCATCTATCGTACCAACAGAATTAAGTCTCATTTTAAGGATCCATCAGTCCTGTGGGTTAGCCAACCACCCAACCACTATAGTGATGGGATCCATTTAAGAATTTGGTTAGGTCTTGTCCCGGGTGTACCAAGGAAAAGAGTTCCTAGGCCCCCTAGCCGGATATTCATGCAAACCTAAAACTAGTCACACCACTTACACACCCAATACGAAATTGCATTTTTCATAGATTGAGCTTTCTTTAAAACAACATAGATTGAGCTTTCTTTAAAACAACATAGATTGAGATTTCTTTAAAACAATCTTTTCATGAAACTATAGTGTCACTGATCTTCCAAAATATCCGGTTGAATTCTAATTTTTAATTTTTCACAGATTGAGCTTTCTTTAAAATAATCTTTTAATGAAACTATAGTGTCACTGATCATAATCTTCCAAAATATCCGGCTGAATTCTAATTTCCAAAATATCCGGTTGAATTCTAATTTCTAATTTTTCACAGATTGAGCTTTCTTTAAAATAATCTTTTAATGAAACTATAGTGTCACTGATCATAATCTTCCAAAATATCCGGTTGAATTCTAATTTCCAAAATATCCGGTTGAATTCTAATTTCTAATTTTTCCTTCATCGGTGTACTTATGGCATCATTGGCAACCAAAACGCTTATCACCAGTCCACTCAGGGGCCTTTTCAATAGTCCCTAGCTCATAGTACCCGGCAATATCTTCACTTAGAAAAATCAAAATGGAATCTCCATCGAAGATCAGCAAGATCAATAAACAGATGCATATAAAAGAGCCATGGACTCATCCGTTGTGGACCAACAAGGTCAATCAACTAGATCCATGCCCGAATTCAGAAAACAACTCTTACTCCTTGTTCCAATATCTTTCACGACGTACATGTGGGTATCTTCAGCGACTCAGAGCGCGAGCACCGTATGGTCAGCACCCTCTAAGATCCTTCATAGGTCACCTAGCGCTTCACTTGTAGGCCGCTTCCTTAGTCCATGTTCCACCGTCCTGGAAGCTCACCATTTAAATCGACCTCTGCCGACCTTGCTATGCGAGATGTCCTTCATTGACTCTCCGTCAACTGTTGCAACTTAATCAGATAGGTCTCCATGACCTCATTCACAAGACGATCAAAATGCTTCCCCAGCATTTTTGACATAAAACAGTCATTTAAAAATAGGTCATAAATACAGTTTCTATAATGAACTCTTGTCTTTCCACATTGTTGCACATCAATCCTCATTTATGTCATATGTATTCCCATTCTCATCACATCATTTTCCATCTCATCACATCTTTTCTCACTCATTTATCCGCATCAGATCTCATCCACTCACATCTACCCATATCCACATCTCATCAGATCATATTCATTCACATCACATATCACATCTATCCCAATTTACATCACATCTCATTCACTCATATCCCGATTTACATGACATCACACCTCATTCATTCACATCCCGATTCGCATCACATCACATCTATTCACATCCATCACATTCATTTACATCCATCACATCACATTCATTCATATCCATCACATTCATTCATTCATATCCACCACATTCATTCTCATAACCATCCCATCACATGCATTCTATCCACATTATATCACATCACTTCTATTCACATCATATCTCATTCATACACATCTCATCTCATTCATCCACATCCATCCAAGCGTTCACATGTACGACTACTCACATCTATCCATACATTCATATCTATCACTTCACATCCACATATATTCATGTCACATCACATTCTTTCACATACACATCCACATCCATTCTTTCACATACATCCACATGCATTCTTTCACATACACATCCACATCCATTCTTCACATACACATCCATACCCATTTTCATCACATACACATCCACATCCATCCATTCATTCACATCTATCTAATTCACATCACATTACATACATCCATTCATTCACATCTATCTAATTCACATCACATTACATACATCCATTCATTCACATCTATCTGATTCACATCACATCTCATCACATCTATTCACATCACATTACATACATCCATTCATTCACATCTATCTAATTCATTCACATTTATCTGATTCACATCACATCTATTCACATCACATCTCAATGCTATGCAAGTTTTGAGTTTGATTTTCTTTTGAATACAAGGAGTATTTCTTGAATCAGTATCCCCAAAACTTCTTGATCGGAGTTCTAAATTTCATACCTAAATTCCTCGAATTCTATAACCTTGATCCACATATCAATTCGAAGGGTCTCAAACTTAGTTTCATATTTGGGGGGAGTTTTGAGTTTATTTTTGTAAACTATTCACACCTTCTTTCCTCAAAACTGACGAAAGAGTTTGGTCTTGGTCATAGTCTCATTCAAGGTTGGAGTCGCATAAGATTTTTCCTGATCTATCTTTCCCCAAAAGATTTGATAATTCGGTTACTATTTTACTGAATTTCTATCTTTGAATATTCACTTAACTAATTTCTAAATTAGTACGAATTCCAATGAGGAATAGATGAATCATTTATCTGAATATTTCAATCTCGATAGATTTCTTGAATTCTCTTTTTATAATCCATGTGAATATAAAACGATAGAAATTTCTCTCATAGATTATTTAATTATTCATTTATCAAATACTCATAGAATTTAAACATAGAATTTAAGAGAATTCTAATTTTGATATAAACATTCTTTATGCATCTATTTATGCATAAAAATCAACTTCAGTGGGAATAAGTCTTTTATAAAAAAATCCTTTATACATCTTTCTCTGCATAAAAATCCAATTTCATGAGAATAACACTTTTGTAATAAAAAAATTTCCTTTATGCATCTATTTTTGCATAAAAATCTAATTTCATGAGAATAACACTTTTGTAATAAAAAAATTCCTTTATGCATCTTTCTATGCATAAAAAACAAATTTAATAAATAATATCAGTGATATCCATGCATATTCATAGGTGAATATGTACATGGAATAATTAGAATATTTCTTTTAGATGCAAAAATGGTGGGAATTACTCTTTTGGAATTACATAGAAACAAACTTTCTTTTTTCTGGAAAATTTTACCATAACCTCCTTTGTGCTGGCTTGAGGGATTGAGGGTTCTACTCTTGTTTGAAGCAAGAGCGGCCCCACCAATTCTCTTTGGAGAGGATTAGGCCAAAAACCTTTGAATTATTAAAAAAATTCAATGTAGATGGCTCAGGAGACAGGAGCAGAGTAGCAATGCATAAACACCATTAAGCTTTTACAAAGGGGGAGGCTTCTATTTATAGGAAAAAGTAAGCCTCTAACCAAGCAAACTGATTCTAGAATTTTCCAAATCAGTTTGGTCTATTTTTGACCATTTTTGGGTCAGTTTTCAGCTTACTTTTTAGATCTAGTTTTGAAATAGGAGAGAGGAGAGATGAAAATATCTCAATTTATTGATTAAAAATTGGGGGTAATGATGAGAAAAAGGTGCCTACTTCATGAGGGGAGATCCCCACTCTCTGAAGTGTCAAAATTCAGTTTTTTAATTGTTTTCTTTGGTCCTTAGTCCACTCTTCATCTTATGTGAGCATTTACTCATTTTTGGGGGGGGTTCTCTTTTGTTCTTCAATTTATCTCCTCCCTACATTTGGATTAATCTTACTGGTCCATAGGAACCTTAATTGGACCATAGTCCAAAAATTTCTAAAAATCTGGACCCTTAGGATAAGGTCCTTCCTTTAAACCAGTTTCAATTATTTCCAATTACACATTGGAAAGTTCTTTTTGAATTTCTATTTCAGGGGAAACCGTTTTAGGCACTAGGAGGATTTTTATATCCAAAAATATTTCAATTTTGAATTACTTCCCTATATACATTTTCTCTCTCTAGGCCAAAACAAGGTAAAATAGGATCTTTCTTTTATTTCAGAGAGGGGAATAATTATAAGATCAGAAGGGGAGGTTCTTACACCTGTACACCTCAAAGCTGGAGGAAGGAATCTTACATCCTACCCCACTTAAAAAACGCGAGATGTCCTCATCTCACAAACTAAAGGACAACTCTTTCCCTTAAGATCCAATTGATTCTCGGGTTCCTTATGGTCTGGTGAACCCAACATAATCCTAGGATAAAGATCCCTTATATAGAACCCATCATCAGATAACAATTCACTCAGATTATATCATTTAGATCCTTAACACAATAATGGTCCATTAGACCGAAATTTCCATCTGAACAGTCCTCCATGGGAAGTTCAATTATATAGATTTTTAATTTGTCATCCCTTAACTTGATCCATTGGGTCAAGTGTTAACACTAGCAATCTATCAGCACAATCCACTAATCTCATAGTGATTTGCATAGTGATTTGCTAAAGTCATTATCGTCATTCCAGATATGAACATCATCACAGGGACTCGTCCCATTCATCCTCATTGAGAATTTGCTCAGCTTATCGCTTTTCAACCAAAATTCATGAATATTTTTCAATCAGAATCCAAATCAACTCATCAGTTCTCAACCAGAGTTTTAAAATTATATCAACCACATTCAAATTCATCATCTGGATAGCATTTATGCTTATAATTTTAAGGTCTTAGATTTACTCGTATATACTGCCAGTAAAGAGCTGCAGTTATATCCTCAATATATACGGGTAGTCACGATCTTTGGAATTTTAAGGTAAATACCACCATGTCTAGGCCTCAAGCAAGTCAGGGATTCCATGCAATTGTGGTACTTCCATTTGAAGACCCAGTAAGATCAACCAACGAGATCCATGCCCGAATTCAGAAAACAACTCTTACTCCTTGTTCCAATATCTTCCACGACGTACGTGTGGGTATCTTCGGTGACTCAGAGCCGGAGCACTGTATGGTCAGCACCCTCTAGGATCCTTCTTCGCAGGTCACCTAGCGCTTCACTCATAGGCTGCTTCCTTAGTCCCTTATCCACCGTACCGGAAGCTCACCATTTAAATCGAACCGAGGCTGGTCAAGACCTCTGCAGACCTTGCTACACGAGACGTCCTCCATTGACTCTCTGTCAAGCAGTTACAACTTTCTCAGATAGGCCTCGAGGACCTCATTCACAAGACGGTCAAAATGCTTCCCAACATTTTTGACATTAAACAGTCATTTAAATAGGTCATAAATACAGTTTCTATAATGAACTCTCATCTTTCCACATTGTTCCACATCAATCCTCATTTAATTCATATGTATTCCCATTCTCATCACATCATTTTCCATCTCATCACATCTTTTCTCATTTATCTGCATCAGATCTTATCTACTCGCATCTACCCATATCCACATCTCATCACATCATATTCATTCACATCACATATCACATCTATCCCAATTCACATCACATCTCATTCACTCACATCCCGATTCACATGACATCACATCTCAATCATTCACATCCCGATTTACATCACATCACATCACATCATATTCATTCACATCACATCACATCACATCTATTCACGTCCATCACATCACATTCATTCATTCATACCCACCGTATTCATTCTCATAACCATCCCATCACATGCATTCTATCCACATTATATCACATCACTTCTATCCACATCATATCTCATTCATACACATCTCATCTCATTTATCCATATCCATCCAAGTGTTCACATGTACGACTACTCACATCTATGCATACATTCATATCTATCACTTCACATCCACGTATATTCATGTCACATCACGTTCTTTCACATACACATCCACATCCATTCTTTCACATACATCCACATCCATTCTTTCACATACTCATCCACATCCATTCTTCACATACACATCGACATTTATTCTTCACATACACATCCACTTCCATTCTTCACATACACATCCACATCTATTCTTCACATACACATTCACATCCATTCTTCACATACATATCCATATCCATTCTTCACATACACATCCATCTCCATTTTCACCACATACACATCCACATCCATCCATTCATTCACATCTATATGATTCACATCACATCTCATCACATCTATTCACATCACATGACATACATCCATTCATTCACATCTATCTGATTCACATCACATCTATCTGATTCACATCACATCTTATCACATCTATTCACATCACATGACATACATCCATTCATTCACATCTATCTGATTCACATCGCATCTTATCACATCTATTCACATCACATCTCATTTCTATGGAAGTTTTCAGTTTGATTTTCTTTTGAATACAAGGAGTATTTCTTGAGTCAGTTTTCCCAAAACTTCTTGATCGGAGTTCTGAATTTCATACCAGAATTTTCTCGAATTCTATAACCTTGATCCACATACCAATTCGAAGTGTCTCAAACTTAGTTTCTTATTTGGCAGGAGTTTTGAGTGTATATTCCTAAACGAGTCACACCTTCTTTCCTCAAAACTGACGAAAGAGTTTGGTCTTGGTCAAAGTCTAATTCAAGGTTCGAGTCGGATAAGATTTTTCCTGATCTATCTTTCAAAGGTTTGATAATTCAGTTACTATTTTACTGAATTTTTTTCTTTGAATATTTACTTAACTGATTTCTAAATTAGTTACGAATTCCAATGTTCGAATCGGATAAGATTTTTTTTTTATCTTTCTCAAAAAGGTTTGATAATTCAGTTACTATTTTACTGAATTTTTTTCTTTGAATATTTACTTAGCTGATTTCTAAATTAGTTACGAATTCCAATGAGGAATAGATTAATCATTTATCTGAATATTTTGATCTCGATAGATTTCCTGAATTCTCTTTTTACAATCCGTGTGAATCTAAAACGATAGAAAATTCTCTCTTAGAGTATTTACTTATTCATTTATCAAATACTTATAGAATTTAAGAGAATTCTAATGTTGATATAAAAATTCTGAATGCATCTATTTATGCATAAAAATCAACTTCAGTGGGAATCACTCTTTTATAAAAAAATCCTTATGCATCTATTTATGCATAAAATCAAATTTAATAGGAATAACACTTTTAAAATAAAAAGAATTTCTTTTTGCATCTATTTATGCATAAAAATCAATTTATATAAAAATAATGCTTTTATAATAAAAAAATTCTTTATGCATCTTTCTATGCATAAAAGTCAAATTTAATGAGAATAACACTTTCGTAATAAAAAAATTCCCTTATGCATACAAATTAAATTTAATGAGAATAACACTTTTGTAGTTAAAAAAATCCTTTATGCATACAAATCAAATTTAATGAGAATAACACTTTTGTAGTTAAAAAAATTCCTTTATGCATACAAATAAAATTTAATGAGAATAACACTTTTGTAGTTAAAAAAATTCCTTTATGCATCTTTCTGTGCATAAAAATCAAATTTAATGGGAATAACACTTTTGTAATTAAAAAAATTCATTTATGCATCTTTCTATGCATAAAAGTCAAATTTAATGAGAATAACACTTTTTTAATTAAAAAATTCCTTTATGCATCTTTTTATGCACAAAAATCAAATTTAATGAGAATAACACTTTTGTAATAAAAAATTTTCTTTATGTGCATCTTTCTATGCATAAAAATCAAATTTAATAATTAATATCAATGATATCCATGCATATTCATAGGTGAATATATACGTGGAGTAATTAGAATATTTCTTTTAGATGCAAAAATGGTGGGATTTACTCTTTTGGAATACCATAAAAACAAACTTTCTTTTTTCACAAATTTCTAGAAAATTTTGCCATAACCTCCTTTGTATGGCTGACCATTTCTCATTTTTATCATTCTTTATTTAACTTAAATTAACCCAAATTAGATTTATAGAACTCTAATCTACACATTTTTCTAAATTCAAGAGAGTAAACAATAAAAAGAGCCTAATTAATCCATTAGTTAATCTTTCTAGGATTGAGAAAGGTTGGAATGTAAAGAGGAGAAGGGGGTGGCCTTTTCTATCAAGGGCATAGCATTTGAATTTAATTCAACATCTGCAAAACATAAAAATTAAGAAAACCATAGATTTTTCATTAAAAAAGGAAGAAAAACTAACTTACATAGAGCTTGTAAGCTCTCCTTTGGCTTGAGGGATTGAGGGTTCTACTCTTGTTTGAAGCAAGAGTGGACACCAATTCACTTTGGAGAGGATTAGGCAAAAAATAATTGAATTATTAAAAAAAATTCAATGTAGATGGATCAGGACAGGAGCAGAGTAATAGTGCATAAAAACCATTAAGCTTTTACAAAGGGAAAGGCTTCTATTTATAGGAAAAAGTGAGCCTCTAACCAAGAAAACTAATTCTAGAAGTTTCCAGATCAGTTTGGTCTAATTTTGACTATTTTTGGGTCAGTTCAACTTACTTTTTAGATCTAGTTTTGAAATAGGAGAGAGGAGAGATGAAAATATCTCATTTTATTGATTAAAAATTGGGAGTAATGATGAGAAAAAGGTGAGGGGAGATCCCCACTCTGAGGTGTCAAAATTTATTTATTTTTAATTGTTTTCTTTGGTCCTTAGTCCACTCTTCATCTTATGTGAGCATTTACTCATTTTTTGGAGGGGAGTTTCTTTTATTCTTCAATTTATCTCCTCCCTACATTTGGATTAATCTTATTGGTCCATAGGAACCTTAATTGAACCATAGTCCAAAAATTTCTAAAAATCTAGACCCTTAGGCTAAGGTCCTTTATACCTATTTTTAATTAATTCCAATTGCACATTGAAAAGTTCTTTTTGAATTTTTGTTTCAGGGGAAACCATTTTAGACACTAGGAGGATTTTTATATCCAAAAATATCTCAATTTTGAATTAACTCCCTCTAAATATTTTCTCTCTCCAAGCCAAAACAAGGTAAAACAGGATCTTTCTTTTATTTCAGAGACGGGAATAATTATAAGATTAGAAGTGGAGGTTCTTACACCTACACACCTCAAAAGCTGGAGGGAAAAATCTGACATCCTACCCCACTTGAAAAACGCGAGATGTCCTCATCTCGCAAACTAGAGGACAACTCTTTTCCTTAAGATCCAACTGATTCTAGGGTTCCTTTTAGTCTGGTGAACCCAATAGAATCCTGGGATAAATATCCCTTATATAGAACTCATCATCAAATAACAATTCACTTAGATCATATTATTAAAATAATGGTCCATTAGACCAAAATTTCCATCTGAACAGTCCTCCATGGAAATTTTAATTATACAGATTTTTAATTTGTCATCCCTTAACCTGATCGACTGGGTCTAGTGTTAACAGTAGCAATTTGTAAACACAATCCACTAATCTCATAGTGATTTGCTGAAGTCATTATCGTCATTCTAGTTACGAACATCATCATAGAGACTCGTCCCATTCATCCTCATTGAGGTTTTGCTCAGCTTATCGCTTTTAAACCAAAATTCAGGAATCATCATTTTTCAATCAGAATCTAAATCAACTCATCAGTTCTCAACCAGAGTTTTAAAATCATATCAACCACATTCCAATTCATAATCTAGATAGCATTTATGCTTATAATTTTAAGGTCTTAGATTTACTCGTATATACTGCTAGTAAAGAGTTACAGTTATACCCTCGGTATATACGAGTAGTCACAGACCTTGGAATTATAAGGTAAATACCATCATGTCTAGGCCTCAAGCAATTCAGGGATTCCATGCAATTGTAGTACTTCCATCTGAAGATCCAACTACTAAATTATGAATTTTAGTCTGAATATCAATTTGTATGAGTTTCATCACACACTTTCAACTTTTTACTATTACTTCATAATTTTTGACATTTTGGGCTTCCCGATTGATCCACTTTAGCCAATTTACTCTGATACCAGCTGAAAGATCCATGTCCCCTCCGCACAACAAATTCAGGGGTGCTAGCAGCGGAAGTAGCACTTCTTGCATGGGCAGGGTCCCTCACTCAGGGCGTCGCCCACGGATATCCGGACAAGAGAGTAATCCCTCGGTTCTTCCAAAACTAAACCTGGAAAAACTTCCCTCGCCCGGAAAGCACGGGCAATTCCTCAAGGATATTTTTACTCTAACGTAGTCAAGAGCCTTAACTAACTGAACTGATTTGATCAAACCCATAAGTCCCATAGTCAGATCAAGGAAAAGACTTGCACTTGGATCATAGAGACCAACGCTTTTTTCCTCATTGAGAGGCATAGCTATTGAATTCTTTTCCATAGAACAATTTTTATCCGGGATTTACTTCATCTATCGTACCAATAGAATTGAATCTCATTTTAGAGATCCATGAGTCCAGCCTAACCCCATACAGTCCCATGGGTTAGCCAATCGCCCAACCACTGTAGTGATGGGATCCATTTAAGAATTTGGTTAGGTTTTATCCCGGGTACCAGGGAAAAGAGTTCCCAGTCTCCCTAGCCGGATATTCATGCAAACTTAAAACTAGTCACACCACTTACACACCCAATATGAAATTGCCTTTTTCACAAATTAAGCTTTCTTTAAAATAATCTTTTAATGAAACTATAGTATCATTGATCATAATCTTCCAAAATATCCGGTTGAATCCTAATTTCCAATTTTTCCTTCATCGGTGTACTTATGGCATCATTGGCAACTAGAATGCTCACCACCTGTCCACTCAGGGGCCTTTTCAATAGTCCCTAGCTAATAGTACGCGGAAATATATTCACGTAGAAAAATCAAAATGGAATCTCCGTCAAAGATCAGCAAGATCAACCAACAGATCCATATAAAAGAGCCGTGGACTCATCCGTTTGAGGACCAACAAGGTGAATCAACTAGATCCATGCCCGAGTTCAGAAAACAACTCTTACTCCTTGTTCCAATATCTTCCACGACGTACGTGTGGGTATCTTCGGGGACTCGGAGCCCGAGCACCATATGGTCAGCACCCTCTAGGATCCTTCACAGATCACCTAGCACCATAGGCCGCTTCCTTAGTCCCTCATCCACCGTACCGGAAGCTCACCATTTAAATCGAACCGAGTCAAGACCTCTGCCGACCTTGCTATGCGAGACATTCTCCGTTGACTCTCCTCCGTCAACTTTTGCAACTTTATCAGATAGGTCTCCACGACCCCAATTTACATCACATCTCATTCACTCACATGCTAATTCACATGACCTCACATCTCATTCATTCACATCCCAATTCACATGACATCACATCTATTCACGTCCATCACATTCATTTACATCACATCCATTTACATCCATCACATCACATGTATTCACATCCATCACATCACATGCATTCATATCCATCACATTCATT
Organism: Cibotium barometz; assembly: GCF_041138505.1. NCBI lineage: Eukaryota > Viridiplantae > Streptophyta > Polypodiopsida > Cyatheales > Cibotiaceae > Cibotium > Cibotium barometz. The sequence goes on along the minus strand of NC_141097.1, from coordinate 12,532,192 downwards.
CATTCATATCCACCACATTCATTCTCATAACCATCCCATCACATGCATTCTATCCACATTATATCACATCACTTTTATCCACATCATATCTCATTCATACACATCTCATCTCATTCATCCACATCCATCCAAGTGTTCACATGTAAAACTACTCACATCTATCCATACATTCATATCTATCACTTCACATCCACATATATTCATGTCACATCACATTCTTTCACATACACATCCACATCCATTCTTTCACATACATCCACAGCCATTCTTTCACATAACAACCATTCTTTCACATACTCATCCACATCCATTCTTCACATACACATCCACATCCATTCTTCACATACACATCCACATCCATTCTTCACATACATGTTCACATCTATTCTTCACATACACATTCACATCCATTCTTCACATACACATCCATATCGATTCTTCACATACACATCCACATTCTTTTTCATCACATACACATCTACATCCATCCATTCATTCACATCTATATGATTCACATCACATCTCATCACATCTCACCACATCACATCTCATCACATCTATTCACATCACATTACACATATCCATTCATTCACATCTATGTGATTCGCATCACATCTCATCACATACATGTTCACATCTATTCTTCACATCACATCTCATTTCTATGCAAGGTTTCAGTTTGATTTTCTTTTGAATACAAGGAGTGTTCTTGAATCAGTATCCCCAAAACTTCTTGATTGGAGTTCTGAGTTTCATGTCAGAATTCCTTGAATTCTATAACCTTGATTCACAGATCAATTCAAAGGGTCTCAAACTTAGTTTCAAATTTGACAAAAGTTTTGAGTTTATTTTTCTAAACTGGTCACACCTTCTTTCCTCAAAATTGATGAAATAGTTTTGGTCTTGGTCATTGGTCTTGGTCATAGTCTGAATTAAGGTTTGAGTCGGATAAGATTTTTCCTAATCTATCTTTCTCAAAAAGGTTTGATAATTCAGTTACTATTTTACTGAATTTCTTTCTTTGAATATTCACGTAACTGATTTCTAAATTAGTTATGAATTCCAATTAGGAATAGATTAATCATTTATCTGAATATTTCGATCTCGATAGATTTTCTAAATTCTCTTTTTACAATCCGTGTGAATATAAAACGATAGAAATTTCTCTCTTAGAGTATTTAATTATTCATTTATCAAATACTCATAGAATTTAAGAGAATTTTAATTCTAATATAAAAATTCTTTATGTGTCTATTTATGTATAAAAATCAACTTCAATGGGAATAACTCTTTTATTAAAAAAATCCTTTTATGCATCTATTTATGCATAAAATCAAATTTAATAGGAATAACACTTTTAAAATAAAAAGAGTTTCTTTATGCATCTATTTATGCTTTTATAATAAAAAAATCTTTTATACATCTTTCTATGCATATAACTCAAATTTAATGAGAATAACAATTTTGTAATAAAAAAATTCCTTTATGTATCTTTCTATGCATACAAATCAAATTTAATGAGAATAACACTTTTGTAATTAAAAAAATTTATTTATGCATCTTTCTATGCATAAAAATCAAACTTAATGAGAATAATACTTTTGTAATTAAAAAAATTCCTTTATGCATCTTTCTATGCATAAAAATCAAATTTAATGAGAATAACACTTTTGTAATAAAAAAACTCCTTTATGCATCTTTCTATGCATAAAAATCAAATTTTAATGAGAATAACACTTTTGTAATAAAAAAAATTTTTATGCATCTTTCTATGCATAAAAATCCAATTTAATAAGAATAACACTTTTGTAATAAAAAATTCCTTTATGCATCTTTCTATGCATAAAAATAAAATTTAATAATTAATATCAGTGATATCCATGCATATTCATAGGTGAATATATACATGGAGTAATTAGAATATTTCTTTTAGATGCAAAAATTGTGGGAATTACTCTTTTGGAATAACATAAAAACAAACTTTCTTTTCCACAAATTTCTGGAAAATTTTACCATAACCTCCTTTGTATGGCTGACCATTTCTCATTTTTATCATTCTTTATTTAACTTAAATTAACCCAAATTAGATTTATAGAACTCTAATCTACACTATTTTCTAAATTCAAGAGAGTAAACAATAAAAAGAGTCTAATTAATCCATTAGTTAATCTTTCTAGGATTGAGAAAGGTTGGAATGTAAAGAGGAGAAGGGGGTGGCCTTTTTATCAAAGGCATAGCATTTGAATTTAATTCAACATCTGTAAAACATAAAAATTAAGAAAACCATAGATTTTTCATTAAACAAGTAAGAAAATTAGCTTACATAGAGCTTCTAATCTCTCCTTTGGCTTGAGGGATTGAGGATTCTACTCTTGTTTGAAGCAAGAGTGGCCCACCAATTCACTTTGGAGAGGATTAGGCCAAAAACAATTGAATTATTAAAAAAATTCAATGTAGATGGCTCAGGAGAGGAGCAAGTAACAGTGCATAAACACCATTAAGCTTTTACAAAGGGGGAGGGTTCTATTTATAGGAAAAAGTGAGCCTCTAAGCAAGCAAACTGATTCTAGAATTTTCCAGATCAGTTTGGTCTATTTTTGACCATCTAATCCTGAAACGTGATGAGTGCTTTGTGATATCTAGCCCCAACTTGGTCACACAATCTTGAGTGACAACACACACCTCTACACCCCCATCAATATAATCCTCACCAATGCTTCGTCTCTTATGGTAACCATCAATTGTAGGAGGGCATATGTCAGGCAGCTCATTCAGTGCTAACACTCTCACTAGAACTCTACTAGGCTTCCTTTTTATTGGATTCACTGCACTCTTCCATTGTCTCTTAAGCTTGGGGCATATTTCCATGAGTTGAGCAAAGGTGATGTCAGCCTTTCTGCTCATTAAATCAATCCTTAAACTGTAATTTTGTTGTCCCTCTCCTAATGGAAGATTTGTTGCATTGTAATATCACCTAGGTCTCCTCTTCCTCTTCTTCTCTTTAGTGCCATCCCCTTCATCTAGTTTCCCTTTCTTTTTGCTAGGACCTGCACCATTACTTGTTTGTTCTCTTGTAGTCCTCTTACCCATAGGCATCATCAAGGCATCCCCAAAATACACCCAACTTTGTCTAAATGAATCACACTCATTACAACCTTGGTCTTTCCTTTCTCCTCAGCAGTGAGGCCACTAAATCCTTGATCCCCCTTGATCTCAATTGCATAATCCTGAGCTTGATTTGGTAAATGTGAAGGAAAAGGAAACATATCACCACCCATTCTCCTTGGTTTATCACATTGAGGGCTTTTGTGACCCCATTCTCCACAATTGTAGCATTAAAACATCTCCATTCTTCCATTAATGCCCCTACCTCTACCACTTAATGGTGTCCCAAAATTGCCATAACCACAACCATACCCATAACCTTGGCCTCTTCCACCACCCATCATATTTATACTAAGATTTTTAATCAAGCCAATCATCTCATACATCTCTTTTACAAAGATCATCAACTCCTCCTAAAGCTGCATTACCTATTCCTTGAGAAACCTGTTCACCATGCTTTGGTAAAGAATCTTGGTTTTCCCTTACCTTTACCTCTACCTTGGGTTCCATAGCTATCCCAAGCTGATTCATGCGCTGCATCTTCCATTCCTTATTTTTTGCCACCTCAACTGCCTCTTCAAAGCTTTGTGGTTTCTTCAACTCCACCTTCCAATGCAAACAGCTTCTCAAACTACCAAGAAACCTGTCTTTTTTCAACCTAGAAGAGGGATTTTAAGCTTCTAGGGCCACACATCACTTCTCGCATGACTCATTTAACTACTTCAGGAATGCATCTACGCTTTGGTCTTCAACCTACACAAGACCCTGTATTGTATGCCATACTATGTCTAGATCCTCCACCTTCCTAAATCTCTCCAAGAATGTTTGCTTTTCCCCATCATATGTAACAACTTGAGGAGGTTGGGCAACTTGCAAATGGGCTTCATACTCCCTCAACAAGTCCCTTGCATCTCCCTTCAAACAATAATATAAGATCCTCATCACCATTGTCGGTTCATGCTTATCTACAAAGCAAACAAACAAACTCCATCTTCTCCACAAAATCCTCAACATCCATTGGTGCAGTTATAATGCAGAAAGATCCAGATACAACCTGTATACACTCTGTTTATTTTGCGAGCAAAGTGACAGAAGCTAAGAGGAGTTTCCCAGAAGTGGAGCAAATGATGCTAGCTCTTATGTTTGCAGTAAGGAAGTTCATATCATACCTTTTGCTAAAACCTTCTATCATCCTAATAGTTGAAAACATGTTTCCTTATGTTGTTCAACATATGAACCTCTCACCAAAGATTGCAAAATGGATTTTGGAGTTGCAAGAATTTGAATAGACTTTTATGGTGGAGGATAATACCCGTGCCAGTCTAGCAGATGTGTTGAATTACCGCCGCTATCATGAAGGTAGCCCCTAAAGAGAAAACCTCAGAGCTAGAGGAGCCCCCTTATTGATGCCTTCACATTGTATTTTGATGGAGCCTACAGAAAGAAGACCAATTTGGCAGGAGGAGGATTTATCATTTTAAATCCCGAACAAGAGGTGGTTTCCCAAGTAAGTAAAGTTTTATCTGATGTCTACTCAAACAATGAGGCAAAATATGCCACACTCAAGTTGGGATTGGAAGCTTGTTTAGAGCAAGGGATTAGGAGATTGATTGTTGTAAGAGGGGATGCCATGCTTTTAGTTAGACAAATTCAAGGTACCTGGGCTTGTAAGAATGATAATCTTTTGATCTGGTTGAAGCAAGTTAAGTGTTTAATGAGAGAGTTTGATGCTGTGAAAATCGAGCATGTGCCTACTAGGAATAAACATGGGTGCAGATGCCCTAGCTAACCAGCAGCTAGATGTTTGTGCAATAAAACCTTAGGAGCTTAAGTTTCAAGGCAAAGAGCATCTTCAGGACATCACTCAGTTCCTACTCACAGGAGAACCTCTAGGCCATCTCACCAAAGTACAAACACATGTTAGTACATGGAGTGCTTTGTCTTATCAATTGATAAGAGAAGATTTGTACCACAAAGGGAAGGACTTGGTAATGAGGAGGGTTCCCTCATAAGATGAAATAGGTCACATACTCCAATCTTGCCACCATGATGGAGTGTGTGGTGGGAACTTTGCACAAGAAATTACTAGCAGAAAGATCCTCTTGACAGGAACACTTGGCCTAGTTTACACAAGAATGTCCAACACTGGTGCAAGACTTGTAAGGCCTGCCAACTTGCAGGAGATAAGAGACTCACTTATGAACCAAGGAATCCCATATCTTCCTATGGCCCATTTTAAAAATGGGGAATTGATGCCATAGGTCCCCTCCCAAGGACCCAGTCAGGAAAAGTTTACATTATTGTGGCTGTGGATTACATGACCAGGTGGGCAGAAGCGACCAGCACTAGGAGGATTACAACCAAAGAAGTGGGCAAGTTTGCTTGGAGTTGGTGTCAGATCATGGACCAGGGTTCAGGGCAGATGTTCTCCAAAAGATTTTGGATAGATTGAAGATCAAACAAAGATATTCTAGCCCTTATTACCCTCAACGCAATGGATTAGTAGGAAAATTCAATGGAGTTCTATGCAAAATAATCAGTAAATAGGTGGAGAGCCGACCTAAGGATTAGGACAAGCACTTGACTGTAGCCCTATGGGCTTATAGAACCTCATTCAAAGCAGCCACCAATTTCTCGCCCTTCCACTTGGTTTATGGTCAAGAGGCCTTGTTGCCTCTGGAAGTGGAGATACCAAGCCTTAGGGTCTTGGTGAAAAGCCAAGCTGGGCCACATGAGAGGTTTGAGGAGTAGTTACTAGATCTACAAAGGCTTGAGTTTGACAGGGATGAAGCAATGAGTTTCTACATTCAGCAGGCCACCAAGAAGCAAGATAAGTTTAATGAAGCACGCAAAGAGAAAGGCTTGGAGAAGGGAATTCTCATCCTCAAGTATGATAGAAAATTGGATAACATGTATGACACCAAATTTCTCCAAAGATGGGTCCTTTCATTATCCACCAGCAGAGCAGCACAAATTTGCCAATGGTAGTTACAGATTATAAGATCTATCTGGAAAAGTACACAAAACTAGAGTGAATGGCTGGAGGTTGAATCCATATTTTCAGAGGGTAGAGCCATCATTGGAAGCCTCTCTAATTCAGCAACAGCAAGAGGAAGATCTAGATGACAAGAAAGAGGATTAAACACATTTGATCTAGGAGAGTATACCTTTTCATTTGCCTACCTTTTTAGTTCACCATTAGAGGTATGAATACCTCTAATGAAGGGGGAGGCCTAAATATGAGCCATATTTATTTGAAACCACTATTTGTACCCACATATTTGTAAATTCACCCTTTCACACCCTAGTTTGCCCTTTTTCCAAAACAATCACATTCTTGCACACCCTCTAGATCACTGCTTAGCACCTTCCATAGAAAACACTTCTTAAAAAATGTTAAAAAACCTCACACATTACATGCACTAGTTCATTTACGTTATCCATTCATTTTTTTTTTAAGGGCTTGAGAGTAGATGCACAACCTATCATAATATATTTCAAACCACTACCGCATTTTCATCATCTTCATGGGAGCATCTTGTCATTTTGAGGATTTATCCAAGGCAATTCTTCTTCACCGTTTCTTGGACCCCATCTTGCATTTATTTAGTTATATGAGCATTGCTCACATTTAAAAAACTATAGCCTATTCCGAATGTAAAAATTCCTATTATTATTTTCTTATATATATATCTTGGTCATATGTAAGGCATGTGGGATTTTTTTTAGATTTCACCATATAAGGTGAGTAATAAGCGGAGTAGAATAGGTTTGGCAATCCAAGTCAAGGAGGGTGGGAATAATGGCTTAAATTATTTTTAATTGGAATAGTATTTTAATCCACAAAGAGGGCCCAAAGACTTGGCATTTATTGGAATTTTCCACATGTGCACAAGTCTTACATCACCAAAGTAGAGGAGGTGAGCATTATGCCTAAATATTTCAAGATTCCATTTGATATTATATACATATATGTACACTTTTTCTTCCCAAGATGGCTTGGCAAAAAAAGTCTTAGAGACATGGGAGACCCACCAAAAGGACTTTTTTTAGGGTATACATTTTTAAATTCAATTTTTGATCATCTTCCACTCGAAATTTGGGGATGTGACTTTTTGGTTCATATTATTTATGAAACCAAAAGTCAAAATTACAACCTCTTCATCATCGAACCATTTTCACACCACTTAAATCCTTGCTAAGGGAGTCCCTCTACACCTATAAAAGGGGCCATCTATCACCATCAAAGAACAAGTTTTCTCTTAGTCCTCAAGCTCATGCTAGCCTCTTCTTTCCCCATCACCGATACCTTCACCAAAGTCTTTGGTTTTCCTCTCTATGCTCACCGCATCATGTGGCTCTTGCCAACATCACCCTAGCTATGTGAAATCCATGTGTGATTAAGCCATTCTCTCTCTCTCCATGTAATTTGAGAACTAATAAGTAATCTTTGGTCTATTCCATATGTTTCAAGTCTCAGTTTCCATTAATGGATTGTGTATTTATGACATGGATGCTTTCTTTTTTTTTGTTCTTCCATTGAGTTAGTTTGGGATCAAGAGCTCTCTTCTTTTTTGTCTTTGTGAGTGTGTTTCTTTTGGGAGGTGATAGAGGCCACCTTTCAAGAAAATCACCCTTATTAGTAGTAGGCATCAAGTTACTAGGGTGTACAATATCTGAGACTCACTTGCTTGGGTCTTGGTTCAAGCTCCTCTTGTGTTTTAACTAAATCACTAATTTCTTGGAGTTGCTCAATCTCCTATAGGGTCAGGATAAGAGCCAAGTGTTGTCATGTGTGATCTAGTTTTAGGAATCACATGTTCCCGTGGGGTCTCCTTCCCCGTGCTCTTGGTTTTGGAGGGTATTTCCCTACCTTGTTCAAAATCATCCTTCGTGTCCAAGGACTCCGAGTAGATTCCTAATGAAGACTTGCTCTTGAGGCATCCCAAGATTTGTCTTTTTGGTTTCCTTTATTTTCCCATTCTTAACCGACTTTTTTCTCCTAATTTTCTTCTTCTTCTTAGATTCAGCTACTACTGAGGCCACAAATTGTTGCTCGAGACCATGTTGGCTTTGGGCTTGTATAGCCAGGTGATAGCATTCAACGATGTGTGATCTATATTTTTTAGGATCATTGTCTACAGATTGAGCACCATTGAAGCTCTCTCCTTGGGTACATATGTACATTTTCAAGGGCTCTGTTGGACTTCATTCCCTCTTGGAGTGCTTTCATGAAATTTGTGAAATTCATCTCTGCTAAAGTGTTGCCTTTAGTAGGGCTTATTTATAGAAGTGCTATGTTCCATGATTCCGAAAGCAATAGATTTAGAATTTGATGCTTTAGCTCCTTTGACCATGATATTATCCTCTAGTTAGATGGAATTTCTTGTGACTTCATCCCCTGTAGTGATCCCTCTAAGGACTAATCCATTATAGATAGCTTCATGGTTAATCATATTGGATGAATCTATCCAACAATTGGTTATTCAAATAGCGTTCATGCGGATGGAAACAAGAGTTCAAATGCTTTGAGACGGCTAATAAACTCTCTAATCTATTCATTTTCTTCACTCTCGACTTTGTGTAGTCGTGAAGCTACACCCCATAAGACTCCTTCATGCATAAATTGCTTCAAGAACAATCAAGAGTGGTGAAGTTCAAGTGTTCCTCAACCTTGAGAGTTCTATACCAATCCCCAGCCTTACCATCTAATCTTAGTAGACTAAAGGAATTGGTTTTAGAAACCTTATTTTGTTCTCTTAGGGCCTCACACACTTGATCAAATACTTCCAAATGTCTCCTAGGATAACCATCTCCAATGAACTTATGAGTTAGCTTGGTGATATGGATAGCCTTTCCATGGCTATGTTGACCACCATCTCTCACAACATGTGCGATCCTTTCTGCTACCACTCTTCCCAGGGCCTATGCAAAAGTAACTGGGTCTGTGGGTAGAGCTGGTGCTAGCATAGGAGGAGAAATGATAGGATCTAAGTGGTGTGGCGACTGTGGTAACCATGGGCATCAAAGGCAATTCTGCATCAGTAGGTGGCATAGTTGGTGTACTAGTATTATCTTAGGCCGGGGCAACTCTAGGATCTAAGGAAGTGATGCTCATGCCAGTTTTCCCTTGAGTCCTGACTGTAGCATGGCCTTGTGTGTTAGAAGATGTGGGTTGGATAGCTGGGTGATACTACAAAAGTAGGATTTGCTGGGCTCATACCATTTTTCTTATTAAGGGCATTCTTGCTTTGGATATCCCAACTTGCGCCATGGTTCTTTGGATCCTTTCATGTTCAATGACCCTATATATGCAATCACAAATACCCTGCAATCATTCCTCCTCTATTGTGGCCCCAGATATGGATTGGACAATCCCTTCCCAACTAACACCATAAGCTTGGCTTGTGGTGAAATCCACAAGAGTCTCTATGGATGCGTCATACTCCTAATCATTTGTGAGAAGACGTTGATCCATGATTTTCAAGCCTAGCTCTTTCCCTCAGGTAAATGCAATGTTATTTGTTGTGCCAATATTATCGAGCAATGTTATTTCTTGTGTCGAGATTATCGAGCACTACCTACGTAGTCCTGGATTGGGACTCGTTTTAGGTATATTGGGTTGTTTGGGTGCTAATCGTTATTGTGCCAATCACAAAGTCGAGATTATTGAGCACTACCTGCGTAGTCCTGGATTGGGACTCGTTTTAGGTATATTGGGCTGTTTGGGCTGCTAATCGTTATTGTGCCAATCACAAAGTCTCTTCTTTCTTTGCTCTAGCAGCTTAGATTAGTGTCTCTATCGCTTGCACTTCTTCTAATGTCCTACCATTGGGCATAAGCACTTGTGCAGGGGGTGGTTCGATGGTCATAGTTGTAGTAGTAGGTGCAATAGGAGCTGTATGGGCAGGGATATGAACATGAACGCTCCTTTCTTGCACAACAATGAGAGTACACCTGTGGAGTTAACCTCAACTCCTTCATCATGCTGAAAGTTATAAGGTTTGGTTCAGAGGTAGCGGTTGAGGCTGGACCTTTGGGGTAGCTAGCTACGTGGCCAAAAAGACTGGTAGTTGGCTTGATTGGTGCGACTTGGTTAGGTTTCTCACTTCTTGGGACTAGGGATCCTTTCATTGAGTGAAAATCTGATGATATATCATTGGTCCCTAGTACAAGTCCTTGTACAATGCTAAACTGGGTTCCGATCAAAGGTCTTGAGCCTAGTGTACGCTCGTACATGTACCTAGCTCGATAGATGCACTATCATCTATATAAGCCTCTAATACATGCCCAGATCATAGGTGCATGTGATTATAGGGTATAGAAAGGTCCTACAGATGTCCCGTAGGTGCTGGCTTCCATAGTTAAGGAAGCTCCTTAACTATGTAAAATTGCTATTTTTTTGGGTGTCACACAAGTTGCGCTAACGTGATCGCAAGCCCAAAACATATATCAGGCAAGTTTATGTGAGCACTTTTCGAAAAATTTATATACTCTTTTTTTTTCCCTGGGACCTTTTACCTTTTCCCTTCTTAATTTTCCTGTTTTATTTTTTATTTTTTTTACTTTTTTTCACTTTTTCTATTTATTGTTTACGGTTTCACTTTTCGAAAAAGGGGTTTTCCTAGAATCTTTGACTTGGGACTTGCACACATTAAGTGCGTCTAACCACACAAAATAGACTTTTGGTAATTTCTAGCTAGTGGCCTAAAAGCTTGCACACATTAAATACGGACTCCTAATCAACATGCTCTAAATTATGGAGAGGATTAAGTGTAATTAACTTGTATTAATTACACTAATGCAAAAATGCAAAAAACACAAACATTTCTATGTGCGCTAAATCCTCCCCTAATTTCTGTTATTATCTTGATTTCTCCACAAGGAGTCAAAATTGGGATAGACAACAAGGAAACCAATTTTATGGTTTGTTTTACCCAATTATTTCAATTTGATGCTCAATTGACTTTTTTTGAATTTTGAAATTGAAAAAGAAAAGCAAAAAACTAGACAATACATAAATCACAAATTTAACTTATAAATGGTATGTTGGAGAAGAATTATCCTAAATACACAAAATGTAGAACTTACAAGAAATGGAAAACATTCAAAAATGGAGAAACAAGTAGAAATTGTAGGAATATGTAGAAATTGCAGATTTCAACAACATTACCAACAATGTCACAAAATGAGAAGATTTTAGCCATTCATTTCTACCATTCTTGAAAAAATAGAAAACAGAAATTGAACAGAATTCATTCACACACACACACACATTCAAAATGCATTGTGGCTATGTGGTAGGGCTATTCCCTGATATAGCGGTGCCATTTTGGGAAGACGTTACACCATAGAAAGAGTGCAGGAACTAGCCAATGTCATGGGGCTTTGCTTAACTGCACTTGGGAGCATAAAACAACTCAAACCAAGAAGTTAATCTATGATAACCTAGCCCGCAATTGCATAAACAAGATGTGTCACTCACCTTGTGAATGCTTGTGCTTGGATTATTATACTAGAGGTGATGTTGCCACGCATCCACACTACAAGCTCCACTCCAATTCTACTGCCGCACTCCAATGGAAGCTCGACCCTCCTCTCACTCAATCACACACACTCACTCTCTCACACACATGCAAGCAAGCACAAAAGAGATCAAATAAGCAAGAAAGAAACTGCATAGGAGAGTAGAGAAGTAGAGCACTCTCTTGAATTAGCATAAGAGAAATGAATGGTGAGACTAAAAAATGACCCTTATCTTGGTCCCCAGCCTTTACACCTTGGGCGACCATACTTAAAAAATAGGTCCATGGCTATCCACGATCGACTAGGCTTGTGAAAACACTTAATCTAATAATACAATCTCCATAATTAATCCTGTGGCAAGCCTTTCATAGATAAGCAACAATCACACACGTAAAATATACAATGGCATCGACGTTGGAGAGCTGTCCAATGAGGGTTAACAAGCCTATTATGCATGATGTGGTGATGACCACATTGATGTGATCTTATTCGATGGTTCTCCAGGTTCTCATGATATTGATCTTCATGTGCTGATCATGTTGATGGTGTTTTTATGGATCATGCATTGTGCATGGATGATGTGCTTACTTGTGATGATTCTTTCATGATGATAATGATTATGCATTTTTTTATTTCTCTTGATCATTTTGGTGATGATGTTTCTCATGATATTATTTTTTATGATGCTATGGTGATCCATGATAATATTCATGATGTTTTTATACATGATGAGATCCATGTTAATGGATTTTTCCATGTGATGAAGGGTTTATCCCATTATTTTGTGAGGCATGATGGGGCCAATTTTCCTATGATGGGCAATAAGACATGCAGATCTATATGGAATTTTTCCTATACTCTTTTATATGATGGATGTTCAGGCATATGCTTATGGATTATATGTTGCAACAAGAGAGTATGGATTTTTATATGCTATTGGCATGTGGGTATTATACGTTTATGGTTTTATGTGTTTATATTCTTTGATGATTATATGGGAGGTATATTTCTTGAAGGCCCTTCTTGTGATGTACAACGCATAGGGAGGAAGGAGCATATTTATTTTATCACCTTGATGACACACATGTTTTTCATGAGGATGTTTATGTTGTGGATCATAGTCATGATGATCATAATGCTTATTCTTTTTATGATCATATCTTTTATGATGCTATTTCCCCAAGTTAGAGTATTATGAAGCTCTAGATGATATTCTAGTAGAGGAGCATCCTCCGGCTCTAGTACCTTTGGTGGATCATTTTGATTGCATGGTGTTCTCTTTAGAGCATGATTTGACCATCCATACTTTCTTGATGCAGTTGTTGAGATCTTATTTGGCATGATTTTATGGTTATTGTGTTTCACCATGTGCTTCATTACCACAATGTTGTGGTATTATACCATCTTGCGTACATGTCCCAAAGCTGTTGAAGGCGTCATTGACTTGTTCTGTGCTGGTGGTTCTTCATTGACATATCTTTTTGGTGATAGGCTATTTTTGGCCTATGATGCAGATGTTGGTGTGTCATGAAAATTTCATATTTCACTCCATGTCTTTGGAGTATGCATATTCTCATTGGTGCATGGTTTCACATATTCATATTTTATGGTATAGTATGGTATCATATGTACATGCTGTGTGCAAAAAATTGCCATGACCCTATCATGTTTTGGGGCAAGGGAATGTATGATATAGCCTGGTATCATATGTACATGTTGTGTGCACAACCTTGGTATGACCCTATCATGTTTTTCCATGTGTTAACATGTGCACACACTCCTATGTTTAGCATATGAATCTACCACAAGTGACCTTAGGCATGCAAAACCTTAGTAGGGTAGTTGGAGGGTCATGTTTCTCATGCATGGAAGTCATAGCCACTATCTTCATCTTTGTAATTAGAGAGATAATATACACAGTGAATCAAGTAAAGCTAAATGAACTCAAAAGCACTAGAAGTAGTAGGACTTTATAAGTAGTAAGAAGTACTTCAAAGCACCTAAAAGTAGTAGGACCTTATAAGCACCTAAAAGTAGTAGGTAGCACCTAAAGGAACTCAAAAGCACCAAAAACAATGGATTGAGAAGAGGGTACTTTTCCTCCCTAGCAAAAAAAGCAATTAAAAGCACCTAAACTAAAAGTAGTAAAAAAAACCTTAAAAGTCAATCAAAAGCACCTTAATGTAGTGCATGGACCAAGGCACTTTGCCTCCCAAGTTTCAAAAAGAACTTAAAAGTAGTTGCTTGAGGAGGGCACTTTGTAGTAATTAAAGCAATTAAAACACCTACAATTAAAAGTAGTTGCTTGAGGAGGGCACTTTGTAGTAGTTAAAGCAATTAAAACACCTACAAGCACCTAAAAGAAATCAAAAGCACCTAAAAGCAATGGGGCTGCAAGAAACTTGTAATTAAAGCAATTAAAAGCAATAAGAACCACCTAAAAGCAATGTCTAAAGCACCTTAAAGCATTTCAAAGCACCAAGAAGTCTAAAAAACCTAGTAGTTAAAAGCACCTAAAAGCACCAGCTTTACCACATTGCTTGAAGTAGTCAAAAGCACCTAGAAGGAGTCCAAAATACATATAACTAGTGGCACCTTGAATCACTTTGCTTGCCTAATAATCCAAAGAACCTAAAAGCATAGAAAAGAACATAGAACTTTTGGCCTTTTGAAGCACCTAGTAATCAAAAGCACATGCAAGTAGTGGATTGATCTATGCACAAAGAACTGAAACATCAAAAAGCAATGTACAAGAACTTTAAAGTAGCTAGAAGCATAAAGAGGAGTGGCCTTATAAGAGAACTAGGAAAATTACTAGTAGTTCTACCACATCAGCCTTGAAATTTTATATTTGTTCATCTACACAGATAGTAAACATGAGAGAAGTAAACATCAGCCTTGAAATTTTATATTTGTTCATCTACATAGATAGTAAACATGAGAGAAGTGCATGTAAAAATCTGTGCTTCTAGTTTCAATACATCCAAAACTGCTACTTTTTTTCTGTGAAGATTCTTATTTCCCTTGTAAGGGTCGAGACATTGAAGGCACCTTCCTCACGTAACATTTTTTCCTTTTGTTCATCTAACAGAGCTTTCTTTTCAACCAGATGATTCCAACTTACATCAACTTTTTCTTGTGCTCGAGAGGCCATGGGTTCTATAAGTAGCACATGCTTTGAACAAACAGTGCTTTTGACCTCACCTTGACAAACTGTGTAGGAACTTCTGACTCCGATTGATCCTCCTCATCTGTCTCTCACTCCATCTGAGCATTGTTAGCCCCTCCATATGAAGATGTTTGTGCATTAGATGATATGTTGACACTTTTCCAATGGTCTAGATTTTGCTGCAATGCACCCGTTTACCCTTGGATAAGCTACACCACATGCTTTACAAAGTTTACCCATGTGACCACACAAGTTGACTTCTTCGATGGACTTTGACCTCTTGAGCATCTTTCAAATGTGAACCCCCGAGCAAACGAAATCCCTAACTCATTGTTTGAGGGGGGCTCTTGGTACACCTTATGATATAGCAGGGCTCCCTCCTCTTGCAAATCGAGATGTACCATGCTAAGGTGTATCTTAGCATTCTTCTTGTGGAGTTGTGTGAAAATAGATAGCCACTAGTGCTTGTTAGGAATATCCTCCTTTGACAAGGCTCTTGCATCTTGTCCATGCAAGCTAGGCCCATACTTAGTCTGAAAATCCTCTTTCATAGAACAAAATTAGGTCAAGCTTGGAAATTGAATAATTAGTTGTGGCTCATACTCACTTGAAGACTAAAGAGAGCATGTTGGAGTCCTCATTTGGGCATCAAACCAATTGCAACAATCATTGTAATATAACATTAAATTCAACAAAGAACCTATACAACACACATAAGATTATGATGATGATGGATAAGGAGGAGGAGGAGGGAGAGAGAGAGAGAGAGAGAGAGAGAGAGAGGAGGAGGAGGAGGAGGGAGAAGAATACCTTGGAAGCCAAATCGTTCAATGAAGACGTTGTCTTGAAAGAAGCACTTTCATTTAGCTTGTTCAAGATGTAGGAAAGAGAGAAGTTTTACGTTTGTTTAAGGAAGCAAAAAGGAGCCACAAAGATCTACATGCACATTCTCATAAAATGACTTTTTAACTGCATTCAATGATGTTATTAACTTGACTCTCTCTTTTTTTAATTGACAATTCAAATGCAAAAAAATGATCCCTTTGTTGAGTTTAAAAAAATTATTTTGAGAGCTTTCCATGGAGGATTCAAACCACCTATTGAAGTACCCAAAAATGTTGTGTAAGTGTACCATCTTACCTTGCTTTCAGCCATGAATGATAGTTCATTAAAAACTATGGGGTTCACATTGTGATTGCCGTACGTTGATAGGCTATCTATACTTGATTGGGTCACCAATATGGAAGAACATCAAAGCTCAAAAAACTTTTAGGATTGGTTACCCAAAACTACTTGTGTGAGTCTACTATTGTACATCAAGAGACCTTGCTACTTCCTAGCATACCCTTACAAAGAAAGAGGAAATAGCTGGGTCTCTTAATGTATAAAAAATGCTAAGTAGATACGGGCAACACCAACCAATCCTCTGAGTTTTAATGATGCACCATGAAAGGGATGTGGGAGGAAGTTTCCATAAATGTTTGAAATAGGTGGTGTCTTCCTCCCACTTGCCTTTTATGGTGCATCATTAAACTTGTGGGATAGTTTAAAAAGGTACACTAGGAGCCATTGTTGGGAATACAACATGGCTAGAGAAGTTAAAAAAGGAAACCTATAAATATAGCAAACGCATCATTAAACTTGTGGGATAGTTTAAAAAGGTACACTAGGAGCCATTGTTGGGAATACAACATGGCTAGAGAAGTTAAAAAAGGAAAGCTATAAATATAGCAAGCCATGCAAGTCATCATTCTCATTTTGTTATCATTTTTTGATTTTTTGGTCTAGATCTGTAATACAGATATCGTTGCTTCACATCTACCCAATGGTAGAGCTATACAACACAATCTAGGTAGTCCTATTCCCAACAAACTATCTATTTATGTTCGAGCTACTTCATGAGGTACACTGGGTGAAAAGTGTTCATTGTTGTGTTCATCCCACTTGGCTTCTACATCATGTTGCAATGCATGTACCTACTTTTAACCTAGAAGGTAGTTAATCACTATTTGTTGCTCTTTTTTATGATTTTTAATCTAAATTTGCCAAGGAGATGTTGTAGCCTCTTACGTACCCAATAGAGAAGCTCTACAATGCGTTCTAGGTACTTTTTTGTCTCTATAACGCCATATTAGGGAGCTTGAAAAAATCCCATTACTTTGGAAATTTTCTTTTCAATCTACTTTTTGGTGTATCTTGAGCATACCAATTCCAAAGTTGACAGTGGAGAATGTGGATTTAGAACCTACTCTTCAAGAGCTTTCCAATAATATGTCACATGAGAGGGTTTTAATAAAATTGTAAAAGGGTTTACTATACCCCCCATTTTTTATCTTGCAAAATGAGAGTTGGGATTTTCCCAAACTCTCTAATATGGTCATTAGTTTGCCAAGTGTACCATTCCACATAAAAATCTCCATAACCATTAACTTGTAATAAGGAGCCTTTTGTTTGGTCATCAATGATCTTTGTATTGAAGTGTGATGAAAGACCCACTGCAATATGGCATGATCTTCTTTATCAACCTTCATAGAAATGACATTAGAATAGAGAAATGCTATTATGCTATCAAATGGCTAAACAAAATCAAAGTCATTTATCTTTATCAAAACTTAGAATGGAAATTACCTTAAAGGCCCCAAGCCACCAAATGTTGTTCTCTGACTGCACACTAAAATATGACAAATGATCTTTGATAAATCATTAGGTCCAACACCCTGATCATTATTGTTATTAAAACCCTTTCTTGCTTCCAATTTTCTAATATATCTACTTTATCTAGCTTGATGACAAATTTTAATACTTTGCATGCTTCCTTTTGATACATTTTTAAAATTTGACCATTTCTTTTTGAAGTATGATGCGATCTATAAGACTTTTCTTTTGCCATGATAAATGTATTTAATATGAAATGGTTTTCCCAAGAGTTGAAGAATGTGAGCATTTTGCAGCACAATTTTGAGAGACATTAGAGGGCTTGGGAAGAAGATCACATGTAATGTTTTTCTTGAGCTTCTGCTTCAAGGTTTTATATACCCATATCTGCTTACACCAACATTATCAAGACTAGACTAAATAACATCTACCTCCCCATGGCATTCTCTTCCAAAAAAACCCTTGATGAATTTATATTTCACTTTGCTCTATAACGTTTCTCCTGCATCAACTACTCCATCAAGACTGGTTTTAATAGATTGGTGTATCTTGGTAAAGCTTTATTTGGATATATTCTCTTTTTTAGGATGTAGCACTTCTCTTAATAATAGAAAATAACACCTTAGTAAGAATCTTGTATAAAGAAGAATAATAACAAGCATAACATTGTTAGAATAAAAAAACAAAGAATACAATGTTACTTACATTGCAACAAATAAACATTTATGAATTTGAGACGACCCTAGCATAAGATTCTAAATATTATGTAGCTTCTTGTATCTTTTATGCAGTCTTAATGCTTAATTATTCTCTCTTTCCCCATACCTACTTTTCTTTCAACATCTTGAATCTTCTCCTTGTCCTCTTTTAATTTCTGAATACTTTTTTCATAGTATTGTTTTAGCAAATCAATATCACAAGAACAAGATGACTTTCTAACTTGAGAATTCAGAATGTCTTTGATCTCAGTATAATAACTTGGATGGTGTTTTAGATCCCTTACCCTTATCTTCTTACCACTAGCACTTTTTGAGGTCCTTGGTTGATTGGGTACTTTTGTTGGCTCTGAGGAGGGAAATGTAGCTTTTCCTTTACTATGGTCCTTGCCTCATTTCTTGTTTTTAACATGCTTGGAAGTTTTTGGTGCTTGGGACATTAACTGAGGACTAGCCTATTTCTCCTTTTGTTGGGCCTGCACCTTGTTACTTGTATTATTCCTCTGAAGAAGGTTAGATTATGACATTGACTATCTCAAAGCTTATTGGTGGATGTAGTGTGATGGTAGATTAATTTGAAGTGGCAAGCTTGTGTGGGTAGACACTGGATAAAGTGATCTATGCCACACTAGGATACACCATCTATCTAATGGTGGCATGCAAATTTGTGTTATCTGTGCTAACATATTATGAGTGTAGCCATAGAAACCAGTATGACCATCACCAATAAATTTTACATATGATGTTAGATTCAAGAACGGTGTGATGAAGATCTCGTGAGATAAGATCTATAGGGTATAGTTTACCTTCCTTCCAAAGGTTAATGTTCTTATCTCCTTGTTGTTGCCGAAGATTATTTACCTCTAAGCTGGTTAATTTATTTTGTTTGTCATACTTCCGCACTAGTGCATATTAGTTTTGAAGCTCTAAGTCTAAATATCCTTCTTTGTTGGGTTTGAGCTCCTCACTAAGCTTGTTAGTTTTCCTTGCTTAGAATCCATGGAAAACCTACTTAAGGCTATTGGTTTGCCTAATTGAACCTTCAAGTTTGGAGCCAAAACAATGTAAATGAAGGCAAAACCCAAAAAGGGATGCATTTAAAAATGCACAAAGTTTCATGATGGTTTTTATTACAAGGAGTTTCATTATCATGATTTGGGTTTTTTAAATTACTTTTAATTATTCACCTTCTTATATTTTAGCATCAGTTGTTTTACCATAAAGATATGTTTTTCAATGTAGATACCATTTTTTAAATTACTTTTAATTATTCACCTTCTTATATTTTAGCATCAGTTGTTTTACCATAAAGATATGTTTTTCAATGTAGATACCATTTTTACATACTCTTTCTCTAAGTTGTGGTGGCATTTCTTACATGATCAATTTAAAACCCCAAAACTCCTTTAATGTTTCACCTAGGATAGAATATTTTAGTAGCCCGATTGGCTTACAACCATTCCTCAAGCCTTTTTTGGCTTTCTTGGACTAGAACTTGTGTCCACTTCTTTTTTTGTTGCCATCATCTTAATACATTTTTTTAGCTTGACTCGGTGTGGTATAGTATACCGTTCCCTCATCCAAACGATCCTGAATCATCATTGCAGACTCTCCTCATCCCACTTTCTTTGCTCTCCTTCTCCTTCCTATTGTATGTGTAGAAGATTTAGCTAACGGTTCTCCACATTGGCCTTTGGGGTCTTTAGTGCTTGGATAAGAGTTATGACATTAAGTGGTGTTGCCACCACCCTTGATTGCACCCCAATCATTTGGAGTCCTGTGGTTGGATTGGTGCAGGTTGTTGAAGATAAGGACAATCCTTGATTAGGTGGTCAACTCTACACTTTACATAACTCAATCCTAGGTGTGTGTTAACTTTGATATTTTGTAGATTCGTTGCATTGGCCTTATGGGGACATTCAACCACTCGGTGAGTCCCTTGGTGGTGATAGCATTATAGTGGGGCTCTCCTTCTTGTGGCATTAATCTCCTTCCCCTTCCATTGCACTATAGCCTCGAATATTGACACTTGGTGTGTTCCCATGTGGTCGTGGGAGCTGACCGTAGGTGATTGAATGTAGCTGGGGCATTTGTCAGTCCAAACAGCATGACTGTAAATTCATAGTTCCCATAACAAGTATGGCTGTCTTTGGGATATCCTGCTCATTAATCCTGATCTGATAATACCCTGATTTGAGATCTATCTTTGTGAAGATCTGGGCTCCACTTAGCCTGTCCAGAAGCTCATCAATTCTGGGGATAGGATACTTATTCTTAATTGTCAGTTGATTGAGACCTCTATAATCCACACAAAGTCTTAGCGTTCCATCTTTCTTTTTTTGAAAGAGAACTGGTGCTCTCCCAAGGTGAAACACTGGGTATTACAAACCCTTGTTCTAACAGCTGCCTAAGCTGTTCCTTGAGTTCAATGGCTTTAGGGACTGGCATTGTACGTGCGTTGGGCTATTGGCTGAGCTCCGGGGGTCAATTCTATCACATGATCTACTTCCCGAATTGGAGGCATCTCTGTTAGCTCTGCTGGGAATAAATCGTCATACTCACTTAACCATTGTGGTTCTTTAGCTTTTAACTTTATGTCTACCGGATTCATTTCGACAACATAAATGAGCTGCTTCTTTCTAAGTCCTTTCAGTAACTTAGAAGCTTTTACTAATTGTAGAACTGGGGATCTTGAAATTCTAGTTCCTTGAACTTTGTTCCCGTGAAGGTCACGGAAGGAAATGGTTTCATTTTAACAATGAATATCAACTCGATTTTTGCGGAGCCAATCCATTCCAAGGATCCGACGTCGAAAACTCCCAAAGGCAGGACTCTAAACTGATAGTCAGATATATTCCCATCTAGATTAAACTGAATACGATATGTCTCTCATGGTGAGTGAAAAGAATCTTCCCACTGGCCAATTCAACTTGCATAGGTTTCCCTGATTTCTGTTCTAAGACTAGCTTACACAAGCATCCAGGAGAAATAAATGAATGAGTACTTCCTGAATCAATCAAAAGTTTGAATGACTTACGCTGATACTCAGCTAGAGTATGGATGACAGCGAATTGACAATTTGGCCCTTGGTTTTCAATTGTAGCATAAATCTGATGACGTCTTTCCTCTTCCACTACATCTGCTATTGTAACTGCTCTGGCTGCTGTAGATTGGGGCGGAACTCTTTGTCTCTGGTTACTCCAGTTCTGGGAGGGAGTTTTGAGATTACTTTGAACTGAGGCAGATGGCTGAGCTGGATTTCTCTTGGGATTGCACTGATTTTGATGAGATGGACCCTGATTTGTGTGATAGGAAGGGGTTGGTCTCTGCATTCTAGGTCCTTGACTTCCTTGTCCTCTTGACATGGCAGGAATTGGACAGTCTTTAAGCTGGTGATCGAAACCCTGACATCCAAAACATCTGTTCTCACTTGTAAGATCATCCCTCTGAGTCCTTGAAAAAGGTGGGGCTCTTGAGAAAGTGTTCTGAGGGAAGGATCTTCCTTCACTTCTGAATCTACCAGCATCTTGATTCTGGTTTGGGCCTTACTGCCTCTTTGGGGGAGGAAAGTTTGAAGCACTTCCCGGGGTTTGGAATCTTTTAAAGTTTGAGGGTGCAAGCTTTGGCGGGACCTTGACAACAAATGCCTTGGCAAAGTCCTTTGCCATTCTAACAGCTTTCGCCATTGAGACTGGTTTGGCATTTTTCACTAAGGTGTCCAATGGCTTGTTCATTCCTCGAATGAATCTGGCCATCAGCTGCTCTTCATCCAAAAGTGGAGAATATTTGAGGAGAAGGGCAAATGCCCGATGGTATTCTTTAATTGTCCGGCTATCCTGCTTCAATTCCAAGAACTCATTCATTTTGGATTCCAAGAAATCCCGGAGAACAGAACCTCTTCTTGAGGTAAGCTTTAAGATCTGACCAGGTATGGGTATTTTGGTGAGACAGTTTGTCTCGCAATGGTTCCTCCATATGACCCTGGCCATTTTCACAATTTTTAATCTGGCGAGAGCCATCTTTCTCCTCTCATTGTAACTAGTTACATCAAAGTACTCTTCCATTGCCTCAATCCATTTTTCCACTGTTTCTCCTAACTGTTCCCCTTCTCCCTTGAATGGACCAGGTTGGGATTGGTGCAAGGCTTTACGAACGTCTGAATCTAACTCTTCATCATCGGTAAGAGGATCCGGCTGCCTACTAGCACGGGCCGCGCGCCTCATGATTCTGACAAAACGAGATTTTTGTCAACTTAACTTTGTCATCACATTTATGATTATTTTTTTTTTAAGATTTATCTCTTAAACAATTAAATATTCCATCATTATTCTTGAAAATAAGATTCACTCTGATAGTTTTATTAACCAATATCACAACCACAAAAACAATTTGGAATCTTTTGCAAAACATCATTTATTATCAAAAGTTTCTGATATATACATAGAGCGTCTCGGCTCCAAAAGTCACTGCCTCAATCGCGTACGCATAAAAAGGCGATACTGCAATGGAGACATGCTATGATATACATGATTCATCATTGCTGATAAAGGTGCTGTAATTCTACTTGTAGGAATAAAGCGGCTTAGAAGTGTAAAAATACGGTAAGAATTTCTAAAAATCCGAGGTGAATGATTAGAGTTGGACATAATGAACAACTCCTAGCCTTATCAAGATCATGGCTAGTGAGATATTCTACTTGAGTCTTTGAAGCTGATTGGTATTGACGTTAATACATCGCCCTCCAAAGAACCACATGTGCTGACGTTGCTCTACTGGATCAGGAAAGCATAGATCCTCAAAGTGACGAGCGAGCCTCACTCTGCTTTCTCGGGTTGTAGCAGAGTTGATGAGATTTTTGAAGGCAAAAGTGATCATATCCTCACTCTGGGAAAGTCCAAGAATACTAGATAGATTTGGGGTATCCATCTAAAAATCCAGTTCAATTTATGAATTCATTTCAAACATAATCTTAGCAAGTGAAAATATTTTTTTCGCAAATTTACTTTAAAATTTTAGGCAATTTCTGTTGCTGTTTCATTAGTTTACCAACCGCGCTCTGATACCATCTGTGAGATCCCACTGCCCC
Source organism: Cibotium barometz (assembly GCF_041138505.1). Lineage (NCBI taxonomy): Eukaryota > Viridiplantae > Streptophyta > Polypodiopsida > Cyatheales > Cibotiaceae > Cibotium > Cibotium barometz. The sequence continues at coordinate 12,508,935 of NC_141097.1, read as the reverse complement.
CTCCACGCACCAAATTCCCAGTTGCTAGCAAGTGGAAGTAACTTCCGCTTGCGCGGGGCAGGGTTTCCCACTCGAGGCCTCACCCTCGAATGTCCGGACATGAGACTAATTTGGTAGTCATTTCGAAACCGAAACCGAGAAAATTTTCCTTGCCCGAAAAACGGGGACGATTCTACCTTTTTGAATTCCCTAACAAATTTTCAAACGAGATCAAGAGACTAAATTAACCTTCACCTGATTAAACCAGATAGAAGGAAAACTATTACAGACTTAACTTGAAGAAATGAACGCTTTTTTCCTAACTGAATCAGGCACAGCTGTCATTGATCTATTCATTTGAGAGGTCTTTAGGTTATTACTTAACTATTCGAGTTCTAAGCATATTCCTATTATTTAATTTCATTATTAAAACTCTACTGATTCCAGCCTAATCCCATCCGGCTCATGGGTTAGCCACCGCCCAACCACTGGAATTGGTAGAACCAGACAATTACTCACCCACCCATAATTAAATGCCTTTCTTAGCTTTTGCTTTCAAATATAGATATGCACACACTCCTCTTTAAACTTTAACTTATAAAACAATCCATTGACAAACAGTTATTGATTACAGATGTCATAACTAAAAATTTCCATCCAATCCTTGTTTTTTTTTTTAAATAGTATCACTTTGGACTCTTCGTTGAGACCAGCTGGTCAACGAGATCCAGTAATAGTTTACAATAATCATTAGTCTATCATACAATCTTGCACGACATATGCATGGGTGTCCTAGGCACCGCGAGCCTGTGCATCGCCTAGTCAGAACCCTCCAGGATCCTCCTTAGGTGTCCTCGCACTTCACTCAGGGACCGCTTTGTCGGCCCTCGTCCATCGTACCACCGAAAGCGTACCATTTTAACCATACCGAGGTTGGTCAAGACCTCGGCAGGTTTTTTGCGTGAGCTATCCTTTGAACACTCCTCGCCGCCAGCTGTTGCAAAACCGAACTTCCCTTAGAAAAACACATACCAAATGATCCCTCTAGAATTTTGACGTAAGACAGTCCTTTAAGAAAACAGGGTTTTTATGCAACTTTTCAGTTTGGTTTTCTTTTGAATACAATGAGTATATCTTAAATCAGCATCCCCAAAACTTCATAATCGTAATACTGAATTTCAAAATAGAATTCCTTGAATTTTGTAACCTTAATCCTCAGATCAATACAAAGGCTCTCAAACTTAGTTTCGGATTTGGCGAGAGTTTTGAGTGTATTTTCCTGAACTGGTCACATCTTCTTTCCTCGAAACTGACGAAAGAGTTTGATCTTGGTCATAGTCTGATTTAGGGTTCGAGTCTCATAAGGTTTTTCCTAAACTATCTTTCTCGGAAAGGGGGTGATATTTCAGTTACTATTTTACTGAATTTCATTCATTGAATATTCATTTAACTGATTTCTAAATTAATCACGAATTCTGATGAGGAATAAATTTGTGAGATCCCTGTCTCCACTGCGCAACGAATTCAGGGGTGCTAGCAGCGGAAGTAGCACTACTTGCGCGTGTGGGGAAGGGTCCCTCACTCGGGGCCTCGCCCACAGATATCCGGACAAGAGACTAATCCCTCGGTTCTTCCCAGAACTGAACTCGAAAAAATTTCCCTCGCCCGAAAAGCACGGGCGGGTCATAAATATAGTTTCTATAACGAACTCTCGTCTTTCCACATTGTTCCATATCAATTCTCATTTATTTCATATGTATTCCCATTCTCATCACATCATTTTCCATTTCATCACATCTTTTCTCATTTATCCGCATCAGATCTCATCCACTCGCATCTACCCATATCCACTCGCATCTACCCATATCCACATCTCATCACATCACATTCATTCATATCCATCACATTCACTTTCATTCATATCCATCACATTCATATCCACATATATTTATGACACGTCACATCTCTTTCCATCACATCACATTCTTTCACATACACATCTATATCCATTCTTTCACATACACATCTATATCCATTCTTTCACATACTCATTCACATCCATTCTTCATATACACATACACATCACATTCTTTCACATACACATCCACATCCATTCTTTCATATACACATTCACATCCATTTTTCACTTATACATTTACATCCATTCTCATCACATATCATCCACTCATATCCCATATCATTCATTTACATCCTGAACAGACCCTGCAGGAATTTGATTTTGAAATCAAGTGCCGCCCAGGCAAAGAAAATGTGGTAGCAGATGCCCTTAGCAGAAAAGCCTCCTTGCTTGCAATCACAGTGGTGTCAAATCCATTGATTTAATGAAGCAAGAGAGAAGATCATGTAGAATAGATTCTTTGGCCCTATTGCTACCCTACTTATGCAAGAAAGAAAAACTCCTCAGGAGTTGAACCGAGTTCAAGGGTACAGCCTGGATGATGGAATTATGTATTATAATAGTAAGCTATGCATTCCCAATGATGAGGGAACTAAGGGTCAAATTCTGAATGAAGCCCATGACAGCTTTATTGCAGGACATCTAGGTTTCATCAAGACCTACATGTCTGTAATGAAAAGCTTCTTTTGGCCTAGACTAAAAAAGGATATACTTAATCATGTACGTCAATGCGTGATTTGTAAGAAAGTCAAAGCAGAGAGAGTAAAAATGCCTGGAAAGTTACATCCATTAGAAATCCCCCCGATGAAGTGGGAATGTATCAGTATGGATTTTATTACTAGACTACCTTCAGTGCAATCAGGTTACAACTCCATCTTTGTGGTAGTTGATAGACTAACCAAAGTTGCCCATCTGATTCCAGTAAAAGAAACCTACAGTGCAATGGATGTGGCCAGAGTATTCCTCAAGAAAATCTTCAGATTACTACCCAGGAGAATAGTAAGTGATTGAGAACCCAAGTTTACGTCAAGATTCTGGAGTGCATTTTTCAAAGCAGTAGGACTTTCTTGGATCTCAGCACAGCTTACCACCCCGATACTGATGGTCAAACTGAAAGGGTGAACCAAGTAATTGAAAATATACTTCGGTCATGCTGTGGGGCAGGGAACCCAAGAAGTGGCTAAGCTATCTGCACCTAGTCGAGTTCGCCTACAATGCTTCTTATCACCAAAGCATCGGGATGAGCCCTTTCAAAGCTCTGTATGGACAAGACTACCTAACACCATTAACTTGGTCCGACCCATTGATTAGGGTCAAGATGTCTAGACAGATACTTGACGACATGGAGCAGTAGATGTAGTCAATCCGCAAAGATTTAAAAGCTGCCCAGGATAGACGAAAGCAGTATTAATGCAGATAAGAAGAGGTCAATCAGAAAATTCAAAGAAGCAGATATGGTCTTCATTCGAGTATGCCCCAAAAGAAGTTCTCTATCTCTTGGGAAGTACAAGAAGTTATCCCGCAGATACTGTGGGCCATATTTGATTACAAAGAAAATAGGTGACTTAGCCTATGAACTTCTTCTGCCTCCTCATCTCAAAGTACATAATGTATTTCATGTCAGCCTACTTAAAAAGTATGTACCGAGCCCAAATCATGTGCTTAATGATGAACTTTTAACTTCTTCAACCCAAGGGCTGATGGAACTCCAACCTGAAGAAATCCTTAATGCTCGAGAGAAGGTTCTCAAGAATAGAATTCTAAGAGAATTATTAGTCAAATGCAAGCTCTATCCTTTTGAAGACACCACCTGGGAGAAAGAAGTCGAACTGATGCGGGATTACCCCCAGTTTGTGAGATGAGGACATCTCACGTTTTTCAAGTGGGAGAGAATGTAAGATTCCTCCCCAGCCCCTCAAGATGTCCAGTTTCTTTCCCTATAATCAATCCCCTTTTCAGAATAATAAAAGATCTTCTTTCTACCTGTTTTGGCCTAGAGAGAGAAAATGTTCTAGAGAGGTAATTCAATTTTTAGATATCTTTGGATGGAAAATTATCCTTTCTTATTAAAATAAATTTTCCCAAATCAAAAGTTTAAAAAGAACTTCCTGAGGTGCATTAGAAATAAATTATAATCTACGCAAAAGACCTTAGCCTAAGGGTCCAGATTTTCTAAAAATTTTGGAGTAAGTTTCTGAGAGACAATCAAATTAATCCAAATGTAGGGAGGAGATAAATTAAAGAAATAAAGAAAAACCCCCCAAAAATGAGTAAATACTCACATAAGATAAAGAGTGGAAATTAAATTTTAACACCTCAGAGTGGAAATTCCCTCTCATGAAGGAGATGCCTTTTTTCTCATCATTGCTTCCCAATTTTAAATCAATTAAGTGAGATATTTCATCTCTCCTCTCTCCTATTTCAAGTCTAGTTCCAAAAAGTAAGCTCAATTGACCCAAAAATTGTCAAAAATTGACCAAACTGATCTAGAAAATTCTAGAATCATTTTACTTAGTTTGAGGCTCACTTTTTCCTATAAAAAGAAGCCTCCCCCTTTGTAAAAGCTTAATAGTGTTTATGCACTGTTACTCTACTCCTACCCAGAGTCAATTACATTGAATTCACTTGATAATTCAATTGTTTTTTACTAAATCCTCTACAAAGACTTGGTGGCCACTCTTGATCCAAATAAGAGTAGAACCCTCAATCCCTCAAGCCAAAGGAAAGCTCACAAAACTCCATGTAAGCTAAAAACTCTACTTTTTAATTTTTAATCTATGGTTTTCTGATTTCTTTGCTTTTTTTGTTGATTAAAGTGAATCTTGATGTTATGCCTTGATGAAAAGGCTACCCCCTTCTCTTCCTTAAGAATTCAGCCTTTCTTTATCCTAAAATGAGTAACAAATAAATTGATTAAACTTTTCTTATTGTTTACTCCCTTTAGAAAGTGAAAATTTAGTAGATTAGAGTACTTTACTTCAAAGTGGGATTAATTTTAAATTGATATTAGAATGTAAAAATTGAGAAATGTTCAGCCATACAAAGGAGGTTATGGCAAAATTTTCTTAAATTTTGTGGAAAATAAAGTTTATTTTTATGTTATTCTAAAAGAGTAATCCCCACCGTTTGTGCATTCTAAAAGAAATATTTTTGTTACTCCATGTACATATTCACCTATGAATATACATGGATATCATTGATATTAATTATTGAAATTAATTTCTATGCATAGAAAGATGCATATTGGAAATCTTTATTATAAAAGTGTTGTTTCCATTGAATTTGAATTCTATGCATGGAAAGATGCATAATAGAAATTTCTTATTATTATAAAAGTGTTATTTTCATTCAATACAATTTCTATGCATGGAAAGATGCATAATGGAATTTTTTTATTATAAAAGTGTTATTTTCATTGAATTTAATTTCTATGCATGGAAAGATGCATAATAGAAAAAAAATATTATAAAAGTGTTATTTTCATTGAATTCAATTTCTATGTATGGAAAGATGCATAATATAGAAAAAAAATGTATAAAAGTGTTATTTTCATTGAATTCAATTTCTATGTATGGAAGGATGCATAATAGAAAAGAATTTTAATTATAAAAGTGTTATTTTCATTGAATTCAATTTCTATGTATGGAAAGATGCATAATAGAAAAAAAAATATTATAAAAGTGTTATTTTCATTGAATTTAATTTCTATGCATGGAAAGATACATAATAGACATTTTTTATTATAAAAGTGTTATTTTCATTGAATTTAATTTCTATGCATAAAAAGATGCATAAAGATATTCTTTTTATTTTAAAAGTGTTATTCCTATTAAATTGATTTTATGCATAAATAGATGCATAAAAGGATTTTCTTTTATATAAAAGTGTTATTTCCATTGAAGTTGGATTTTATGCATAAAGAAATTTTTTATATCAAAATTATATTCTCTTTAATTCTATGTTTGATTTCCATGAATATTTGATAAATGAATAAGTAAATACTTTGAGAGAGAAATTTTTATTGTTTTAATTTTACTCGGTTTGTAGAGAAAATTTAAAAAATCTATCGAAGTCGAAATTTCAGATAAATGATTAATTTATTCCTCATCAGAATTCATGATTAATTTAGAAATTAGTTAAATGAATATTCAATGAATGAAATTTAGTAAAATGGTAACTGAAATATCACCCCCTTTCGGAGAAAGATAGTTCAGGAAAAACCTTATCAGACTCGAACCCTGAATCAGACTATGACCAAGACCAAACTCTTTCGTCAGTTTCGAGGAAAGAAGATGTGACGAGTTCAAGAAAATACACTCAAAACTCCCACCAAATCTGAAACTAAGTTTGAGACCCTTCGTGTTGATCTGAGGATCAAGGTTACAGAATTCGAGGAATTCTGTTTTGAAATTCAATATTACGATTATGAAGTTTTGGGGATGTTGATTTAAGATATACTCATTGTATTCAAAAGAAAATCAAACTGAAAACTTGCATAAAAATCCTATTTTCTTAAAGGACTGTCTTACGCCGCTAGAATGCTGGAGGGAGCATTTGATATGTGTTTTTTTAAGGGAAGTTCGGTTGCAACAACTGGCGGGGAGTGTTCAAAGGACAGCTCACGCGGCAAAACCTGCCTAGGTCTTGACCAACCTCGGTAGTACGGTTAAAATGGTGTGCTTCCGGTGTACAATGGATGAGAGCCAACGAAGCGGTCCCTGAGTGAAGTGCCAGGACACCTAAGGAGGATCTTGGAGGGTTATAACCACGCGATGCACGGGCCTAGGACACCCATGCGTATGTCATGGAAGATTGTATGATGAACCAATGATTATTGTAAACGGTTACTGGATCTCGTTGTGGTTGACCAGCTGGTCTCAATGGAGAGTCCAAAGATACTGTTTTTTTTAGAAACAAGGATTGGATGGAAATTCTGAGTTATGACATCTGTAAACGTTGTCAATGGATTGTTTTATAAGTTAAAGTTTAAAGAGGAGTGTGTACGTATCTGTATTCAAAATCAAAAGTTAAGAAAGGCATTCAATTATGGGTGGGTGAGTAATTGTTTGGTTCTACCAATTCCAGTGGTTGGGCGGGGGCTACCCCATGGGCCGAATGGCTGGAATCAGTAGAGTTTTAATAATGAAATCGAATAATAGGAATACGCTTAGAACTCGAATAGTTAAATAATAACCTGAAGACTTCTCAAATGAATAGATCAATGGTTGTGCCTAATTCAGTTAGGAAAAAAGCGTTGATTTATTCAAGTTAAGTCTGTAATAGTTTTCTTTCTATCTGGTTTAATCAGGTGAAGGTTAGCTTAGTCTCTTGACCCCGTTAGAAACTTCGTTAAGGAATTCAAAAAGGTGGAATCGTCTCTATTTTTCGGGCAAGGAAAATTTTTCCGGTTTCAGTTTCGAAATGACTACCAGATTAGTATCGTTTTCGGACATTCGAGGGCGAGGCCCCAAGTGGGAAACCCTGCCCCGCACAGGAGGAAGTTACTTCCACTGCTATAGCAACCGGGCATCCGGTGCAGCGCGGAGGGAGCAGTGGGATCTCACACAACCCCTCTCAAGCTTGAGATGTTTTCTAGATGATTGTTTTAATTCAAATCAAGCTTTTCCTAAGAATCTTAATGTTTAATTAAGAGAAAATTAATCATTATGCTTATTTAGAATGCTTTCTTATGTATATCTCTCTCTCAAAAAAGAATAGTCATCTCTATGGCTAATTCTTTAGTAAAAGAATGCTTCTCATTGATAATTTCTTATTTCAAAACCAAACTCTAGACTTGATAAGCTAGAGATTAAGAAAATGGTATTTTCATGATTTTGTGTTAACAAAATAATGGTTAGTTCTTTGAGATTATTTATAAGTAGTTAAAAACTACTTTAATTAATTTTAAATGAGAAATAGATTATCCTATCAAATTGGAAAAAGAGAAATAATGAAATTAGCTTAATCTAGTAGAATAATCATAATTAAGTTTATGAATATGGTTAAAATTATGATTTAAATTCATAGTTTAGATTTAAGCTTAAACGTAGATCTTCTATCATCTAAATGCAAAAAGAAAAATTTTTGGCATATTCAAAATAATGGATATTTTTATTTAATTTAAAAAAGAGAAATTTTTGATAAATTTATTTTATACATAAAAAATTTTAAATGATAAAAGAGAAATTTCCATGACATTCGAAATTCAATCATTTAAATACAAAAAGAGGAATTTTAATCATATTCAAAAAAATGTATATCTATATTTAATTAAAAGAGAAATTTTTATGGTATTTTAAGTAGAAAAAGGTTTAAATTAATTTTGATATCAAAATAGGAATTTTCACCATAATTCCACCTAGAAAATTAAGGATGATAATTAAATTGGTGGAAAGAATATTCTTAGATATTTTTATGTAGATAAATCACCAAATTGATTTTTAGCCAAAATTGGATTAATGGAAGAAGAGTATTTTTATAAAATCCCAATATTCTCACATAGAACTATTTCTTAATCTATTGTAGTTAGGAAGGAATGAATTTCATAAAGTTAGAATTTTCTTTATGGTTAGAAGTTCAATAGATTTTTATGTGAAGAAAATCCTTAGGAATCAAAGTTAGAAGTAAACTGAATAAACTTGGTTAGACCACGACTATGAGGGGCGGCCAGTAAACAACTTGCCCATCTCTTGAATCTAAATCAAGCAAAAACCTCAATACCAATTCTAATTCTTGACACAAAAAATAGATTACCATTGAATTAGCGTAATTTTTCCTTAATCGAATCACCAAGAATCTAGTTGGAAATTCAGTCAAATGATGGGTAGATTACCCTAATGAGAGATCAATGATTCTCATTAAGAAAATCTGGATTACGAGAAAAGGGTTTTGTGGAACCAATCTCGAATCGAAAATTCTACTTGCATAGAACCTCTGTTTTCTTTTAAAGGACTATTTTACGCCAGAATGCTGGAGGAAGCATTTGGTATGTGATTAACTAAGGAGAGACTCGTTGGAACAGCTGGCGGGGAGTCGTCAAGGGACGTCGCTCGTGACAAATCCTGCCAAGGTCTTGACCAGCCTCGGTATGGTTAAAATGGTACCCTTCCGGTACGATGGGCGAGGACCAACGAAGTGGTCCCTAAGTGAAGTGCTAGGACACCTAAGTAGGATTCTAGAGGGTTCTAACCAGGTGATGCACGGGCTCGTGGTTGCTAAGACACCCATGCGTATGTCGAGGAAGATACGGATGAACTGAAAAGAATTACTTTTGTAAACTAAATTTTGATATTGGATCTCGTTGGTTAACCAGCTGGTCTTGAGTTCGGGTGATATACTTTGTAACAATGGACTCGATATTTTGGAGAATTATAATAAGTAATACTATGATTTCATTGAAAGATTATTTTAAAAACAACCGAATCTGTTATAATGGCAATTTTGGAGAATTATAATAAGTAATACTATGATTTCATTGAAAGATCGTTTTAAAAACAACCGAATCTGTTATAATGGCAATTTCATATTGGGTGTGTAAGTGGTATATGCTTACCTTAAATTTTACTTGAAGCCCCGGCTAGGGGGCTTGGGAACTCTTTTCCTCAGTACCCGGGAAAAACATAACCAAATTTTTATAAAGGAATCCCACCAATACAGTGGCTGGGCGGTTGGATATGGGCGGTTGGCTAGCCCATGGGCTGGTTGGAGTTAGGCTGGGGATCGGGAGATTCCTGCGATACAAATAGTTACGATTAAGTTACGTTAGTTAGATTAAGTTACGATTAAGTTACGTTAGTTAGATTAAGTTACGATTAAGTTACGTTAGTTAGATTAAGTCTTAGGAAGACCCTTATTCTGTGGGAGGGAAGCAGCGGCTGTGCCTCGCTATAAAGGGGGGGAAAGCGGTGATTCTATGGACCAAGTGCAAGTCTCTTCCTTGATCTAACCATGTGACTTTCGGGTTCGGTCGGATCAGTTTGGTTAGTTAGGACTTTGACTCGTTAGATCAATTCTCCCATTAGATGATTTTCCTAGTGGAATCGCCCGTGCCTTCCGAGCAAGGGAATTTTTTTGGGTTTGGTTTCGGAGGAACCGCCGGGCTAGTCTCGTGTCTGGATATCCGTGGGGGCGAGGCCTCGAGTGTGTATCCCTGCCCCGCGTAAGAGGCTTACGCTGCTTCCGTCCCCTCGCCAGCACCCTCGGAGGGGGCATGGATCCTACAGCTGGTATCAGAGCTTTGTGATGAAAAGCTAATAAGGAAAAACGAATTCTTATCAGAAATTTATAATATAAAAACAACTCAAAAAGAGCATTTACATATTGTATTTTTATTCCTTAAGCTTCATTAATGAAGATCTTTAGTCAAAGAATTTAGTTTTATAGATGGAAGTTCCATGCTTATCCGATATTCCCGATCTCACCCAGTTACAAGATATGACTGCTTTCACCTTCGAACATATCATCTCTTCCGCTAACGACTCGAACAAGCCGAGCAAGACTCGCAAGCCATTTCGAGGATTTATATTTCCCAGACCCAGTAGAGAGACGGCAATACAAGTGGTTTGCAGCAGGGCAGTATGTCCATGCCTCTTGCGACCAGCGCGTGATGCTGAGGGAGAATATCTCGTTGGCCATGATCCTAATGAGGCTAAAAGTGATCCATGGTGTTATTATGCGTCACTCCACGCCTCGAGATTGCAAACTTTCTTGCCATATCTATAGACTTCTTAGCCGCTTTATTCCAAAGAGTAAGATAGTAGCTCATTTAGTAGTGAGGGAACATTTATATCGGGGCATGTATGTAGCCCAGTATCGCTGTCTTATGCATTTCCCGAGGAGGTTTTGACTTTCTGGAGACAAGATGCTCTATGTACATATTGCAACAAGCAATGTTTTGCAGAAAAAATCCCTGTTATATAAGTGATTGTTTATTATATGACGAATTGAAGAAGCAAGATCTATTACTCGGACATATGTCATAGATCTCCAATAAGATCGTTTATCTTGTTTAAGTAATTATTTTTTGAACCTCTTAAGTCTTAGGATCTCGTTGACAAAATCAAAATAAAAATTTAATAATGTATCATTTTTGGCAGAATCATGAGGCCAGCGAACTGTGGCCAACAATCAGATCCTCTCACTGATGAGGAAGAGCTTGACCCTAACGTTCGCAAGGCCCTTAATAGAACTCAGCCAAGTCCCTTCAAAGGTGAAAGGGAGAACTTGGGCGAGGCTGTGGAGAAGTGGGTCGAGGCCATGGAGGAATATTTTGATGTCACCAGATACAACGAGAGGAGCAAAATTGCTATCGCTCGGCTAAAGATTGTGGAAACAGCTAGGGTGGCATGTAGAAACCATTGCGATACCAACCATCTGGATAGGAATACGCAGTCTTGGAACGATCTCAAAGCTTATCTAAGGAAGAGATTTTGTCCCCCCGGATTTTTAGAAACCAAGATGAATGAATTCCTAGAGCTAAACCAGGGGAGCAAAACTATTGAAGAATATCACCAGGCATTTTCTCTTCTCCTCAAGTACTCACCACTGCTAGACGAAGAGAAACTGATGGCCAAGTTCATTCGAGGAATGAACGAACCTTTAGAATCCCTAGTCAAGAATGCCAAGCTAGTTTCCATGGCTGAAGCGGTAAGGATGGTGAAGGACTTCGCCAAAGCCTTCATTGTTAAAGTCCTGCCAAAGCCAACTCCCTCATCCTTCAAGAGATTCCAAACACCGGGAAATTCTTCCAACCTTCCACTTCCAAAAAGACACCAAGGTCCCAACCAAAATCTGGAGACAGGAAGTTTCAGGAATAAAGAAAGACCTTTTCCTCGAAGCTCTTTCTCAGGAACTTTGGCTCTTTCAAGAATGCAGATGGAAGAGCTTCGAAGTGAGAACATGTGTTTCGGATGTCAGGGGTTTGGGCACTAGATCAAGGATTGCCCATCTCCTTCTATGGGCCAAGGAGGCCAAGGTCCCATAGTTCAGAGACAGACTCCTTCGTATTAGTCCAATCAAGGTTCCCCGTGCCAAAATCAGGGCAACCCTAGAAGAGTGCCAGCTCAGCTTGTAGCCTCCATGCAAAGCAGTATCCGAACTCCCTCCCAGAATTGGGAAAACCAAAGAGAGAGAGTTCCATCTCAGACTGCAGAGCAGCTAGAGACGTCACTATAGCGGAGGAAGTGGAGGAAGAAAAAGGACACATCTATGCCGCAATTGAGCATCAGGGGAATAATCGTCAATTTTCAGTCCTCCAGACTCCAGCAGAGTACGAGGGTAAGCAATTCAAGCTTTTGATTGATTCAGGCAGTACTCATTCTTTTATTTCCCCAGGATGTCTGCGTAAGTTAGTCCTAAATCAAAAATCAAGGAAACCTATGCAAGTGGAATTGGCCAGTGGAAAGATTATTTTCACACACCTTGAGACAGCCTTATTTAGTTTAGTCTAGATGGGAACGTAACAGAGTGCCAGTTTTGAGTCCTACCCTTGGGAATCTATGATGGAATCCTTGGAATAGATTGGCTCCATAAGAATCAGGCTGACATTCATTGTCACAATGGAACCATCTCTTTCCTTGACCTTCACAGGGATAAAGTTCAAGGAACTAGAATTTTCGGATCCCCGGTACTGCAATTAGTCAAATCTTCTAAATTATTAAAAGGGCTCAGAAAGAGGCAAGCTGTTTATGTCGTTAAGATGAGTCCGGTAGACATAAAATGCAAGGCTAAAGAACCAAAGTGGTTAAGTGAGTACAAATGGATGGCCAAAGTGAGGTTGCAAATTCAACTGTGTTGGATCTCCTCAAATGCTCTGCTTTGCATATTAGAAAATAGCTTAGGAGAAGTATCTACCGCTGGTAGAGTTTTCATACAACAGAGTACATGCCTCCACGGGAAAATTCCTGTCCAAGAGTGTATATGGCAAAGTGATTGTCACCCATCGTATGCACTAAGGATGGGATCTTTGCAGCAAATGATTATGTCAGGGTCTTGTTGTTGCCTTTGCCCAAGTGCGGACAATCGTTGCTCGTTCACAATATAAGCATAAGAGGGCTATCAACAAGCATAGAAGAGAGATGGACATCAAAAAGAATGATTAGGTATTGCTGAAATTTGAGAAAGCAAGAGCCCGTAAAAGCGGCCATGAAAGGAGGGAGCATGCCCTAAGCTCTCTACAAGGTATTACAGACCTTTTAAGGTGATCAAGCAGATCAATGAGGTGGCTTTCCAGCTTGCATTGCCTAATCATAGGAGGATTCACAATGCCTTTCATGTGAGTCTATTGTGGAAGTATGTGGGGTAAGAGCCTTTGTCACAAAAGAGCTCCTAGAAATTGATGAGTTAGAGGAAGTTCTTCAACCTAACCAGATTGTGTTTCACAAAAGGAGAGAAAGTTACCTACTGGTAAGCTTTCCAAGCGATACTTTATTAAGTTCAAGAACTACTTTGCCTATCAACGTGAAATAGGTTGATGAAGATTACTTCAAAAATTAACCACAGCTTCTTTGAGCATATTTGGAGGCTTTTCAGTTGAGGAAAATTGTTTAGAAGCCGGTGATGTCACCATTTGGCCACCCAAGTTGTTCTCCCCTATTTCATGCCAAGGTACAAGAGGCCAGAGAGCTTCTGTCACCCATATTGAGGCTAGGACTCATGTCACATATGAGAGGCCAGGACTAGTATCATGTACCGGAGGCCAGGACTTGTGTCACCCATAGTGTGGCCAAGACGTGGAACCCACTATTCAGAGATCCCAGTTTTAGGCTTCCCACTGAACCAATTCCATTCTCGAAAGGACCAACTAACAAGTTCCAAGAATGGGAGATATGTCCATTGCATAATGCATGTGCACGCATCTCTGCCTACTTGAAACGGATTTCACGTGACTTGTTTTCGTGTGACTGCCTGCTAGGAGAGACTAGTTGTCGACGGTTGTGTACTTGCTATAGCCACTTCTATATTCGTCTGTACCTGCTGCCAACTATCTGTTGTACCCAACTGCACCCGTTGTGTACCTTATTGTAGAATTCAACTATTCTATATCTACTATACTGACTAAGCACTGCTGTTCAACAGCCATACCAACTACACAGTGTTGCAATGAAACATGTTTCATTCCATCTGAATGAAACGAAACGTTTCATTGTGAAATGAAATGCATTTCTTTCATGCTACCTGGGAAAACCTACGTTTTTCAACATTTTCTATCCAAAGAGCACGTTTTTCAAAAAAAAAGTCTAGAAGCGACTCGAAAATTGATGGAAGGAGCTCCTGCCTTGCACAAATGAGCTCCTACCAGCTCCTACCGCACTTTCGAGGTTCCGTGCCCACCAACTCTCAGGTTGGTTGTGCTGATTTGTGCTTTTATTATTCGATTTTGCAAAGCCACCTGGAGCAAGTATGGTTGCACATTGTTATGTGACGGGTGGTCAGATATACGCAAGAGAAATGTGTACAATATTTTGGTGTCCTCTTGCAAGGGCACTATGTTTTTGCGTGCCATTGATGCATCTATGCCTGGGACAGTGGTGACTGGAGCATTTATATGGTCACACCTCCGCGAGGCTATCATGGAGATAGGCCCACAAAACATAGTACAAGTGGTCACTAATAATGGTAGCAACTGTATCTCTATGGGACGGATGCAAGAGGATGAGTTCCTGCAGATTGTATGGACTCCATGTGCATCCCATAGCCTAGACTTGCTCATTGAAGATCTTGCCAAGATTAGGTGGATTGCTGACATCTTTGACACTGCGCATAGCTTGGTGAAGTTTGTTACCAAGAGGCCCAAGGTCTTGGCAATGTTTCGTGCCAATAGTGACCTTGAGCTTTTGAAGCCCTCACAAACCAGGTTTGCATATATGGTTGAGAGGGTAGTGAGAGTCCGACAGGGACTCATGCGCACAATGGTTAGTCGAGAGTGGATGAGCTAGGAGGACCATGAGCACCCGAAGGTAGTTGCTTTTGCACGCAGAGTGATGCAAGAAGATTGGTGGAAGGAGGAAGAGGTTTTATTGAGAGCTCTTCAACCATTCTACAGTGTTCTTCGCATCATTGACATATAGGGCAGCACTTTGGACTCTTGTACGAGTTCATGGACCAGATTGGAGAGGCTTTTAACCAATGCACTCTCTTGACAGACGAGAGGTACTGAACTTCCAAGTTCCAACTAGTTGCCTTCTTGTTGTAACTTGTAAGTTGTATCATACTATGATCTATCGTAGCCTCTAGGAGTGAGCTAATAGCTTTAATCATTCATGGCTAATTTTCAGGGTTGAGGACATTCGACGGGTTTGGAATGACCAATGGGATTGGTTCCATAGACCAATCCACGCGGTTGCCCACATATTGCACCCTCTTTGGCGTAGTGAGGCCCAATATATGAAGAGTTGGAAGATGGATGGCAAGATTACATTCAAAAATGGATAGGAGGAGACGTGGAGCTTATGAGATGCTTGGAGGCTGAGCGGCTAGTGTATCAGAATGCCAGCCACGCATTTGGTAGATAAACTTCATGCATGCGAGAGACACAACTTCAACCAATCTCATGGTGGGAGAAGTATGGGATCAGTAGCCCTCACTTGGTGAGTACAACTCTCAAAGACAAATCTGTTATTTACATAATACATTGATCAATGATGATTATACGTAGACTTTAGTACCCTGTACTTACAAAGTTTCTGTATTTAATGGTAAAAACACCTCGCCATTCGAATCCTCTCACAAGATTGTAGTTCGGGCCCTACTGAGAGGAACTAGAGCACATGGGCCCTCTTCCTCCATACAAAGAAGAGGAACAGGTTGTCTAATAATTAGTTGGAGCGATTGGTGTATTGCCATTGCAATCTCCGCCTAATTGAGCAGTCGGGCAATCCGATAGAGCCTCGTCAGGTCAATCATCATCCTCTTCTGAGAGTGACATTGGGTCTACCGAGGAGAGTACTGATGAGGACATCGAGGATGTTGAGGATTGAGTGCACAGTTGGCAGTGTCCACACTCCATATTGAGGACTCTAGTCTTTGGGGCTATCAAGCTCCTCTAGTTTACTATTTGTCATTATTCATGCATGATTGCATCTTTTAGGCTTCAGCATGCTTTACTTTGTGTATTTCAGACTTCAGCATGCTTTACTTTGTGTATTTCAAACTTCAGTTTACTTTTTTGGTATCAGCTCAGAGTTCAAACTTTTTGTGATCACTTTGAGTGCCATTATTGATGATAAATCCAAATCTTGATTCTTGACGTTGCCAATTTATTTATAACAGTTGGTCAATGACTCAGTTAGGTGCCCACTGTAACTAGGTCACCCAGATTCTTTAGTTTTAGCTTGTAGACATGTTTTAATGTGTAAATGATGCATGTTTAATATTGTTTTGCAGGGAAGGCAACGTATTTTTAACATATTATAAACCTGTATTAATATAAATTTTGAGGCATGTACCCCCCCTTTTTGTATGAAACGTTTTTGAAACTTTTGGAAAATGAATGAAACATTTATGAAACGCGTTTCATGAAACGCTTGGCAACTATGCAACTACAATACAACTGCTCCAACTGTCTTACTTGTGCATCTTGCTGCACTCACCAGTACATACAGTACCAACTGTACCGACTGCACCTATTGGGTACCTTATTGTACCAATTATACTCGTTGCTGAGCTATACCTGACCCCTGTGAAACTGTCAACTATCTGATGTACCCATTTTGTCGTAGTTGTTGTACAGTGCTAAACCTGACAATACTTGTACTACTATATTGTTTGTACTATCCCCGACTACCCTTTAGAGTTTGCATTCATCTTCTATGGTGCAAATTGAGATCAGCCTAGGAGAACATTCACTTCAAGCTTTTAAAATTGGTTATAAGAGTGAACCTCTGTCCTAAGACATAGTGTCTCCATAGCTTTAGTGCATGAAGTAGCTCTAGGTCATGGATGGCATAGATCCTTTCATACGGCCTAAGTTTTCTGGACTAATTGGCCGCCACATGATCATCATGTATGAGAACATTGCCTATACTGAACCCACTTGCACCTGTGACTACCTTGAATGGTTGGTTGAAATCGGTAGCTGTAGCACAACTTCTTTCAGCTTGTCAAAGGCACTTTGACACATTGGGGTCCACTGAAATGGGATATTCTTCTCTAACAGAGCAGTCAACGGGGAGGCCATCTGAGCATACCACCCCATTAACCCTGAGGATCTTTGCCAATAGCTGTTGTGCACAACCCACGAGTACCTGCTGTGTTGAACCTGTAACACTCTCATACAGTTCTCTTGCCAACTAGGTACCTGTAGCCGTTACCAGCTTCTACGTGCAGAACTTGGTAGCTACTTGAGTACTTGCTCTTCTACAAGTGCCTATTCGCGTACTTGTCACAGTATGAGTACTTGTTGATAGAATGTGCAGCGGAAGAAGGGAAAGTGGAAACACATGAGAGAGAGAGAGAGAGAGAGAGAGAGAGAGAGAGAGAGAGAGGAAACACAGGTGAGAACCTGCTCTCAATATTATCACCAAAAGGAATACATGTCCCGAGCAAGAGCCAGCAAGTAGGGGATGATGTCTAACACCCCCTCTCGCACCGGATGCTTAGCAAACTCCAAGAAGCCAGAGACGCCGTCCTCGATCAAAGATGAAAGACTGCAGAAACATGTACCAAGAAAGCTCCACAAGCAATCTCCTCAGCAACTCACCTACGAAAGCAACAGAACAAGCTGCCAAGTACACCGGTCCTCTGGAAGAAAACAACCATGTAGGCTGCGACATGTTGCTCCAAATAAGGGTTCCAAACCCAAGTGTAAGAACACTTCCTAAAGTCGAATGTCGTGTATCCAGCATGGAGAAAGTAGGAAAAAACTCATAACCAACCAAGATACTAGAAGTACCACTCTCTACCCCAAGCACGGTTAGCAACCATAGATCCAAAGCATCCCACCGGGTCCAAAAAAGGCATCCTCCTAAACATGCCTGCAGAACTAGCAGGGGGAGGGGCATCAGAAGCTCATAAAGAGATGCAGAGATAGACTGCTCACAATGAGAAAGGGAAGCAGGAAAATAAATTGCAGTGG
Source organism: Cibotium barometz (assembly GCF_041138505.1). Taxonomy (NCBI): domain Eukaryota; kingdom Viridiplantae; phylum Streptophyta; class Polypodiopsida; order Cyatheales; family Cibotiaceae; genus Cibotium; species Cibotium barometz. The sequence goes on along the minus strand of NC_141097.1, from coordinate 12,490,966 downwards.
TAACAAAGTCCTCAAAAGCATCACAGATAGCAGAAGACTGTTCCAAAAGTAGAACCAGATCCCAAGAATCAGCCAACAGATAAAAGATCCATGTGAAAGGATCACACCGCAAGGGCCAAAACACCCTCCTTGTTTTGCAAATACTGCAAAGAACACAAGCTCGGACAAAATAAACTCTGCTCGGGATCTAGGAAAAGATCACTACTCTCCTCCAAATAACTGTAACTCCTGTCAAAGAAGAAAGTCTCCACATATACAACACAGCTCCCAAAACTGATCCTCAAGTGAAGTAGCTGGAGAAAGGCCCCCTCTGAGTGTAGAAAACTCCTATGGGAAGCAAACGCAACCAAAACACTGCTATCCAGCAAAAATATCACTCCACTGCCAACAGAAGGCAAGGAACATGTAGAAACCGGGAAATCGTGTAGGCTAGGAACAAAACACAAGTATAGATGCTCCAAAATCAGCAAAACGCTGACTAAAATCTGAAATTCAAAATCCTCCTCAAGTACCAAACTGCCTCCAAAGCCACAATCCAAACAAGAAACCCCCTCTGCAAGTGATCCGTGTCCACTGGAGAAGAAAACGCAGCCAAACAAGAGCTACAAACCTTAAAATTCAAGTCAACCAGTGTCCACACCTCCTATGAGAAAAAAACGCTAAAGAGAAGGTATCTTCGGGTCCAACAGATGAAGCCCAAGTGAAGGTAAAGCTACCAGAGCAAGATCGGTTTAGAAAAATGCAACAACCGTGGCTGCGAATCTGAAAACACAAAGGTGTAAGGGACTATAGAATAGGCTGAATATGGAAACGCTGAAGCCTCAGATCAAGAACTGCTGCAGAGGACAATCAGGGGGTGGGAGGGATGGCACAAGATAACCAGAAAGGATAGGCAAAAGGGAGCCGAGAGAGCTCCAAGATCAGGGCTGGGAAAGCAAGCCCAAACATGCCAAAAAACATAGCCTGTTTGGAACAGCTATGTTGTTGTCCAGTCCTGAAAAAAAACACCTGAGAACCCCTGGAAGGTGCCACCAAGAAGGACAGGTATGCTGTTCAAAAAAAAAAACACCCTTGTCAAGTTGCCAAGAAGCTGCAAACTGACGCCCTGAAGAGAGGAAACTGCAGCCCACTGGATGGGAATCAGCCCTTGAAGAAACGCAAGCTTCAATGCATGAACACAAAAAACGCAGATATGTACATGGACGAAAAAACACAAATATGAAGAGGTAGAGGAGGGAGCATCCAACGCTGAAAATCACCGACGCTTTGATACCATGATAGAATGTGTAGCGGAAGAAGGGAAAGTGGAAACACGAGAGAGAGAGAGAGAGAGAGAGAGAGAGAGAGAGAGAGAGAGAGGAAACACAGGTGAGAACCTGCTCTCAATATCATCACCAAAAGGAATACATGTCCCGAGCAATAGGGGAGAACCTCGTAAGTGAGGGACTGCAGCTGGACAAGCTAGGCAAGCAATGCTAAGCAGTGAAATATGAGGGAGGCATGCCGGCTATATATACCTCTACGTGAAGGCAGCCGACTGGTGATAAATATCTCCACGACTCGGAAAAATACCCATGACCATAAATGGGGAATAAATATGGGTAAAATACATGAGGGGTGACCAGCCCCTCAGACTAACATGGTCAACCCTAGAGGCTAAAATAGGACACCAAATAGGAAGCCAGCAAAGTATGGGATGATGTCTAACACTTGTTTGTGTGCTTGTGCTACCAAGACCTGCACCATAGCCTCTGTGAGGGAGTGACCAGGCTCTAGTACAAGAGCACCTGTTTGTGCATGGTCTCGAAACAACAATTTTGCATTCACTCCGCTCCAGGTGTATGAGGTTGGTGGTATGGTCTCTTTGGCTCTTTCAACGAGTCCTGCATCGACATTCTACTCCAACACACTTGTTTGGGCAACATGTATTCATTATTTGCATTGCATAGAATATCTGGCTGGAAATCCCTTGAAACTTTGTAGACATATACTCCAATAATATACAACAATATTGAGGAGGAAGAGGGGGGGAGAGGGCTCCAGCTCATTCGCGGCCCCAATGGTGTATTGTGTAATCTCCATCTTTGCAGTGTTATCTTGATCAATGTTGTGTATTTTCAGCTATATGTTGCATTGTTGTTAGTATATATTTAAGTGTTGACGAGTTTGTTGTTCACGAGATGGTGCCCAGGAATGTTCACACCTAACTGGTGATATTACACCAACCATGACAGTAAAGGTAGCAGTATCTGACGTAAGGGACATTGCCACCAAAACATGGAGAAAAACAAGGACCACCACCTCTATGCTCGAAGAGGCGAGGGTTCCATCCCTATTTTGGTGCCCTAATCCTCCTAGCTCCATGCGAGCTACGAGCCAGCAATGGGAGACAATATAAACGAGACGCTTGTCTCCAATATGGTGAGAGAGAGCAATTGTCTGAGATGAAATAGTGGAGGATGCCATCTCACTATCCCACTCACTATCGGGGGAAACACTAAGGGGGAAGGAGAAGACCATTGTACCACTGTCGGAGGTGACAAAAGGGAGCGATAGAAAATCACACACACTTGGAGAGAAGCCAATGCCTCCAAGAACTTACTCGCATCCATTGGAAGCATGTGAAGTTGTAGTCCACTGGCTCCCCCATGACAAGGGGTGGGTCCGCCAGGGACACCCACTGGAGATGTTGCAATCGTCATCTCCAAAGGATTGGACAACTGGTGAATCAAGCAGGCCACAGCGCTGGCAGACTGTTGACACCGAGAAGGATCAGGCAAGGGGGTAGGGTGGTGGGCATGAAGAGGAGAGGAGGGGCGGGGAAGCGGGGGAAGTGAGCGGGTGGGGACACTCCGACGGGGAGGGGGCGGGGGGGGAGCACGGAGATCTCATCAAAAGAAACACAAGGGCGGGGAGGGAAGGAGGAAACTTGGGATCCATGAGAGATGGAGAGGACCACCTGCTCAAGATCCTCGACAACCGAAATATGGACAGAGGAAATTGGGACCTCCGGCACGCAATGGGTGGGGCCAACCCACCACCAAGATCTTGGTCCTATGCTAAATGCTCATAACGGTTACCAGAAAGAACACCCTTGTGGGTGGGGGCATTGCCGTCGGAACGGCCGTCTAACTTGTTAGACATCATCCCCTTGTTGCTGGCTTCTTGTTTGGTGTCCTATTTTAGCCTCTTAGGGCTGACCATGTAAGCTAGAGGGGCCAGTCACCCCTCACATATGTTTTCTCATATTATTCCCCATTTTATTGAGTCTTGGGCTTTTTCCCCTAGTCGTAGAGGACCTTTTTTCCTAGTTGGCTACCTTCATATGGGCATATATACAGCTGGCTTGCCTCCCTCATTCTTCACTGCTTGCTTAGCATTGTTTGCTGCAGTCCCTCACATACGAGGTTTTCTCCCCTCTTGCTCGGGACATGTATTCCTTTGGATGATGATATTGAGAGTAGGTTCTCACTTGTGTTTCCTCTCCATCTCTCTCTCTTACTCTCTCTCCTGTGTTTCCACTTTCCCTTCTTCCGCTACACATTCTATCATGATATCAGAGCGCCGGTGATCTACGGTGTTGGATGCTCCCTCGTCTTCCTCTAAGCTGCTTTTTCTGCAAATGGACAAATCTGCGTTTTTTTTTTTCTCTGAGTTGTTGTTGGTCGCCTGCCTCTTCCAAGCGTCTTCTCCATTGCAGCTATTGGTCATCCTTTACAGGTTTTGATCCCTGAGATTCACCTATTTTCTACTCTGTTTTCAGGGCAGCAGCATCTAGAGTGCTGCGTTTTTCTACACGTGGTTGTCTACAGCAGTTTTGCAGAAAGTCTTCAGTATTCAGCAGCATCTACCCCCCTTGTAGCGCTGGCCACCTAATCTATGCAGGACAGCAGCAGCCCACATGCTGCACTTTTTCTCCTACAGGTTTTCTAATGCCGATTTGCTGATCTGAGGGTTGGGTGTACCTATTTCTTCTGCGTTTCCAGAATTTTCCCTTTCTACTGCCCCAAATACCTCTGTGTTTTCAGATTTGGAGCCATGGTTGCTGCGTTTTTCTGGACTGATTTCTGCTGGTAGCTCTACCTTCACTTGGGCTTCATCCGTTGGACCCGAAGGTACCTTCTCTTCAGTGTTTTTCCTCATAGGAGGTGTGGACACTGGTTGGCCTGAATTTTCAGGTTTGTAGCCGTTGTTTGGCTGCATTTTCTTCTCCATTGGGCACAGATCACTTGCAAAGGGGATCTTGTTTGGATTGTGGCTTTGGAGGCAGTTTGGTACTTGAGAGGATACTGAATTTCTGATTTTAGTCCGCATTTTGCTGATTTTGGAGCATCTATACCTGTGTTTTGTTCCCGGCCTACATGGTTTCCCGGTTTCTTCATGTTCCTTGCCTTCTGTTGACGGTGGAGTGCTGTTTTTCACTGGACAGCAATGTTTTGGCTGCGTTTTGCTTCCCAAAGGAGTTTTCTACACTCAGAGGGGTCCCATCTCCAACTACTTCACTTGAGGATCAGTTTCGGGAGCTGTTTTGTTTCTATGGAGACTTTCTTTTGTGACAGGAGTTTACAGATTTTGGAGGAGAGTAGTGATCTTTTCAGAGATCCTGAGCAGAGTTTATTTTGTATGAGCCTATGTTCTTTAACAAGGAGGGTGTTTTGCCCTTGAGGTGTGATATTCTCACATGGATCATTTATTTGTTGCTGATTCTTGGGATCTGATTCTACTTATGGAACAGTCTTCTGCTCTCAGTGATGCTCTTGAGGACTTTGTTACCACTGCAGTTTATATTCCTGCTTCCCTTCCTCATTGTGAGGAGTCTACCTTTGCCTCTCTTTGTGATGCTTCTAAGGATGCCCCTCCCCCTACCAGTTCTGCAGGTTTGTTGTTTTGGAGGATGTTTTTTTGGACCCGGTGGGATGCTTTGGATCTATGGTTGCTAACTGTGCCTAGAGCACAGTGGTACTTCCAGAGTTTTTTGGATTTGGAGAAGAATTGGATTGGGCTTGTACCAGTCCGACGACATTTTTTTTTCAGAGGGAGATGTGCAATCCTTTGATGCCCACCTCAGTGGCGTGTACCTATGTACAGCATTAGGCAACTCATGGTACAGAGTTTGAGCAGATGGACCCCATCTTTTCTACAGAGTCTTTACATCTTGTGATGTCGATCTTTTCAGAGAATGCTTTTGCATAGCATTTGGCTACTCTTGGTGCAGAGTTGGAGTAGATTGACTTTTTCTTTTGAGGGTTCTAGTGAGGAGCAGTTATTATTTGGAGCAGCTTGTCGCAACCTACTTGGTTGTTTTCTTCCAGAGGAGCGGTGTACCTGGCAGCTTGTTCGGTTGCTTTTGTAGCTGAGTTGCTGAGGAGATTGCTTGGGAGCTTTCTTGGTACCTGTTTCTGCAGTCTTTCATCTTTGATCGAGGACGGCGTCTCTAGATTCTTCGAGTTCACTCAACATCTGATGCTGAGAGGGGGTGTTAGATATCATCCCCTTGTTGCTGGCTTCCTGTTTGGTGTCCTATTTCAGCCTCTAGGGCTGACCATGTTAGCTAGAGGGGCTGGTCACCCCTCACATATGTTTTCCCATATTAATCCCCATTTTATGGAGACTTGGGCTTTTTTCCCTAGTCGTGGAGGAATTTTTCCCTACGACTTGTCGGCTGCCTTCATATGGGCATATATATAGCTGGCTTGCCTCCCTCATTCTTCACTGCTTGCTTAGCATTATTTGCTACAGTCCCTCACATACGAGGTTTTCTCCCCTCTTGCTCGTGACATGTATTCCTTTGGATGATGATATTGAGAGCAAGTTCTCACTTGTGTTTCCTCTCCATCTCTCTCTCTCGCTCTCTCCTGTGTTTCCACTTTCCCTTCTTCCGCTGCACATTCTATCAGAACTAGCTGCCAGCAGTCTGCATCCTCACCATGTACTAGGGAGACAGGTGGCAGGCCGCCGGGTCAAGCTAGCCAGGCTCGTGCTCACTTGGTTGAGGAGAGGGATGGGGCTGGCCGCCTGCCTCCTCTGCTCGTCAAGTGGATAGGGTCTTGGTGAGATGCTCAAGGTCGTCCTCTCCAGGCCTAGCACCGAGTACAAGCTCTAGCCAGGTGCCCATTTATGTACAAATGAAGCAACACTGTCTGGGGAGGCCTCAATACTCAACCCATTGTATAAAAGTTTCCCCATGGAGGCTAGGGAGCGCAATGACCTGGGGGAGAGCCTCTTGAGAGGCTAAGCATACACTAATGGATGGAATCCATGCTGCCTTGGCTACCACTAAGGCGGAAATCTGCAGGGATTCCAAAACCTATCCAATCTAGGGTCCACCTAATCAGATGGAGGTGGTATTCCTTTTGGAGGCCTAGGAAGCTGACACTGATGGGGATGCACCTGCAAGGGGATCAAAGTTCAAATGAGAGGTCGAAGCCATGGTGCCATGGGCGAAAAATGCTGAGTGTTGCGAATTGCAATGAGGTGCTGTAACACATGATCGGTGACCTCCTTGCAGCACACACAATGTCTGCACAACCAATCTATCTTCCTGGAGTCTTGAAACAGAGTTCTGCATAGAATCGATGACTTACCCGCGCAGTGCTCGAAATTGCCTGCTTTCTGAAAAACGGAGGTCCTAACGCGCCCGAAACGCGTTTTCGGCCCGAAAAATGAAGTCCAATAGAACAGTATAGTTGCCCTATAGCTTTACTCCCGCGAAGAAAGCTCCTCAATCAGAGATCGTTTGCTGGTGCCTCCCATAGAGCTCCCAATAAGGGTGTAGTCGCCAACACAAATAGGGAAGAGTAGATGAAGCTCTTACTCTCGTAGCACTTCCTGTGCTTCTCTTGCTTACTTGGAGGTCTCCTTCGGAGAATAGGCAAGGGACAGCGGCCTCAATCGGGGATGACAGAGCAGCTGCTATGGAGTCCTAAAGGGTAAAGACCGGAGAAGCCTACTCTCACCAAAAGATCAGCAACCTGGATGCAAAACTTTCTGGGAAGGAAGAAAAGAAAGAAAGGAGGGAGGGGAGGGGAGGGGAGGGGAGAGGAGGGGAGCGTAGGAAAAGAGAGCTCAACAAGCGGGGGGCAAGTTCAGACTCGCTGCCGGGAGGGAAGGAGGCAGCGGGTATGGAAGGCACGGCGAAGCAACAGAGGAGGGAGAAAGTGGGAGACGAGGGTGGGGGAGGCGAAAACGGAGGGGATGGCAAAGACAAGGGAAGGAAGGGAATGGCAAGGACAAAGGACACGAGAGGCAGGTGCACAACAAGGAGAGCTCCAGCTCTCTCAGCCAACAACTCTTTCTCATAAAGGTCAATAGAAAGGATCATACATACATTATTTTATTTATATTTGATTGGCTCACGTAGTACGCAAAGTTTTTTTCTCATCGCATTTTTTTCTCTCTCCGACTTTTACCTATTCTTGGCACACTTGTACTACTTTTTTTTTTCCCAGGAAAAAGATCCTTCTATTAGTTAATGAAAGACAACCACAAAGGACTAGATACAACCATGAAGAGCTAGATACGAACTCGCCTCATGTACGGGACGGGAATCCAATGATCGCAAGGGGGACGAGACACTTCTCCTCCTACAAGGGGGGGAGGGGGGGGTGGGGGGTGGGGAGGGTGGGAAACAATCATACAGGTGGTCTATAATGCCAAGTGGGGTCACCACCTCAATCTGTGAGAAAAGGGCCAGGCCTCCAAAAACTCAAGAAAGCTTCCCACCGCTTCCGCATGCGGTCAAAACCTCCCTATAGCTTCCCCCACTGACCACAGAGGCACACTTGTACAGGGTCTTTCAAAGCCAATAATATATCTCTCTTTCTTTCTCTCTCTCTATTAAGAATAGTCAATTTCTAGCACATTGGTGTACAATAGGACTTGATCTTATTTCACAATGCTCACTACAAAGCCATTACTATGATCACTTGAATACTTTTGTGTGTGTGTGAGAGAGAGAGGGAGAGAGAAAGAGAGAGAAAGAAAGAAAGAAAGATATATTAAGCGTCTACTAAAGACCCAATGGGCCTATGAGACCAAAGTGATACAATAATGTCCATGGCATATCTCATCATGGAATGGAATATAAAACAGAAAGAAAACATAAACATAGCTATCTTACTAGGGTAATACAAAACTGTCCATGGAAACTCATCATGGAATACTAAGAACATAGAAACATGAGAGCAACATCAACTCCGAGTAGACCCTGCAGAGATGTGAGTATAGTTAGCTCTCTCTCTCTCTCTCCATGCTTGATATTTTGGAGAGTGGTATACCAGGGCAAACTGGCCCAGGGAGACCAAGATAATATCATGGTGTCTAGTAATATTGTGATAGAAGATGCACAAGGCATCTCCAAAACCCTACTAGAAAACCCTGGAATCACTAGTCTCTTCTTTGATGAGGAAACTATCATCCATCAGAGACACATAGGGTTACATAGTCATCTTACGATCTCATCTGGAGGCTGCGTGTGTCGGGGGAGGGTGGGTGTGTGTGTGTGTGTGTGTGTCAGTTCAAGGTCTTTTTCCACTGTTTCTAGCATTCTCTATATGGATGACTTCACCTTGAAAGCCATCCATCTCATGTGTCACACACACACACACACACACACACACAAGTTTTCCATTATGGTAGTGGACCCCATGCACCGTAGCTATGAAGCATGCCAATATATATTCTTAACAAATAGAACTCTGGGGACTTCGCTTGACAGAGAAGTAAATTTGGAATAAGCTGTGCAAAGGTAACAGTTGAATCTTAAGGTTACATCCAAAATCGCAAGTCTAAAGAATATATACATGTGTTGTGTCAAGTGTCATACCACTCATGACCAGGCCTTTATTTCAATATTTCATTTGTTATAACCTACCTTTTCTGGAAGGCTTTGGTGCCTACAGCACCAACAATGAAACCCAAACTCAAAACTCCAAGCCCCATGGTAGAATACATAGTTTTCATGTTAAAGACACTATCCAGTAGCTGTAAGTCACCTCTATTCTGCTGCTGTTTCTCGTTCAACATGTTACGAAGACAGCCACTGACCATATCCAGCTGTTGGGTAAGATGCTGCTGTCCCCTACCAAGATCTTTCACCTGAAGTCACTTCAATTAAACACCATGAGAAATCAAGCAGCTCGAAAGAACTTTAGATGGAAAGGAGATCGTAACAAAGACAGTCAGACCTCCAAGGCTAAGTAAAGCATGAGAAATACCTCCTCTAAAAGTAAAGAGTCCACTGTTGATGCATTCGTTACTCCAAGAGCTAAAGCTGAACCATTGGCATATCCATTGCCATGAACAGATGGGCCAGTAGCAATGCCGCTACCCACTTGTGATGCCATGTTTTGTTGAGAGAGAGTACGGCCCATGGCACCCACTTGCAATGTCATGTTTTGTTGAGAGGGTGTACGGCCCATGGATACAGTAGCCAGCTTACTCTCCACATCCCCGAGCCTTGACAATATCTCCTCTAATCGTTCATTCAAGCTTGAGAGCTTCTCAAGAAGATGCACAAACCCCTAATATATATAAATATAATTTCAGCTTTATCTTAACACGTCCACTGTTCAAATTTCCAGGATGAGAAGCAGCTTTAGCTGAATTACAAAACGAAGCTAACACAAGCTACCTCATCACCAAGAAATGTTGCTGGTGAATCAAGAGGTTTATCTTCATAGCACTTCCCATTTGCCTCTACCAAGGATAGCCGTGGCTTCACAAACTTATGCTGCTCGTGCCGAGAGCTACTTTGCGCAGTTGGCAAACTATAACTCAACAACGAACATTTAAGTTAAAATCATTTTCGTTTTCAGCTGTCTTGAATTCCGTTTGTACCATCACAAGATTTAAAAAAAGTGTGATCTGCAATTTACCTGAAAGATATATCTTTGGCTTGATTATGTGTCCAGCTTAAACTGAGAACATTTTCAGCCAACATAGTGGTACAAGTTTAAGATTAATGCATGCACAAAAAGTAGGATTGGTGCACCAAATTATCATGGTCACTCATGAGTCATCTGCTATCTAACAATTAGAGCATGATCACTGTTTTCCCAGCCGAACAAGTTGGCCAAGAAAACTGTGGTGAGAGAGAGAGAGAGATCTGTGCAGAACACAAACCCACACCACTTATATAGCATAAATAGGACACGTAGCATATTAAATTGACAGGGAAGTCTCTGCTGAGATCACCTTTTGCTATATACACTCTTGCTTCCATCCTTCTTGTTGATCCCTAAAGCATTCGGCAATGGTGAGCTCGGCAATCGGGGGCTCAAAACATCTTCATGAAGGCTCAGCTTAGATTTTAAATCCTCTGATGGTGCCTACAGAAAACCCATACAGAATTCAGTTTAGAATTGATGGTACTTGAGGAAAAACCATACAGGTTTTAGTGTTAGCTCCAGCCAAAGAACTGTTTTTTGAATGTGGAGAAACAAATGGTTGGCTGTTATACCTTGAGACCTGAAATCAGCTTCTCTAGCTGAATTTGTTCTATATATGAGTGAGGTATATAGAAGCCTTCCAAGCCCAAATTTTTGGCTGCCTCTGCAACCACCCCTCTGTCTTTTCCTTGAACCTGTAAGATCAAAGCTTAAAGATGAACTTTGATAACCTAACTATCAATTCTGATTGAAAATTTTCAGTATTCCTCAGTCTTCCAAGTTGTACCTGCACATACTTTCGTTGCAACTGTTCTAGCTTATCAATCTTAATGCATAATCTCTCATCAGTGAACACCTGACTCATCCTTTTCAATATAGTTGCTATGGTATACCCAAGAGCCATCAGGCCTCCCAGCAGGCGGACACTAACTTCAAAAGTTATTCTGGGGGAGATGATGAAAGGATTATCTGTGACCATTTCCTGTGCAAAAATGGAATAAACAGTTAGGATCTTGCTTTACAAATCCAGTTCTTCATATTTACTAACACACTGTCGCTACCATCATGGGAGATTAAGATAAAGTTCAATGCATAGAAACTCCTCTTTCCACTGCTGGTTAGCAAACATAAAATGCAAAGGAGCTTTAGAATCAACAGACCTCAAACATAAGACTATATTTCCCATCACGATTCCGCATTCGCAGGTAAGACTGGCAGGTTTCTGGATCTTCACCAGGTGGCAAAAGATATATGTCATAAGTCTCTTCATTTACCTCCACATGATTTGAGTTGAGAACCTGCCTTATTTGCTCTTCCGTTACAGTTCGAGCAGACTAGAACAACCAAGAGAACAGGATCTCATTAAATACATTAATCTCTAGTTAAAAAAAACCCATAGGTTTATTAATACCTTACCTTCAAGATATAAGTCGGATTTTGGAAACCTGAGAAAGGGTTGAATTTATTGATTATATTTATGTGTGCTGTCTCCAGATCTGGCTCAATGAAAGCTTTGTACATAGGATAAACCTGTATAAGACAATGAAAATCTCAGGCTAGCAACACATAGAAGATAAGGTGAAACTCCCGGTACTATGTTGACTAATTCCCAAATCAGAAGTCGCCATCGTGTGACCACAAACATCATCTGGCATCCATTTGTAAGTTCTTTGCTAGTAAGATTGTAGTTGGCAAATCCATTAAAAATTCCACAAAGAGTTGTACTTCGATTCTTTGCCATTGGGCAAAAGACTTATTCTAAATATGATGCTGCCAATCAACATTAGGATGGAAAGAAGATTCTAAAACACCTAGAAGACGTACACACATAAAGGCACAAACAGAATTTATCCTCATTATGGAGAGTGAAATGTAAAGAAACTAGCATCTACAATCATAGTTGCCAACATTCGCATTTGCATAGGTTAGCAAACGTTTGCTGCATTCTGTAACTATTTGGCCCTGCAAGCTCTTTTCACATGATGGAACTCATGCCCGGACACATGGACAGGTTGAAGGATACATGGGAACAAGGTTCCTAAAGCTGACATTGGACAAAGCACCAAGTCTTGGTCAAGAAGCAGGAAAGCAAAAAGTCAAACTATGTTGACAAAAGCTGAGAGCACCATTGGAAAGAGGACATCGAACTGGATCAAAAAGCTAAAGGCCACTTTTCCAAAAAGCAACTCTAGGGCCAAAAAGCAAGGCCCTAAAGCTGTAAAAGAACAAATCAAGAACTTTGGCTATTATTAATAATATTTAAAAGAGAAAAAGCAAAAGCAAAGCATGGCAAAAGCAGGCACCCCCATCAAGTATATAAGAAGCTTGCACCCTCTTGGAGATATATAGAAGAACTTGTGGAGATTTTGAAGAAGAGCCACCTTGGAGATTTATCATCATCATCTTTTCCCCTATCTCCTAGCGCCACCCTCCTCCACCGCTGTTCCACCGGCTCCACCATTGCAGAACCGTTGCCGCCGGCGTCACCGCCACCTCCACCAGAATTTCAGCCACCTAGAGCCATTACACCGGCGCCTCCGCTGCCCAAAGCCCAACTCCGCCACCGCCACCCAAAGCCCGCCTCCACCACCTATTTGCACCATCGCTGCCTATCAGCACCCATTATTGCCTCTATTTTCTCTCAGCTGTGCGCCACCCACCAGCAGTGCAGCTCCGCCAACAGCAAACACCGCCTGCTGCCCCTGTGCAAAACCTCCAGCACCGCTGCTATCAAGAAAATCGCCACCGGCTCCTTCGGTAGCACCATCTATACCACCTCAGGGCACCGCCGCTTTCGAAGCTCCATCCCCTTCCACCAGCATCTTGGTGGGTGCCTTTTGGGATTCTCTTTGTCCGATTTTGGTGTAGAGACACTCCTAGGTATCCGAGAGCATCAAACTTGATTCAGGTATTGGATATTGGTACTAGCCCGGTGCAAGACACTTGTGGCTCATCCTCGTGGTTAGCTCGGCATCAGAGATCTTGTGCCTCAAGCCTAATTTCAACCTGACCTTGACATCGGCACTCTTGTTTGATATTGTATTCATTTGTTGTACTGGTCTTGGCTTGGAAGAGCCCATGGATTGTTCTTGAAATAAATTCTTGAAAAGGAGGTGGGGCCTATTCCCCGCTCAGCATGGTATACCGTGTGAAACCCCTATACCCATCTCTCTCTCTCCCCCTTCTCTCTCTCTCTATTTATATCTCTTGGACACATAGTTGAATCTGTCACAGCAAGCCCCGCTGGGCTTACAGTGGTATCAGAGCAAGATTTCTCTTGAATTGGGTGTAAAACCATGGCAAGAGTATAGGGCATAGTTATCAGGGTACGAAAATACGATACCGTATGGGAATTTTTGGTATGATATGAAATTTTGGGATACCGTATGATAAAATACGGTTTTTTTTTTACACTTACAAACTAAGGAGCTTCAAGCTTGAATGTGAGGAAAGGTTGAGGGGGGAGGAGTCCACAGTTATTGAGGAACCAGAACATGGAGATGTGTCTCTCCCAGTTGGATCTCCCAATTGTCTCCAAAAAAGAGCCGCATGGGTAATGCGATAGGAAAGGTCTGCCAATGTAGTGTTTATGACTCAGGGACCGTCCTTGCGCAGATACGAGCAGTGCATCTAGAGTGAAAGGTTTAGGGACTCCTCTGTAGATCAAAATGGCCCTGTCCAAATCTTCTCCCTCGTACATAACTTGAGAATCTGACTGTCTAGCCTACCTATACCAGGGATCTCCAAGTGATGTAGCAAGATTCTCTCATCCTACCAATCTATCTTGCCAAATTTTTTAGGTCTCTCAGCAACCCCATATGGAATACTGAGTGGACACGAAAGTTGCGAAGTATTCCAGGCATTTGGGATCTTTGCTGAGCAGGATTTCTTTTTTTTGGAGCATTTAGAATTTTTTTCTCAAGGTGTGGGGGGGTGTAACTTGGTTGAACACAATGCTAATCAATACACTTAAATACACTAAGATTTGAAGGACACTTGCTCATATACAAGAAGTAAATTGCTGAATTGACAAGAGACACACAATGAGCCGGAACGGTCGACCCCTCCCTTGAGTAAATTGTATTACTATTGGAGAAATTCAATACATAGCTTCACGGGCATCCATTGCCAAATCCTCCATGCCAATGTATATGAAATTCAGCATTTAGAAAACAATGGTATGTCGATGTAGATCACCAAGGAGCTGCCTTGATGCCCGGCCCGACTTCAGTGCCCATATTCTCTACCATCGACTCTATGTTCTACCAAGCAAGGTAGCAACATCTTCAAGAGCACATAGGACAAGAGAAATACTACACAGGGCCGCTAAACAAGGAGTCCTGCCCTTCTACTGAATAAGTAATGACAACACATTGTCCAATTAGCTTACCAGTCTTCATAGAAGTTGTTGCAAGCGGAGGCCTTCGCGTTGGAAGCTTTAGAAGTGTTGATATCTTCCATTTGCCGCAATCCTTCGCAACAAAAGTCTTCAAGAGGATGAAGGGAACCCTGGGAAAGCTTCCCCTATGATTCAACTTGAGAAAGGAAGGCTGAAATTAGGGTTTTCAGTAAAAAGACCAGAAATTACAGCAAAAATGAGAGCTGTTTTGCTGAATTTCAGTCATTGGGAGTGAGTAGGAGAGTGATTAGCACTTGGAAACACACTTGGAAGCTTGGAAAACACCCTAGCAAGTTGAGTATGGCTATGGAGAGCTTGGAAATGGAAAAAAATGGTGGAAAAACAGAGTTTTCAGCCTCCAAAAATCCTCACGAAGAGAAAACACGAATTTTCTCTTAATAAGTAAGTGAATTGGGATCCAATCAGGTGAGGGGACATGGGAAGATGCCCATTTATGAGTAAAAAGGGAGGATCAGGTCCTGGACATTGAGTCTTGTCCGCCTCGGGACTTCAGTGAGTGTGAACTTGGAAGCGGTCATAATTTATAAGTGACTTTTGGGCGCCCAAACTTTAATGAAGTGGGAACGCACTCACTTATAAATATTGGCCAAGTCCTAAGGGCTATTTGAGCCTAGATTGGGTAATACTTACCACCTGCTCACATGCCACACAACCATGTCAGCAGACAGTTTCACACGCACGGTTCACGGACGGGCGTCCCCTAGCCCGAAACTACACATAGGTCATGCAGGCATGAAAACACCATGCAATTTCATTTGCGGGCAAGCACATAAAGATGCTATGCAATGCAGCATTGGCATGAGCAATTTCCGTTCATGAAACCATATAACATCAGGCGTTTCCAGGCAAGTATATGCGATACCAAACCCAGTGGAAAGCCAATCCTCCAAGCGTTTCCGGGCATGTACACAAAGACACAAGTCCCAGCGAAAAGCCAAGTCCTCGACATATTCCAGGCATGATAACGTCAAGTCCCAGCGGAATATCATATCCAACTATACAGCATGACACGTGTCAATCACATGCATAGGCACATTCCATAAGCCATGGACACTAATCCAATATGCACATAGTGTGAAAGCAAGAGTGAACCATTCGGGTGGCCAAATGGTAACATCCCCCCTCCCGCGCTTCTAAACCGTTATCCGCAACTGAAATGCATCCAAATATATCTGAAGCACATG
Organism: Cibotium barometz; assembly: GCF_041138505.1. Classification (NCBI taxonomy): domain Eukaryota; kingdom Viridiplantae; phylum Streptophyta; class Polypodiopsida; order Cyatheales; family Cibotiaceae; genus Cibotium; species Cibotium barometz. The sequence goes on along the minus strand of NC_141097.1, from coordinate 12,475,475 downwards.
CGGGCAATCTTTGAAGAACTCTTCATCTACCCATTTAGCATCAATGGGAAGATAATTCTTAAACTTCACAAGGTAACGCCTCACAACTTAGCCTACAGCAAGCTTGCGTTCCTTGTGATACACAATCTGCTCTGGTTGCAAGATCTCCTCGAGCTCATCCACTTCTGGTGGATCTTCAATGACCATTTCACTGGGCTCCGGCCCTACAACTTGCGAAGGAGACTCACATGAAAAGCATTGTGTATGTGCCAATGACTAGGTAATGCCAATCTGAAAGCCACTTCATTGATCTTCTCGATCACTCGAAAAGGTCCATAGTACCTGGTTGCAAGCTTAGGATATGCACCCTCTTTGCCAGGCCTCTTTGCAAGTCTTGCTTTCTCAAATTTCAGCAATACCCAATCATTCTCTTTAACATCCAATTGCCTTCTATACTTGTCGGCAGCCTTTTTATGCTTGTCTTGTGACCTTGCAATGACTATCCGCACCTGAGCAAAAGCAATATCCAAGTCTCTTACATACTCATCAGCTGCAAATATCTCATCCTTTGTGCGAAGGATGGGTGGCACAACCACCTTACCATAAACAATCTCCAACGGGGCCTTTCCCGTAGATGCATGCACTGTGTTGTTGTATGCAAATTCCACAAGCGGTAAGTACTTCTCCCAAGAAGACTTCTGATCCGCCACATAACATTTCAAGAGATCCAACACAGCTGAATTTGCAGTCTCACTTTGCCCATCGTTTGAGGGTGATAAGCTGATGAGAAGTCCAATTTGGTGCCCATATTATCAAATAAGGCCCGCCAAAAGAGACTTGTAGTCCTGGATCTCTATCCCCCACAATGGACTTCGGCATTCCATGATGTTTGAACACTTGTGCAAGATATATTTTAACCATATGCTCAGCTTTGATGGTCTTTTTGACCGGCAAGAAATGAGCTTGCTTGCTAAACCTGTCCACAATTGTCCAAATTGCATCATTACCCTGTTGGGTACGTGGCAAGTCCATAATGAAATCCATTGTAATACTTTCCCATGGCTACGTGGGAATAGGCAAGCAAACTTGGTGCCTTTTGCGTATCAAATTTGACCTTTTGACAGGTGATACATGCACGTACATGTGCCTCTATGTCCTTCCGCATACCTGGCCAAAAGAAATACCGCTCAATCATGTACGTAATAGGCATTATGCCTCTATGACCAGCATATGGAGGAGCATGACACTCATCCAAAACCTTTTGCCTCATATCAGACACCACACATAGGCAATTATCTTTCATGAGATAACCCTCTTTGATCACATATGAGGCATGTGCATGACCAGCCATCAAATCAGCCCAAATAGTGACAAAATCAGCATCCGTATGATACAAATCACGCATGGTAGATAAGTCCCCATGAGAGGCAACCGAGATAGCTGCTACATACGGCTTTCGTGACAATGCATCAGCCACTACATTCTTCTTTCCCGGGGTGTGCAAGATCTGAAAATGAAACATAGAGAGGAAATTGGCTATCCTCATATGCTTCTCTGATAACTTAGTTTGAGTAAGAAAATACCTCAAACTCTGGTGATCTGTCTTCACAGTGAAATTAGCCCCAAGAAGATAGTGTTTCCGTATAGCAAGTGCATGAATTACAGCCAAGAGCTCTTTCTCATATATGCCAAGAGATAGCTCCGCATGATGCAACCTACGGCTGTCATAAGCCACGGCATGTCCCTCTTGATTAAGGACAGCTCCTATGCAATTTCCAGATACATCACATTCCACACAAAAAGGCTTTTGCAAATCCGGAACGATCAACACTGGACCATGAGTAGTTGCATCTTTCAATTTGAGGAATGTATCTCTCTCTACATTAGTCCATTTGAACACGGCCTTCTTCTTTGTCAAATCATGCAAAGGAGAAGCAATCCATGCAAAGTGCCGAATGAACCTGCATTAGTAAGAGCATAATCCAAGAAAACTACAGATCTCATGCACTGAACTCAATTCGGGCCAATTCCGAATTGCATCAATCTTTGCAGGATCCATCCGCACTCCATCTTTGGACACAATATGCCCAAGATAATGTATCTCTGACAAGAAGAACTCACTCTTCTTTGCATTTATGAAGAGTTTATGCTTATGGAGCTCTTCAAAAACAATAACCAAATGAGCTTTATGCTCTTCTTCGGTCTTCGAGAAGACTAGGATGTCATCAAAGAAGCCACCTGTAAATTTCCTGTACCCACGGAATATGCGATCCATCATTCTATTGAATGTAGCCGGGGCATTTGTAAGACCAAAAGGCATAACAAGATACTCATAAAGCCCAAATGCTGTCCTGAAAGCAGTTTTGTGACACTCAGGCACTACACACACTTGATGATATATCCTCTTGAGATCGATTCAGCTAAAGCATGCCGATCCATCCAACTTGTCAAGGATGTCGTCTATGCGTGGAATCGGAAACCGATTCTTGATGGTAAGCTTATTCAAAGGTCTATAATCCACACACATACGAAAGGATCCATCCTTCTTTTGAACTAAGAGGACGGGTGAACAATATGGGGAAGAGCTTGGCTGAACCAAACCCTTCTCAAGAAGCTCATTTACTTGCTTCATGATCTCCTCTTTTTGGGATGCACTTACACGATAGGCTGGCCTATTAGGTGGTGAGCTACCGGACACAAGATCAATGCGATGATCTTCCGGTCGTACAGGTGGTAACTCATTTGGTAACTCATTAGCAAAACAATCATTGTGCTCTTGCAAAAATTTCAGCCTATCATTACAAAGAGTGTTTACATGTACATCATTTTCCTCAACAGGATCTCGTACAAAAATCAAGTACGCAAAAATACTCTTTTTCATTACTTTCTTAATTTGTACATGAGATACAAGGGGAATGGTATCACCCTCTTCACCAGCATCAATTACATGTTTTCGGCCTTTATGCATGAAGGTGATCCTGTTAGTCTTGTAAGCCTTGCACGGATCAATACGTGTATGCCAAGGCTTTCCAAGCAATACATCACAGTCATTCAAAGGCGCCACAAGAAAATCCTCATGATCCACATAGCCTTGAATGTGTATGCGCAACTTGCCAAAAATACGCATGACCTGCACTTCTCTACCAACAAAGGCAGCCCCTGCTTCAATTTGAGGACCCATGTCACCACTTCAATACCCAAAGCAGCTGCCATCTGAGTGGATATGAAATTCTCCATTGCACAATCATCAAACATAAACAAAGCGAGCTGATTCTTGAGTTGTCCCCAAGCTTTGCATACAACCCTATCTTTGCTATCATGTGAAGTGTTGCCCTGCACATCCGGAACCATATGCACATTAGGCTTCGGTACATTAGCATTTTCAGCTTTGTTCTTCTTATTTGGGCATGCTCTTGCCATGTGCTCAGTGCTGCCACAAGTAAAGCATTTGCCTTCACGCATATATTGCTCCTTCTTCTCAGCACTAAGACCAAAGTTTGCCGGCTTATAAGGGCGCTTTTTAGCAAACTTATTTTCAGCTTTTGGACCTAATTTGGCTTGGTTTTGGTCCCTTTTAGGTGGCTGTCCATCATTTTGCAGGTTTTGGACAGCCCTCTCTTTGCCTTGAAATGAGAGTTTAGCCTTATTGGATCGACTCAATTTGAGTTCCAATTGCTCGGTGGCGGTGGCGGTGGCGGTGGCGATTAATTGGTATAAGGTATGACCAGGATACATTTGTAATCCCGCTTTGTACACGGGTTGCAATCCCGATTGAAACCTTCTCTTCCTTTTCGCCTCGGTGACATGCATAAATGGAGACACCTCCAAGAGCACTTTCCAAAACTTTTGTACATATGCATTTACCGAGTCCCCCTCATTTTGCTTTACCCAATCCCACTTCATTGTTATCTCATTCAATGCATTGGGAGGCAAGAATTGAGCATAGAACCTCTCCTTGAACTCTTCCCATGATCTAACAGGATTCGGTGAGAGCTTCTCCGTGAGCCACCAATGGGCAGCAGTGCCTTTCATGAACATGCTTACATGCCGGATCATGGATTTCTGAGTGAAATCCTCATCACTGAAAGCAATATCAAACTGGGCAATAAAAGCAAGTGCCTTTGATGCATCATATTCCCCATGATATGTGTCAAACTTCACAGATTTGTCTCCGGCTTTGAAGTCACAAGACTTTGATGCATGTGTGTGCATCTCAACATGTTTTCCCCCATGTTTGTCCATTGGGACAGCCCCTGTAACTGGCATCATTTTTCGACCAAAAGGTGATGCATAAGGCATAGATACATGTGCCCTGTAAGCATGAGGCATGGCTGGCCCCTCAACATGCATTGATACATTTTCAGCCATAACTTCTCCCTCACGAACACTCGAAGGCATGAGTGGCATGAGAGATACGCGGAATACCTGCACCAACAGAAAATTGCAGCCCATGTTGCATGTGTTGTGCATGTACATTTTCAGCCGGCAATGGTATTTGACATACATTTTGACCACTGCCATAAACATTGTATCCTTCACGGTTTACATGAGGTATTCCTGCATGGCGTGAAGTCACTGATTGTTCCTCTCCCATAGCATGGAGATTTATCCTCTTAGACATAAGTTCTTGTTCGGGCACCAGTGGGGATTCCAAGACATGTGGGATGGTTGCCTTTTCTGCATAGGCCCCTCGGTACGAGCCAAGTATGCACGTGCTGCATCCCTCGGTTGCACGTGCAACTCTTGAGCAATCATTGCCATTGCATGATCCATATAAGATTCAGCTTTCTTGGCCTTCAAACGATCATGTACCAATGGATCCTCGCAGCGATAGAGATTCAATTCTTCTTGTTGTGCATGGAGAAGAGCCTACATCCGAGTAAGTTCAGCCCTCAAGACTATGGACTCTTCTTCTTGCATCCTCTCTTAGCCACGGGACGGCTGTCCCACATATTCATGTTCCCTATTGTGCACCACATGAGTTTGCTCATCCTGTAAAGCATTGGAGACATGCATTTCATTGTTCCTGCCTCTTGTATAAGCATCTCCAACATTCATTGTATGGCTGTCCATAATGTTCTAAGTGTAGAGATAGCTAGTGTTCACGGTGATCGTCTCTCACGATAGAAGTGAAAGAGAACTCTATGCTCTGATACCAATGTGACTTGGTTGAACACAATGCTAATCAATACACTTAAATACACTAAGATTTGAAGGACACTTGCTCATATACAAGAAGTAAATTGCTAAATTGACAAGAGACACACAATGAGCCGGAACGGTCGACCCCTCCCTTGAGTAAATTGTATTACTATTGGAGAAATTCAATACATAGCTTCACGGGCATCCATTGCCAAATCCTCCATGCCAATGTATATGAAATTCAGCATTTAGAAAACAATGGTATGTCGATGTAGATCACCAAGGAGCTGCCTTGATGCCCGGCCCGACTTCAGTGCCCATATTCTCTACCATCGACTTTATGTTCTACCAAGCAAGGTAGCAACATCTTCAAGAGCACATAGGACAAGAGAAATACTACACAGGGCGGCTAAACAAGGAGTCCTGCCCTTCTACTAAATAAGTAATGACAACACATTGTCCAATTAGCTTACCAGTCTTCATAGAAGTTGTTGCAAGCGGAAGCCTTCGCGTTGGAAGCTTTAGAAGTGTTGATATCTTCCATTTGCCGCAATCCTTCGCAACAAAAGTCTTCAAGAGGATGAAGGGAACCCTGGGAAAGCTTCCCCTATGGTTCAACTTGAGAAAGGAAGGCTGAAATTAGGGTTTTCAGTAAAAAGACCAGAAATTACAGCAAAAATGAGAGCTGTTTTGCTGAATTTCAGTCATTGGGAGTGAGTAGGAGAGTGATTAGCACTTGGAAACACACTTGGAAGCTTGGAAAACACCCTAGCAAGTTGAGTATGGCTATGGAGAGCTTGGAAATGGAGAAAAATGGTGGAAAAACAGAGTTTTCAGCCTCCAAAAATCCTCATGAAGAGAAAACACGAATTTTCTCTTAATAAGTAAGTGAATTGGGGTCCAATCAGGTGAGGGGACATGGGAAGATGCCCATTTATGAGTAAAAAGGGAGGATCAGGTCCTGGACATTGAGTCTTGTCCGCCTCGGGACTTCAGTGAGTGTGAACTTGGAAGCGGTCATAATTTATAAGTGACTTTTGGACGCCCAAACTTTAATGAAGTGGGAATGCACTCACTTATAAATATTGGCTAAGTCCTAAGGGCTATTTGAGCCTGGATTGGGCAATACTTACCACCTGTTCACACGCACGGTTCACGGGCGGGCGTCCCCTAGCCCAAAACTACACATAGGTCATGCAGGCATGAAAACACCATGCAATTTCATTTGCAGGCAAGCACATAAAGATGCTATGCAATGCAGCATTGGCATGAGCAATTTCCGTTCATGAAACCATATAACATCAGGCGTTTCCAGGCAAGTATATGCGATACCAGACCCAGTGGAAAGCCAATCCTCCAGGCGTTTCCGGGCATGTACACAAAGGCACAAGTCCCAACGGAAAGCCAAGTCCTCCAGATATTCCGGGCATGATAACGTCAAGTCCCAGCGGAATATCATATCCAACTATACAGCATGACACGTGTCAATCACATGCATAGGCATATTCCATAAGCCATGGACACCAATCCAATATGCACATAGTGTGAAAGCAAGAGTGAACCATTCGGGTGGCCAAATGGTGAAGGGGGGGGGGGGGGGGGGGGGGGAGACTCGTACCATACAATATCGTACGGAACTGTACCGTACGAACCATATGGTACGAATAGGTTCGTACCAGTAAGAGAAATAACCCTAGTACAAGGATATCAATGGCCTAATGAAGGGAACAATGATGAGGCCAATACAAGACTTCAAGATGGGAACCAAGGCGGACAATCTATTTCTCATGAGACAGCAACCATGACATCAGCAGAATACTGAGATTTTCAGCCGTTTAGACAGTTTCTCCAAGATGACGAATTCCTAGCTTAGAGAGCCAAGAAGGAACAGGACCAAATAAGGGCTCGAATGTTTAAATATTTCATCAAGAATCGAGCCACCGAAGCCGAAGGAGTTGACACTGCTAAAGCCTATCTTCGGGCCAAAGGAGTCACCATTGCAAAAGGATCTAGAGCTACCCTGTCTATTTCTCATGGAGGAAACAAGGAGGCTATTCCCAAGCTTGCTTTCTCAGATGCAGCTTCTTCAGGACAGGTAAGGCAAAGGAGCCTACATCAACCGGTAAGATGGACTTCAAGCCGGGAGAGAAGAGCATCAAGTTTGATGCTTTTTATGGAAAGCGGGACACTCAGAAAGCTTTATCCTTTGTCAAGCAATTTGATGCTGCTTTTGGAGGTGACGACTACTCCGAAAAGTCAAAGCTTCACATGGTTCGTATGCATTTGAAGAACGCCGCCTTCAATTGGTGGCTAAAAGTAGTACAAGAAGGAACCGAGCCAAAGAGACTTCTGTTGGGTTTTATGCTGTGTATGCACCCAGAGGAGTGCTAGTGATCATCAGTAGGTTACTGGGGCACTTTTTACTTCAGTTAGTGGAGGTTTTTTCCCCCAGTTTAGTTCAGTTTCACTTATATGCAGTTTATAAGTGTTTTGGTCCACCCGGCACATTTATGGCCGGACATGTGAACACTTATCTTTTAGGGTCACTATCATGTGGCTATTGTACTTCACTTTTTGATCATTGAAGCATACTAAAGTCGTGTTCACTCTTCTCTTGGTTTCCACGCTTGCTTGAACCTGTGTAAACCCTAACCCTAACCCTCCATTGTCTTCAATTGGTATCAGAGCATTGAAGCTCTGCATTGCCCTGCCCGTACACTGCCAAGCTTTTGCTGCATCTGCCCGTACAGCATCCGTACATCAAACCTACGCAGCCTTCAGCTACACGTGTGCGCTAGCTGCCCGTACACCCAGTCTGCACCGCCTGCATCCCCTTCAGTTCTTGTACCAGCCCGTACAGTCAAGCGCCGCCTACTGTACTTGGTCGCCTTCAGTCGGGTACTGCAACAGTCAAGCGCCGCCTACAGTACCTGCTTCGAATGACTGCGCCTGTCAGTATCAACACCAGCTCTTGTCAACGCTGGTCGCTTTAGAGTACTCAGTCGACTCTGCTGCAACAGGCGCCCGTACAGTCAGCGCCAACCATCACCTGCGCAGAGAATCGTGCAGCATTCAGTGCTGCATACCTGGTGACTCTACTTGCTGTGATACGACTGTACCTGCTGTGACCTGCAACTACCAGAATCAGTAAACTGTACCTACTAGTACAGTCAACTGTACCTGCAGGAATACCACAAGCTAACCAGTCATTCAGTGGTAAGCATTAAAATTCAGTTTTTGGGCATTTTTATTTTCTCTGTGAAAATAAAAAGGCACAACAGGCAGATTTTCTAGCAAAGAACTATACAGGTTTTTTGCACAGTTTGGGTGCAGCAAATTTGGGCATTTTTGGGGCATTTTGGCATTGTGTACGCCATTTGCTGCTCTACTCAGTCATTGGTGCATTGAGCTGCACATTCAGAGGATTGAGAGTGCAGGCAGATTTGGGTGAACTGTATTCAGTGGAGTACAGTTATTATCAGGGTTTCTGCTATTGGGTTTTTTGGTAAACAGGTACAACATTGTGCGTAAAGCATAATGGCAAATCAACAGCAAAGTGATGTATTCACATATTTGTCTAAGGAAGACAAATTGGATGGCACGAACTACTCCTTGTGGAGTTTTATGCTGAAAAATGTGCTTGTGGCAAAAGGTCTTTGGGATTTTGTTAGCGGTGATGAACCACGTCCAGGTCCATTGGCTCCAGAGACTCCTCCCCAAGGGGGTGCTCGTGGACGAGGACAACAGGTACAGGCTCCAGGACAGCCATTGCCTGTTCAAAGAACAAATGCTCAAAAGACATGGGATGCCAGGGATGCACAAGCTTTGTCACTCATTGCATTGTCAGTACAAAGGTCCATTATACCTCATATTCGTTCAGCTGGCTCTTCACAGAATGCATGGGTGACTTTGGAGCAGATGTATGCTGCTCGTAATGAGGCTAGGATCTCATTTTTGAAAAGAGAGCTGGAAAATCAGAAAATGAATGAAGGAGATGATATGTCTAGCCACTTAAACAAGCTGCAGGATTTGAGAGAGCAACTCATCAATGTGGATGAGATTATTCCTGAGACACAGGTTGTGTCCACCATCTTGCACTCTTTGCCAAGATCTTACTTGGCTTTTCATACCTCTTTGAACCTCAGCATGAGGAATGCTATTGAACCCCTCAAGTATCAGGAACTTGTTGCTCTCTTATTACAAGAGGAGCAAATGAGGAAGAATATGAATATGAACACAAATGCTGAACAAGCATTTACTACAGGTCAAAAGGGGAAAGGAAAATCTCAGCCAAAGAGTGCAAATCAAAATTCAGGTGATGGTGGTTCTTCACAAGATACCAAGAAAAGTGATGGACAGCCCAAGAAGAAGGGCAAATGTCATTACTGTAAGAAGCCAGGTCACTACATCACGGAATGTAGGAAGAGGATTGCCAAAGAGAAGGCAAAGGAAGCTGGGATGTCTGTTAATGATGCTTCTAAAGCTCCTCCAGAGACTGCTTCTTTTGTTGAGGACAGGGATTACTGTTTTTATACATGCAGCTATGATGCCTCATGGTCTTCACAAGCACTCAGTTTGACAGAGCATGCATGTACTTGGTATTTTGATAGTGGTGCCTCAAAGCATATCACATCTCGCAGGGATTTGTTGAGTCATGTTGGCCCTGCCCCTGTTGGCAAAACTGTTCAGTGTGCCAACAATGCTTCATATCCAGTCCGTGGCATTGGGGAGATTCAGCTCACAGCCATTGATGGCTCCATTCTCCGCCTTACAGATGCCTTATATGTACCAGGGATAAAGAAGAATTTGTTGTCCATTTCTTCTTTAGCACATTGTGGTATGCAGGTCCACTTTGATGATGATAAATGCATGGTCAGAGACAAAGCTAATGCCTTGACCTTGATGCTTACTGGTACATTATGTCATGGACTTTATCAGTTGGATGCATTTCAGCCAGTGGATCAGTCTGCTTATCATGCATTCACTCTTACTCCAGCTATGCTTGATGCCGAGTTATGGCATGCTCGCATGGGGCATGTAAATTTTGGTAGTCTTATGCTTATGCAGCGACATAATATGTTTACAGATCTACCTCTCATGGAGAAGCCTCCAGATCACATTTGTGAAGGATGTATTTTGGGAAAAATGCACAGGTTTTCCTTCCCACGTGATCAGGCTCTAAGAGCAACTGCAAAGTTGCAACTTATACACAGTGATCTTTGTGGTCCCATGCAGACGAAGTCATTAGGTGGTTGCTTCTATTTTGCAACATTTATTGATGACTTCTCTCGTATATGCTGGGTCTATCCTTTGACACAGAAATCACAGGTATATGATGCATTTTTGGCCTTTGTAGCACTTGCTGAGACAGAGTCAGGATGCAAGGTGAAGACTCTCCGTTCTGACCGAGGGGGGGAATATATGTCACATATGTTGAATTCTTTTCTTGGGAGTAGAGGTATAAAACATTAGTATACTACTCCTTACACTCCACAGCAGAATGGGGTTGCAGAAAGGAAAAATCGGTCACTCATGGAGATGGCCAGATGTATGCTAAAGGCAAAAAGACTACCACATATCTTTTGGGTGGAAGCAGTAATGTGTGCTTGTCATATTTTGAATCGATGTCCCACAAAGGCATTGGTTTCTATTACTCCTTTTGAGGCTTGGCATGGCCGCAAGCCTTCTGTATCGCATTTTCGTATCTTTGGGTGTCTTGCATATGCACACATACCCAAAGAGTTGAGGAGGAAGCTAGATGATAAAGCCACAAAATGCATTTTTGTTGGGTATAGCCGTGAGAGCAAGGGCTACAGGTTATATGACCCACTATCCAGGAAGATATTCATCAGTCGGGATGTGATTTTTGATGAAAAATCAGAAATATCCATGGCTGGTTATGAGGCAAATCAGGCTGAAAATGATGTGTTTGAAGGTCTACTACCCATGGAGTTTCATTCCACAGTTGGTGATCCAACTCATGAGGGTACAGGACAGCCAGCAAATGATGTAGGTGGTGCAGAAATTCAGCAGCCAAATGAGCCAGAAGCTGAACCAAATATGGGACAGCAAGCACCACAGGTCAGACATATACCTAGATGGTATTTGAGGACATTACAGGACAGCCACTTAGAGGGTCCTCTTGCTGGTCGTACTCGTAGGGAAACAAGGACCAATGAGCATACACACATCATGGATTTGAATCTGGTTATGGCAGCCAGTTTACAGGATGATGATGAGCCTGATTCATTTGTGGATGCACGAGATAATGTGCATTGGAACAAAGCCATGCAGGATGAGATTGATTCTATTAAAAAGAATCAAACATGGGATTTGGTTGATCTGCCCAAAGGCAAGAAAGCAATTGGTACTAAATGGGTCTATAAGTTGAAAAGACATGCAGATGGATCCATTGACAGGTACAAAGCCCGTCTAGTTGCAAAGGGCTATGCACAGAAGAAGGGCATTGATTATGAGGAGACATTTGCTCCTACATCCCGTATGTCGACACTTAGGTGTGTCATTGCATTGGCTGCACATCGTGGTTGGGTTGTTCACCAGTTGGACATAAAGACTGCATTCCTACATGGGGACCTCGAGGAGGAAGTTTATGTATTTCAGCCCATGGGATTTGCAGAACATGGTCATGAGGGGAAAGTATGCAGGCTGAAAAAGGCCTTGTATGGTTTGAAACAAGCTCCACGACCTTGGTATGCAAAAATAGATGCTTTTCTACTCACTCAGGGATTTGTGAACGGTCCATCAGAGGCCACTTCCTCTTGTGAGGCAGAGTACAGAGCAGCCTACACTACTACTGTTGAGTGTGTTTGGCTGCGTCGTCTTATGACTGATATGGATATTTCAGTGGAGGAGCCTACACCTATCTATACTGATAGTCAGAGTGCCATTGCTGTGGCCAGGAATCCTGTGTTTCATGCTCGCACGAAACACATTGAGATTCACTATCATTTTGTTCGGGAGAGACTCCAGGCAGGAGATATCAGTCTGATCTACTGTCCTACAGATCAGAATGTGGCAGACATCTTCACCAAGGCATTACCACGTCCGAAATTTGAAGCATTCCGCAATGCTTTGAATTTGTTTCCTTTTGGTGGATGATGTACAATGATCACATATCACTCCAGGGGGGTTTGTTGGGTTTTATGCTGTGTATGCACCCAGAGGAGTGCTAGTGATCATCAGTAGGTTACTGGGGCACTTTTTACTTCAGTTAGTGGAGGTTTTTTCCCCCAGTTTAGTTCAGTTTCACTTATATGCAGTTTATAAGTGTTTTGGTCCACCCGGCACATTTATGGCCGGACATGTGAACACTTATCTTTTAGGGTCACTATCATGTGGCTATTGTACTTCACTTTTTGATCATTGAAGCATACTAAAGTCATGTTCACTCTTCTCTTGGTTTCCACGCTTGCTTGAACCTGTGTAAACCCTAACCCTAACCCTCCATTGTCTTCAACTTCAAGACCTTGTTCAACAAGAAGTATCTACCCACAAACTTTGAAGCTGATGTGCAGAAGGAATGGGATGAGGTAAAGCAAAAAGTTGGTGAGAACAACTTTTCAGAGTTTCTTTGAAGTTTACTTCTTATACCCCATTCCATCACTAATGGAAATGCGTAAGTTTATCAATGGATTGCAACCTAAGCTTATGCAAGCAGTTTACATGGCGGGACCAAAAACATTGGAAGAAGCTCAAGACAAAGCTTTGCAAGCCGAGGCCTTGTACATGCCTTGGATGGACGGCAAGACAAAGAACGACCATCGGGATCCATCTCAAAGGAAGAAGTTTAAAGACCTATCCACATCAAGAGCCGAGTCTCAAGAGAAGAAGGATGGGAGTGGGGACAAACCCCCACTCTTTTGAAGAAGATTGTCCCTCAAGAAACTCGAGGAATATGCCAAAGAAGGAAAGTGTTTCCAATGTGGAAAGAAGGGACACTTGGCTACAAATTGTCCCAAGCTGCCAGAGCAAGAAGCTAAAGAGACCAAAAGATCATCACATTGACATCCTGCCAAGAAGTTTGTCAAAAGAAGAATGCATTGGAGCAGTCTTGTACCATGAGGGCCATGTTGTGGCTTATGAAAGTCTTAGATGAGAATCTCTAGGATTGTATTGTAACTTTTTTTTGCGACTTTTTTTTTTCATCGAGAAAGATTTAAATCTCTAGCCCTCTTCATTGTGTGTGTGTGTGTGTGTGTGTGTGTGTGTATTGGATTGGAATTGATCATTATCCTGCTTATAATGGTTATTTAGACATGCTCTAGACAAGACAATCCTGTACATCACAGTTGAGGACAACTGTGATATAAGAGGGAGGGAATGTAACTATTTGGTCCTCCAAGCTCTTTTCATGTGATGGAACTCATGGCCGGACACATGGACCAGTTGAAGGATACATGGGAACAGGGTTCCTAAAGTTGACATTGGACAAAGCACCAAGTCTTGGTCAAAAGCAGGAAAGAAAAAAGTCAAACTATGTTGAGCAAAAGTTAAGGGCACCATTGGAAAGAGGACATCGAATTGGATCAAAAAGCTAAGAGACACTTTTCCAAAAAGCAGCTCCAAGGCCAAAAAGCAACGCCCTAAAGTTGTAAAAGAACAAATCAAGAACTTTGGCTATTATTAATAATATTAAAAGAGAGAAAGCAAAAGCAAGAAGATAAAGCAAAAGCAAAGCATGAAAAAAAAGCAGGCACCCCCATCGAGTATATAAGAAGCTTGCACCCTCTTGGAAATATATAGTACTTGTGGAGATTTTGAAGAAGAGCCACCTTGGAGATTTATCATCATCTAGCGCCACCCTCCTCCACTGCTGTTCCACCAGCCGTTGCCCTATAGCGCCCTCCTCGGCCATTGCAAAACTATCGTCGCCAACAACGCCACCACCTCCACCAGCGTCGCCACAACCTGCACCGGCGTCTAAGCCGCCCAGAGCCATTCCGACAGTGCCTCCACCGCCGCCACATGTTTGCCTATTTGCGCCACCGCCGCCGCCTATCAGCACCCATTATTGCCTCTCTTTTCTCTCAGCTGTGCACCGCCCACCAACAGTGCAGCTCAGCTAGCAGCAAGCACCGCCTGCTGCCCTTGTGCAGAACCTCCATCACCGCTTGCGCCGCCATCAACAAAATCGCCGCCAGCTCCTCCACTAGCACTATGTATACCACCTCAGGGTGCCGCCGCTTTCGAAGCTCCGTCGCCGTCCGCCACCATCTTGGTGGGTGCCTTTTGGGATTCTCTTTGTCCGGTTTTTGTGTAGAGGGTGCGTTTTGGGATTCTCTTTGTCCGGTTTTCGTGTAGAGACGCTTGTGGGTATCCGAGAGCATCAAACTTGATTCAAGTATTGGATATTGGTACTAGCCTGGTGCAAGACACTTGTGGGTCATCCTCATGGTGAGCTCGGCATCAGAGATCTTGTGCCTCAACCCCGACCTCGACATTGGCACTCTTGTTTGATATTGTATTCATTTGTTTTATTGGTCCTGGTTTGGAAGAACCCGTGGATTGTTCCTGAAATAAATTTCTAAAAAGGAGGCGGGGCCTATTCCCTACTCAAAGTGGTGTACTGTGTGAAACCCCTATACCCTATCTCTCTCTCTCTCCCCCTTCTCTCTTTCTATTTATATCTCTTGGACACGTGTTTGAATCTGTCACTGCACGCTTCATTGGGCTTACACATTCTCACGTTTGCAACACCTTGCAAACTTGACTAAACATTGCGTAGCGTGGCTAATCAAAGTGTATGAAATTAAAACGTTGCTGAATGTTGGGAATCACGCTCAAGTAAACTGTTGTGCAGAGAGTAGAATTGCCATTCAACTTTCAACATTGTGAAGAAGCTTGAAGGTGTGTGTTGTACCCCACAACTATAGCCCGCACCTGCAACTTTCACATAGTGTCTGTTGATATTCTTGAAATTTGAAATTCTCCCGGAAAAGCCCCAAATTTGACATGTTAGACTACACTGTACAAATGTGGTTTTCTTTTGGATTGGCCATCTAGTATCAATTAAAAAAATCACCTTTAAGCAAATTAGCAATTTGGGCATAAGTTTTATGATTTTATGCATACATAACAATCGAATGCATCTCCCCAAGGTTTGAAGCATTCTTTAGCAAACTTGGTAAACTCGAATGCAAATGCATGAATGCAACGAATGCTTGCAACTATGTCTACAATTAACACAAGTGGGGATAAGAAGAGATGCCTCCTACTATATTCATGAAGGAGATTGAGGAAGGCTGAATGACATAATCAATGATGTATTTGACTTTGTACTTCCAGCCTATTTAAAGAGCTTGCTAATGGAGAAACTGTGCATATTATTGTCACACTCATGAAGCTCCTACTGTACAATCCCCCATAGCTTATTTAAAGAGCTTGCTAACGAAGAAACTGTGCATATTATTGTCACACTCATGAAGCTCCTACTGTACGATCCCCCATAGCATGTCTGTGCCTAACCCCAATCTTCATTAATTGGTATCAGATCCAGAGAATGCCTTAGCTCCTCTTTACCTCTACCTGCTGGTGCTGATCTGCCACTTGCTCTCTTCAGTCGCTCTACTTGCGCCCCTTTGCTTGCGCAGCCCCACAGCCGGGCGACACTGCCCACTGCTGAAATTTCTGCATGCACATCTACACGCCGACCTGATATGCCTGCGCATCTTGCCTTCTCTGTGCGCCGCATAACGCTAGCGCGTCTACTTTATTACACCTTTCAGCCTTAGGCCCATTAAAAGCTCTATAAGCCTTATTAAAGCCTTTATTTGCTGGTCGATGTCGTCATCAACAGTGTTCAACTCCAGCCTGCGCCTGCAGCACCGAGTCACGCTCCTCCTTGAGTGCCACATCACCAGCCACGTTGTTGTCGCCTTCAGCACTGCAGTTCTTTGGGCGACCAGCTTTGGGCTCTCCTTTGCGCTGCCTGCATGCCATCTCCACTGGCTTCCACACAACCTCACTCCAGTGGCTGCCATGTTAAAAGGAGATAAGGTGACTTTAAAAATCCAACTTTAAAGCTTTACACCTTAATCATTAAGGGCTGGTTCGCATGCTTTTGATAAGAATGATGTTTGGTACCTTAAAATCACCATATGCTTGCTCACTTACCGTAAAAGGGGCGCAACAATCTTCATAATGCCAAACTCTTGTGAATCAACTAATGTGAAGCAGATAATTAAGAAAAAGGTTAAGAAGCAAAATTCTAAACCTTTTTATTATGATGCTACTAAGGCCATGAGTTTCTCGGAGTTTTTATCATACAACATGCTTTTGTATGGGGATGGGGGCTTTTAAGCCTTGATTTAATCTTTGCATTTTCATTTTCTTTGTAAAGGGTTTTTCGACATTGCTCTTGTGCTTCAAAGCCAAGCGGTAAGACCACCCTTCATCATCATGGCCACACTTCAAACTGATATATTCAACGGCACGGATTAAGATAAAATTCACCTTAATGAAAAAGGGCTTGTGGTCAATTGCATGGTAAAGAAAAGAAACCTTCCACTAGAGAGGGAGAGAGAGCATGGATACTAAAGGATGAAAAAGCTATAGCTATTATAGCCTTAGGACTCAGTGACAGCTATATACATCATATAGCTGATGCTAAGGATGTTGTTGATGCATGGAACACACTCAAAAAAATATTTGGAGCCAAGGGTAAGCACTCTAAGATAGAGTTGAAGATCAAATTCTTCGAATTAAAAATGAAGATACAAGAAGAAGCAAGAGAACCACGGTTTTGAAGAAGGAGCCTACAATGTCAACAAGACCTACACCAAAGCCTCCACCCGCAAATTCTCTAGCAAATGAGTCCTACCTCAACTCGAAGTCAAAGCTGAAGTGTAATTTATGTGGCAAACCTGGCCACTTTGAGAAGGACTGTTTCATAAAACAAAAGTTTAAAGCATGTCTTGTAGCTGATGAAGATGAAGAGAATGCTGCTAAAGAACCAGCCTCTCAAGAGGAGGCAAGCTTTGTTGAAGCTAATTGAGCCTTCTAGAGCTTGATTTGCTCTACTAGTCTTTTTTTTGAATTCTAAGCCAAGTTAACTCTTATCTCAGTTGTAAATCCTCATGCTAGACTGGGGATAAGTGGGCATTTGGGGCATAGATAGAGGCCTAGGAGGGGTCAAGCCATGTAGCTCATGTGACAGCATAGGATTGATACTCTTGGAATCAAGCCATGCCAGCACTATCTTGCCAGGGAAGAAGGTCATCAAATTGAGGAGTGTTAGAATGGCAATTTGATAACCATAAAGATTAGTAGAGGTCAAGTTTGTAAGGTCATTATGGAGAGTGAAATAATGTAAAGAAACTAGCATCTACGATTAACACAAGTGGAGATATGTCTCCTATATCCATGGAGGAGATTGAGGAAGGCTGAATGACATCATCAATGATGTATTTGACTTTGTACTTCCAACCTATTTAAAGAGGCTTGCTAATGGAGAAACTGTGCGTATTATTTTCACCCTCATGAAGCTCCTACTGTACAATCCTGAAGGGGGGAAGTAGTCCATCGTTACCTCATTATTTTCTAGATTGTGAAATTATTATCAGTCGTTGAAGCCTCATCTCTTCATCTGAATTCATGGTCCAATGCTATCATGGTTTCCCAAGCTATATTAATCAATTTTGAGCTAGTTTTGACCAGTTTTGTGCAGGTTTCACAGCCTTGAACAAAACCATCTCTATACAACACAAAGTGAGTTCTACCCAAGCCGAAGAAAGTAGCTGTTCGCGTAAGACATGACTCACTGATGAGCGTTTGAGGTCTATGCAGTAGCTTTTATACTATTGTAACTAGCCAATTAATTGGTTCTATGCAGAAATGATTTGGCAATACATAGATCATCTGATCCCGCTAAGCACTTTGCCCTACCCGTTAACAAAACAGAACCCATGACACTTATAAAGTCCTAAGTCAAAACAGCTTCATCACGCGGAAGTAAAGTCCTCTTCTTGAACGTACTTTTCTTATTCCTCGCCTGACATGTATCAGATTGAAGATGATGCTTGAGGTGGTTACTCCTCATTACATTATTGTGTAATATCTTTGTATGTAAGATAACATGTTGGAGGGCTGGGATGGTTTACCAGCACCATTTGTCATACCCATTGGCTAGTGGTTCAGAGGCGCTGCCAAAAGCAAAAAGTAGCAAGAAACAAGGAAGCAATCAATGCAAGATTAATAAACAATCTGCAATCTAGAGGTCATATTATTTAATCCACAATATCATGTACTTACGTTCATTATTGACCTGCTGTCATCCAGTAGTGTAGTTAGGAAAAGAGGAAAGGTTGGCGAGAAAGAGGAAACGTGACGTGCAAGAGAATATTGACCAAAGAAAGCATCTATGCCTACATTTAGGAGCCACAAGCACCCCCTTCTGTCACCAGCCTGGACATTTCCAAGTCTGAAAGGGGTCTGGTGGACTCCAAGATGTTTAAATATTTGCAAAGTACAAGCTTTGGGAATGGGGGATTATCCTAGAATACAAAGGACCACACTCCTAAAATTTAGGAGAATTGCTATTTTTGGCCTGACTCCGATGGAAATTCTGTTCGCGTCATTACATCTGGAATTGAGCAGATACCAAGAGTTGGCAAAGTGCCTATGACAGAATGTCTACTAGTTGGGATATTTTTAGAGCTGAAGATTATGGGAGAATCCATCTCTTAGATTGGGACATGTGGCAAGAAAGTGGATCAAAGTGAGACAAGTGGCCTGACACTTGTTAGAAAATGGATCAAAGTAGGAAGAGAAAAGATCTCAAGTGGGGACCACACTTACCATCATTGCTGTAAAGCATGGCCAGCCGCTTCATAGCTTATGAAGCAAGAGCATGAGCAGTAGACAGCTTGTTGATCTAAGGATTTATGAATTCACAGAATTTTATCGTGGAAGTGTGAAGTTGGCTTTATGTGCACACGTTTAGCACTCTTTCCATATGGATATTGTGGATTATATTATCAAGCTTCCAGGCAAGCTATATGGAGATATATCTCAGGATATCTTAAGGATATGGTGACGAGATATTTCTTTTGGCTTCATGACCAACCTGGCAAAGAAAAGCTAAGTATACTTTGAGTTTGCAAAGTTGGTGCTTTGGCTATTTACTATGAAGTGTTTTTGATGTTCACTAACCCTTGTATAGCTATGCAAGGAGAAAGGTGTTGTTGTTTGCCTTGAGATGGTTTCAGGGAAACATTGTTTATGGCTCCCTTTAATGGGATGAATTCTTTTCATGGCTCCCTTTAATGGGATGAATTCTTTTCATGGCTCTCTTTATTGGGATGGATTATATCTATGGAGATTTCTTTCTTGGACGAGATTTATATAGATATTGGGCTTCACAAGCAATTTCTATGGACGAATCTGTCCGAGTTTATAGAGAAGAAATCTTTGGATATCTCATGGATATGATGCTTTTATGGATAAAGTCCACCTCTACTCCAAGGTGTGTGGTTAGCACGGAGTATGTGGTAAGAGTTATGGTATACAAGGATTATGGTATACAGGTGTATGGATTCTTGGACTTCTTTTCTAGGAATTTGGATCCATCCTCAAGTTTATGGATTATGTTTATGGCTCCCTTTTACCGGGATGGATTATTCTTTTTGGCTCCCTTTATTTGGGATGCATTGGACTTATGGAACTCATGGTTCACTTACCTTGTGTAGTGTTCTCTTGTCCTACGTGCTCTCTTGAAGATTGTTTCTACCATGTGTGGATGGAACAATAGAGAGCAGATGGAAGCGAACATGGGCACTTCAAAGGGTAGTGACAAGCACAACATACCCTGTGTAGTGTTCTCTTGTCCTACGTGCTCTCTTGAAGATTGTTTCTACCATGTGAGGGTGGAACAATAGAGAGCAGATGGAAGGGAACATGGGCACTTGAGAGGGTAGTGTGAGTTGGTGGCCGAAATGCCTACAAACTATTGGTGGCCGAAATGCTTATGGAACACCAGGTTATCTATGCCTGCGAGTGATTGTTTTCAGGACTCCTTGTTTAGCCGCCCTGTGTAGTATTTATCTTTTCCTACGTGCTCTTCAAGATGTTGCTACCTTGCTTGGTAGAACATAGAGCCAATGGTAGAGAATATGGACACTGAAGTCGGGCCGGGCGTCAAGGCAGCTCCTTGGTGATCTACATCGACATACCATTGTTTTCTAAATGCTGAATTTCATATGCATTGGCATGGAGGATTTGGCAATGGATGCCCGTGAAGCTATGTATTGAATTTCTCCAATAGTAATACAATTTACTCAAGGGAGGGGTCGGCCGTTCCGGCTCATTGTGTGTCTCTTGTAAACCCACCTCTCATCCAAGGTGTGTGGTCAGAGTACCAACACGGAGTGCAAGTGGTAAAGTGGACATGACAGAACTTATGTCTATGCCAAGGGTCATGTGGACCGATGTCTTGTTGGCAGGAGACTTATTTTATCTCGCCCATTTACTTGGGACATGGATTATGATATCTGGACTTATGGGACTGTTTTGTCTCGCCCATTTACTTGGGACATGGATTATGATATCTGGACTTATGGGACTATTTTGTCTCGCCCATTTACTTGGGACATGGATTATGATATCTCGACTTATGGGACTGATTTGTCTCGCCCATTTACTTGGGACATGATTATGATATCTGGACTTATGGGACTGTTTTTATCTCGCCCATTTATCTTGGGACATGATTTTGATATTGGTATTATGGAGACTTATTTAGTCTCACCCATTTCTTTGGGACATGGATTCTTCAGTTAGATTGGATTTTTGAGACTGTCGCGTCTCGCCCAATCGATGGGACATGATTATATCTTGAATATATGGCTTGAAGCTTAAAGTTGCGGACAACTTTTAAGAAGCTGGGGAGGATGTCACCAGCCTGGACATTTCCCAGTCTGAAAGGGGTCTGGTGGACTCCAAGATGTTTAAATATTTGGAAAGTACAAGCTTTGGGAATGGGAGATTATCTTAGAATACAAAGAACCACTCTCCTAAAATTTAGGAGAGTTGCTATTTTTGGCCTGACTCCAATGGAAATTCTGTTCGCGTCATTACATCTGGAATTGAGCAGATACCAAGAGTTGGCAAAGTGCCTATGACAGAATGTCTACTAGTTGGGATATTTTTAGAGCTAAAGATTATGGGAGAATCCATCTCTTAGATTGGGACATGTGGCAAGAAAGTGGATCAAAGTGAGACAAGTGGCCTGACACTTGCTTAAAAATGTATCAAAGTGAGACAAGTGGCCTCACACTTGTCACTTCAGCTATTGTGTGGCTCTCCACTTGTCATTGTAGCCTTCTCTTGCCATTTTAGCTCATGGGAGGCCCAAATCTATAAATTGGAGCCCTCTCTCTTCATTAATAGAGGCTCTCTTGCTGCACACTAGCCTCTACCACCGTTGAAGGTTTCTCTAATGATGGCTACTCTCTTTCTCTCTCTCTTGAAGGCTGCCCATGAAGAATACCGGCTGTTGGGGACTGTTTTGGAGGCTTCCATCGCGAAGAAATACTGAAGCTCTATTGCATGAAGAACCGTGGTTTTTGGGGAAGAATCAGTACCCACACGGAGGTATATGGATTATATTGTTGGCTCGGCATTCCTACAGCCTATGTTCCGGCTCAGTTGCCTTGTGTTGGGCTGTGTTATGGCATTTGTATATGGATAATCCGGCATCTCCCGTGGGGAGAGTAAGGCCCTCAAAGCTTGTACATGATATTATTCTCCTTGGGTAATAAAATACTCCAAGGGGGGGGTCGGCCCATTCCGGCCTCTATGTGGTGTCACATGTGCAAGATCCATTTTCAGCATTTGTGGATGTTTTGTCCAGCTTTATATTTTATGCAAAGTGATGATGGATATGTGTTAAGGCTATGGCCATGTTTAAATGTTTTAATATGCATTGATGGTATCAACAAGTGTGTCAAAGGCCCTAGTCCCCCAGGCACCGCCGCCGCGAGTTACACCTTCAATCAACACAAATCACATGAGAAACAAGGAGAAAAGTATCTTCAACGGAAGGACTTGTCTCCAGATGATAGAGCTGCTTCAAATAATGACTTTGCAAGTGCTGGCTATTTCTGTATTGTTGGCAAGCAAAGCTGCGTGCTTAGCAATACCAGGTTTGGATCTTGTAACAATGCCACAACTTATGTACTGCCAAATTGTTTTGGCATTGACCACAACCAATTTACAAGTAGCGATAGTCTAAAGGTATCATAGAGAACGCTCATTTATTTCCGCATTGGCTTGTTCCTTCAACTTCAAGAAAACTCACATTGTATCTTCTCCCAAGTGAAGCCTACTATGCTCTGTATGCAAGTCCTCCGACCATCAGGAAGCTCCAAGGATATAGAGAATGAGAGGGCTGCCAACAAAGTTACAAACTCAAACTGTTGCTGGACTTTTCTCTAGGGAGAAGCAACACTCAACTGGTCAATAAATTGCAAATGGTTCTAGGTTTTGTCCATTGACCTGCCCTCTAGATTCCCTACTTCACATAGGGTAATCTCATATCTACTAGACATATAAACACGACCACCCTGCCAGGTTCTGTCTTTTGGACCCCATATAGACCCTTACAGACATCCCACCTGCTACGAACCTCTCCAACATGCAAAACTAACCTGTCTGGCCACTGCTAGGTATGTCCACATGTTGTCCAGCCTCTCTTGTGCTATCCAACCAGTAAACCACATGTGCTTCTACATGTTTATTTTTCTATCCCACCTGCCCTGACATCTGCTGACATCCTAGCCTTCATAACCAGTGGCTTGTAGTCGAGTGTCCAAATCAAGACTAACCTCTGTTTGTAATAAGGACCTTACAACTAGTGCAAGCCAGAACCCAAGCTCGTGCCTGCAGGTAGAGCAGTATAGTGCCTTACCTGGTCACTTCTATCCAATAGCGGCAATATGTTAAGACAGTATAGTGCCTTACCTGGTCACTTCTATCCAATAGCGGCAATATGTTAAGACAGTGTCACAGTACAGTGCCTTGCCTTGTCACTTCTATCCTAATCTTACTGCATAAAACACCCCAACAATGCACGTGTATAGACGATTGCAAGTTACAGCTTCTCAACTTTAAAAGCTTGGGGTCACTGGAAAAAAAAAAGTAATCCACAACCTCTGCATGAATATGAAAAAATCCCAAACAACAAGGCATAGGCTTAAGCTATGCTTGCTTTGTAGTTCATCTCATCATTCCCGCTTTCAACATAACAAAAACAGGGGGGTTAACCAATAAAAGACACCAAGGTACTTGCACACATGCTTGGCAGCATAAACATTGTTTACCATCTTTATGCTACTTCTTGAGCGCCTTCTTGGGGAGCCCAGACATACTTTACAGTCTATCTTATTATTATACTGTTATCAGTAACCTGTACATTCAGAAAAACATAGGAAATTCCATACAAGGCACATACTTCTTGAGGGCCTTCTTGGGGAGCCCAGACATGCTTTACAGTCCGTCTTATTATTATACTGGTATCAGTAATCTGTACATTCAGAAAAGCATAGAAAATTCCATACACAGCACATACTTACCAACATCAGACAAGATTGTCCTTTTAACAGTACTTGTAAGCCCCCTCTGAAGACTGGCAATTAAGAACGATAACACAAATTTAAAAAATCAATAAATAAAAAACCAGCATGCACTTGCAAGCCCTCTCTGAAGACTGGCATTTAAAAACAATAACACAAATTAAAAAATCAATAACTAAAAAAGCAGCACGCACGGTTTCTGATATTTGATGAATAATCTCTTCAGGGTCTTGACCAGCCCGATTGATGTCACGAAGAACTCTTTTCACAAGATCAAAATGCACACCTCCTCTGACAGCCACACGCAGATCCAGAAGAGGTCGGAGCTTCTCACTGAGAGCATATATTCCTTCAATCACCACAATTCTTGAAGATGGAACTTTCATAAGTCTGCATGTAATACAATGAGATGTTGCTAGATGTTAAATCCCCATAATAATCTCAAAACTTAGAACATGCGTATGAATGCAAAGCCATACAAATTGCAAGATATCCCATATTCCATTCAGCAAAGTTACAACCTGTGACCCACTCGACAGCTGAGCTTGAAATCATATATAGGTACTTCTACATCCTTTCCAGCTTTCAGCCCATTTATGTTTTCAAGCAGAAGATCGTAGTCTGTCAGTCTCGGATCTGCAGCAAGACACATGAATTCACACAAGTTTTTTTAGTGCCCCACCATTTTCGCAGTTCTTCAGCATAGTCCTTTTGCAGAAGCATGAGATTTCTGTCAAAATGAACTAAATAAAGTGCCAAAAGAGTGTCCAGAAAAAACACATTGCCAAGTTGTCCATTGAGCAAGACAAGCCGACATGCATGCACAATCATCCGATCACTACAATACAACAATGAAAACGCATATAATGTGGAGGCCAACTGATTTCCTACCCATGCAAAAACTTTGATAATCCAAGTTACACTTGAGCCTATTTTATTTAGAAACTCTCAAGCCAGAATTTCCATGAACCTGGGTCCCATGTTATGGTCGTAATCATGATAGGGACTTTGTTATAGCCAACTGTTCTATGGCCATCTGATGTTGTAATCATGGCTACACCCCCCATGCATGGATCTCACGAGACGTCTGCAATTAGGCCCCAAGCCTTTTTGAATAGATTGATGTTAAAAAAACTCCAATTGTGCCATGCAGCAATACTGCTGCAAATCTCCCATCTCTGGCTGGAACCGGGAGTCCAATGATCAGTGGAGGGAGCTGGAACCAGTACTGCAGAAATACGGAGATGAGAGACCTACAGGGCAAGTCCACCACCCTCCTCGTATGCCATGGTGGCCTCAGCCTCAGTGGCCCAAGGAACTGTGCGGGAGGGGGCCCAGTCCATAGTGAAAACATAGAGAATCCGCTGCCAAACCTGCTGAGCCCTCGGGCAATCCCAAAGGTAATGACGTTGGAATTCCTGGAGATGACCACACCTCGAACAGAGACTGCTGGCCTACCTTCAATGCCAGCCACGTGTCAACTGCCAACTGCCAGGCTCTGATGTGCCAACTGCCACAAAAAGAGAGTAATCTTTCGTGGCCAAAAACTGTCCCACAGCCTCTTCCAGAAGGGAGACCTTGAGATTGCCAATGCCCTGCTAGTGTTGGAGTGCCCTCGATCTTGGGCATCTTAATCCTGTGCCCTAGCCATGCAGTGTAAGTAAAGAAAGGGGTGGCGGGAGCCTCCTCACTGTCATAGGGATCATTGCACTCCCCTGGGTCCCATTGGAGTTGCATGAGGGCAACCCTCCCAAATCCATAACCGCGAGAATCTATCTTTAGCCACCTTGCTAACTGCCACTCATGCTCATGGAGACCAATCACCCTCACCCTCTGCAAGGTGCATCCACTCAAATCCTCCAAAGGGGGCAATGCTCTCTCAAGTCTACCATGTGGTCCGGTACACGTGAGTAAGGCGGAGCTTGCATCAGCACCATGGATGGCCACAGGTATCTCATGCCTAGTGAACACTCCCAACCACTGCGGGTGGGGAGGGTCCGGGATCAGGGCCAGCCACTCCGGGAGGGTGGAAGAGTCAGCGTCAAGGCTACGTCTGTACCTACCCCATTTCCCACTAAGGCTCCTCTCCTGGGCCTCTGGGGACAGCTGTCTGAAAATAAGCCAATCTCCGAGTGACCGAGCGGGGCCCATACTCTCCAAAAAAGTGAAGATGTTGTCCAGAATGCTCCACTCCTGGACGAAACCCGCTCCTTGATTAGTTTGTCTCTTCCTCTCTCTCCTACGTTACTTGGACCGAGGAAAGGCTGCAGTCGCCCTCCGATGATGGCTTTGGCTAAGATTTTGTAGGCATTGCCTAGGAGGGTGATGGGCCCCCACTGCCGAGTCTCCAATTTGTCACCACCCTCCTTGGGAATGACGAGTGCATGATCGGAAAAAGTAGTGCCCGCCAGAATACCAACCATGCCACCTCGTCCACAAGCCCACTCATCCACATAAAACCGGTCTAATATGGAAAGGTTGGGGCATGTACTCCTCTTGGTGGATCGTGAGAAACGCAGAGTCCCACAGTTGTGTCAAAATACGCAGCGGAAATGATAACCAAACTTGAGACCACAAGAGCAAGTAGAGTGCAGAAAATAGACAGCACAAGAGAAGGAGAGAGAGAGAGGCGTATAACTCTTCTCTATACACAAGATCCCGAGAAATAACTGAATGAGTACAATGTGAGCAATGGGACCTATTTATACGGCCCCATCATGCAGTCGGCCAGCACTAGTGGCCCTCACGACTAGGCACATCCAGTCGGCCAGCAGAGAAAAATACCACGACCCCTCCTGATCAAGCCGGCCAGCTCCTGGTACACAAGAGTGCAGTCGGCCAGCATCAGAGGCTCCTACCAGCCTGTGGCAGCCACCCACATCATGGAGAAAATGGGGAGAAAATACGGAGAGTGAGGAAAAATGATAAAACACCTATACAGGGCGGGCACACCCACAACAGAGGCCCTAGTGTCTGATAAAGACAAGAGATGACTTCTAACACCCCCCCTCTCAGCTCCTGGCTATGAAATCAACCCAAGGGAGCTGGAGTGCCGCCTCAGCGTAGCCTGAGGTAGAGACTTCGTGAAGAGGTCCGCCGCATTGTCCTCCGTCGAACAATAAAGTAGCAAGATGTCACCAGCCAAGATCTTCTCACGTACAAAGTGATAGTGTATCTCTATGTGCTTGGTCCGGGCATGGAAGACCGGGTGGGAAAAAAAAACTCTAAACCTGCAAGTGGCTGTCCAGTACTTTAGCCCGCCTTCCTCTTGCAACTTCTCTTCCCGAACAGTCCAAACAGTCCACCAATCAGCAACGTAACTATCCCCCTCTTGCTCAGAAAACTCCCAAGATCTATCAAGAGCCTAGGGCTCTGATACCATGTCAAAATACGCAGCGGAAATGATAACCAAACTTGAGACCACAAGAGTAAGTAGAGTGCAGAAAATAGACAGCACAAGAGAAGGAGAGAGATAGGCGTATAACTCTTCTCTATATACCAGATCCCGAGAAATAACTGAATGAGTACAATGTGGGGCAATGGGGCCTATTTATATGGCCCCATCATGCAGTCGGCCAGCACTAGTGGCCCTCACGACTGGGCACATCTAGTCGGCCAGCTCCTGGTACACGAGTGCAGTCGGCCAGCATTAGAGGCTCCAGAGTGGCAGCCACCCACATCATGGTAAAAATGGAAAAAAATGGAAAAAAATGGGAAAAAAATGCGGGGAGTGAGGAAAAATGATAAAAACACCTATACAGGGCGGGCACACCCACAACAGAGGCCCTGGTGTCTGATAAAGACAAGAGATGACTTATAACAAGTTGTGCCCGAACTCCGGTAGATGCCAAGGGTCCTGTCCCCTCAAAGCTAGAATCAACTCCTTCCAGGCAAAGTACTCCGTGCCTAAAACTATGACCATGCCACCTCCGGTCTATCCTTCGCCATCTATAACATGTTGAAATCACTCTCCGGTCTGTCCTCCGCCATCTATAACATGTTGAAATCACTCTCCATGCACCAAAAATAGGAGTGCATGAGGGACTGTGACAAACCGTTCTCAAGAAAGTGGCTCTACCTGTTGCGGTGTTTAGTGCATAGAGGTTCAGGAAGCCCACTATGTCCTCTCCAATCATGATAATCACCCACTCAGCTCTCCCAGTGATAATGGTGCTTGAATCGATCGTTGCGAATAAGAATTGCTCGCTGACAGAAACGCATAACCCACCCTCGGTCCTAGAGGGGCCAAAAGCATGAGACCGAAAGGTGACTCTTGCCCTTCGGATAGATGATGCTCCTAGAGCAAGAGAATGCCAATGGGTCCGCCAACTACGACTCTATGAAGCTCCTCTCTGAGGATCCCACACCTCTGTAAACATTGCAGTCCTCCCAAAGCTTGAATGTTCCATGGGACAATCCGCATAACTAAGAGCGCTGGGAGGCGAAACTGTTGGAACTGCCCTCCACTCAAGGAGTCTTGGGCATGGGTTTGGATGGAGAGTAATCACTACCCATGTTGGGACGAAGCCTCGCCATGTGGGTTCGAATCCTGCCCTCCCGAGAGGAGGAGGGGGGTGGGGGGGGTGGGGTGTGTGTGTGTGTGTGTGTGTGTGTGTGTGTGTGTGTGTGTTGAGGAGAGCTTGGCAACTCTGGAGCAAGAGCACACACCGGGGAGGCAACGATTGTCATCGTTTACAGGCTTTGAAACAGTGGATCAAGGGGCAAACCGAACAAGCCTGGTACCTCCTCTCCGAGTCAGGTAGGCCAACAGGCGGCAGGTATGCTTTGGCAAGGGGGAGGGGGGGTCCGATGAAGCCGCCGGGGGGGGGGGGGGGGGGGGGGGTCCCATGAAGTCGAGGGAGGCAGGGAGTGGAGAAAGGGTCCAATGAAGCCAAGGAGGGAGGGATGGAAGGAGCCGGAGATGAAGTCGGGGGAGGCGGGGGAGGCGGGGGGGGGAGGGGGCGCACAGAGGAAGAAGGGTTCACTTGCCACGAGGAGGGGGAGGGGGAGGGGGAGGGGGCTACGAGTCCGGGTCCAAGGACTACGATGGGTCTGAGGGAACCTGAAGGGGGATCACAGCGAGGTAACAGTCTCTTGAAAGAAGGGACAAGCGGCGCCGAGTTCTCCAGTGGGACTTGGACGGTGCCATCACCATTGGGGAGGGCCCGGAGGGGTGTTGTGATAAGTGCTCATAACGGTTCTCTAACAAAACCGTATCCTCTTGCGGCCTACCAGACTAGCGCGCCAAACAGCGCCACTCTGCTCTCGAAGTCTTTCGGTGGTTACACCTAGAACCGGCGGCCTGCCACTTTAGGATCCTCCGGGGTCAGGACCTAGTGCGCTAAATCCTAGGGGCCGGAATCCCCCCCTTCCCCCGAATGAGGAGCTAAGCTGGGAATGGGCCACCGGAGGAGGGGTGGCGGGGGGGGGGGGGGGGGGGGGGGGGGGGTTTGCTCTCCTTGACTGACGGCGGGGACAAGCTCTAGCAACATGTCCCATCTGACAACAAATGAAGCATTGCCCGAGGAGGCCAGAATACTCAACTCTCTGCAAAATAGAAGCCCCACGTGTCAGAATATGCAGCGGAGATGATGACCAAATCTGGGAACACAAGAGCAAAAACGCAGGCAGAAAAACAGCACAAGAGAGAGACAGATGTAGGCGTGTAACTCTGCTCTATATACACAAGAAGATCCCGAGGAATGATACAAATGAGGTATGGGGGCTAAGGACCTATATATACTCCCCTAGAGGGCAGTCGGCCAGCATCAGGAAAGCCCACGACTGAGAAAAATGTCCACGACTGCTGAAAATAGCAGTCGGCCAGCTACAGATGCCTCCGCCTAGTCAGAACAAGTCGGCCAGCACTCTGACAGCCCACGACTGATGTAGATCCAGTCGGCCAGCTTCAAAGTGCTCCTGGCATCACCTGGCAGCCCTCCCAAGCCTCAGAAAAATGGGAAAAAATAGGGGAAAAATGCGGAGAGTGGGGAAAAATGGGAAAACACCTCATAAGGGCGGGCACACCCACAACAAAGGCCCTGGTGTATAAATCTGGACAAGAGATGACTTCTAACACCCCCTCTCAGCTCCTGGATGTGTAACCAACCACTGGGAGCTGGGGTGCCGCCTGAGCAAATCCTGAGAGCGACTTCGTGAAGAGGTCCACCGTACTGTCCTCCGTCGAACAGAACTCTAGCAAGATGTCATCAGCAACGATCTGTTCACGAACAAAGTGCCTCTGGATGACAATGGGTTCCTCCAGTGGAAGCCCAACCTGCAATGTAACCTCCTCCTGCTCCGTAAAACTGCTCCTGGGCCATAAGTAGATCCCCTCGTGTCTGAATCTCCTCCCCAAACTGAGTCACTCCATCCGCGGAGTCGGACTCCATCCAACAATCCCCCTCCTGTGTACAAGAGTCTATGATCCTTCGCATGCCGCAGAAACCACAGGAAACGCAATCCTGCCTCACAAAGAGACATCTGCAACCAAGAGCTCAACTGCCTCATCAGGAAGCTCCCGTCCAATCCGGTGTCCATCAACCAGATCAATGAACCATACAGCTTCTGAGTCATAGAGACATCACACTGCTCACAAGGATCAACACCTGTTACGGTGCACAAGCAAGTCCTAGAAACCTGATGAAACCTGTCAACCACCCCCTCTGAATCCGGAACCACAAAGCCTGGAGAAACCTCCTCCTTCTGCAAGTAAGCACCTGTCACCTGCCTAGCTTTCCGAAAGGTCTCCGTGGAAAGAACATCCTCAACTACTGGAAGTTCTATGTCCCGAACACGACGAGACATCAGAGCATAAGTGACCTGTTCAGCTTCCTCTGACTCACGAACACAAGAACTACCAACCTCAGTACTGGAAAGTTCCTACCAACTGCTGCCATCTACTGGTAAGCTATCCACCATCTGGTCCCGGAAAGCCTGTACCTGCAGCGTATCCACACCTGAGTAGCCATTACCAGACTGCCACTCATCACAGCCCTGAGGACCTGGGAGAGAGAGTGCTGAAAGCCTGTAGACTCCATTCTCCACTCCACCTTCCCAAACCACTTGGCTTGTTGCTTTGTCCCGGAGAGCAACAAAATGCTCATCAAACTCCACCCGTACGCCAGTCTTGCAAACCTGATGCACTAACAATAGATGAAAACCAAGTGCCGGAACATACAACACCTGGGAGGAATGCTTCCCCCCTCTGCCATCGGGAACTATCTCCATCCTGCCCTCACTGTGAACTGGGATAGTGGACGTATCCCCAGTAAGAATATGACCAGAAAGCCTGCAGAGATCCTGTAAACCGGAACGGGAAGGAGTCATGTGCCTGGAAGCACCACTATCGAGAATCCACTCCCGTGTATCCATCGCGGCGAGTCCCCCAATCTCCTCCCTGCCTGAAGCATCGGTGTCCATCACCTCCAGGTGCACAAAAGCCGGAGTCTTCACGATTGCTGAGGAGTCTTCACCCTTCTCGGTCTTCCGCTTGGGACACTGCCTCCAGTAGTGGCCTTTCTCGCCACAATCATTACAGGTCCTCTCTGCCTTCAGTTTCTCGCGGTCACTAACGGACATCTTCTCAGAAGACTTCTCCGACGAAGCCTTCCCCTTGCCCGTGTTACGGCCTTTCGACCGTTGGCCAGTTAAGGCCTCCGAACCTCCATCCTGAGGAGGGTTCGTGAATCGTTCCTCCTGGTCCAGGACCATGGGCACAAGCTCCTCCCACGTGATGGTGCTGAGCCTGCCATTGGTAATCAATGACGAGTAAAATGCTGAGTACGAAGAGGGCAAATGTGACAGCAACGTTATGGCCATGTCCTCTGACGATATCTCCTTCCCAGCCTAAAGAACTTCCTGCTGAAGAGCCTGCAGCTTGTTAATATGCTCCCGCATCGTCGACGACTTTGCAGGGCTCATAACCCGCATCTGTACTTCCAAGGAAATCCTCTTCATGGGGGATACCCTGTTGTAAAGTGAGGCCAAATGCTGCCATATACCTCTGGCCAGCGTCATGTGCTTTACATGATTGATTACCTGCGATGTGCAGTTGAGAAAGATAAACGAACGGACCCTGGCGTTGACGCGATCCCACATCTGCGTCTGGGCCTCCCGGTCCTTTCGGGTTGACGGTAACTCCCCTTCCTCTACTTCCGGCCGTGGAACACCAACAACAACGAAATCGGCGAGATCGTAGGACTCCAGAACGGATTCCATCATCACCTTCCATATGCCGTAGTTGCTCCCGTCCAACTGACGGTCCACCGGGAACGTGGGGAGTGTCGGGATCTTCACATGTCTCTCGGCCATCTCAAACAGATCTGCCATAGCGGGGATGTACTCTGAAAAGGGTAGGTGGGTGGGAACAAAGAAGAACTGATACCTGCAAGTGGCTGTCCAGCAAATCAGCCCGCCTTCCTCTTGCTTCTCCTCTTCCCGAACAGTCCAAAACAGTCCACCAATCAGCCACAAAACAGCCCCCTCTTGCTCACACAAATCCCAAGACCTATCTAGAGCCTAGGGCTCTGATACCATGACAGAATATGCAGCGGAGATGATGACCAAATCTGGGAACACAAGAGCAAAAACGCAGGCAGAAAAACAGCACAAGAGAGAGACAGATGTAGGCGTGTAACTCTGCTCTATATACACAAGAAGATCCCGAGGAATGATACAAATGAGGTATGGGGGCTAAGGACCTATATATACTCCCCTAGAGGGCAGTCGGCCAGCATCAGGAAAGCCCACGACTGAGAAAAATGTCCACGACTGCTGAAAATAGCAGTCGGCCAGCTACAGATGCCTCCGCCTAGTCAGAACAAGTCGGCCAGCACTCTGACAGCCCACGACTGATGTAGATCCAGTCGGCCAGCTTCAGAGTGCTCCTGGCATCACCTGGCAGCCCTCCCAAGCCTCAGAAAAATGGGAAAAAATAGGGGAAAAATGCGGAGAGTGGGGAAAAATGGGAAAACACCTCATAAGGGCGGGCACACCCACAACAAAGGCCCTGGTGTATAAATCTAGACAGGAGATGACTTCTAACACCACGGAGGCACAGAAGCAATATGGTGTGTGGAACTATCTCCAGAGAGACTATGCAAATGCGAAGAGCGGGAATCTTTGCCGTCCAAGCTAGAACCGATGCGACCGGGCGGGGGGGCGGGGGGGTGGGGGGAGATGATTCCATCATTCTCCCGATAACACCACCTACGACCGGGAGGAGTGGCAGATATTCCTTCCTGAGGCCAGGAAAGCAGATTACGGGAAAGCCTGAGACGCCAGCCATGGAGTCAGATGCTCAATCGAAGCCATGCTGCCACCTCGCAAAGAAGACCTAGGCCATATGCAGTGCAACGGGGCTCAGTTGAATGACTCTATCCGATGATGTTGGCGAATCAAACTCAACCTGGTAGTATCCACGCCCCACAGGATGAATATCAGTGACCTTGCCTGGCTCGCCCCAATGAGGCTAACCAGCAAAAGATCCCTCAGTTGTCCGCGCACCAGGGGCGGCTAACCACAATCTTGGAAACCAGGGTGGAGGCCTCCAAGGAGGGGACTGTCAAAGCAAGGAGCTAGAGGTCTGCTTCAGAGAAGGAAAGGCAAGGGATGGCGGCCCCAAACGGGGATGATAGAGCAGCTGCCATGGAGTCCTCTTGGAGGTGAGATGACCAGAAGACACTGACACTTGCCAATGAAAAAAATGCCCGAAATCTGAAAGCACCTGACGAAGGGGCTGCAGAGGATAAGGCTTGGGGGGAGGATCAGGACAATGGGAGCAGAACAAGAGGGTGGGCGGAATGTGGGACTGGGACTGGTGGACACCAAAGGGGAAGCAACAAGGCAGAAAAGACAAGGAGGAAGCAGGGGGTGGTGCAAAGGGAGAAGGTAGACAGGAGCACGAAGGTGGGGGGCGCAAGCAGAACGGGATGCAAGGAAGGCGATGTCGCATGCGCGGAAGCTCTGTGTCTTCTTTCAGCCCTAAACACCTTTCATAGGAACACATAGATGCAAAACGCAGAGAGAAGAGAGAGAGAGCTGTATTTTCAGTATATTCAGAGAGTAAACAACGGTACAAGTCTTGGCAGCCCTAGGCATGCCCATGAAAAGGTAGTCTTGACTCCAAAGAGTCCTAATCTATGATCCAATCCCCACAAAGAATGAATGAATCAAACAATGGTTGGCTGAGCCTTTATATAGGCCTTGGGACACCCCCATATGCTGGCCGGCCAGCAGCAAAAATACATAAAATATTATCCTTGCTACCGACCAGCCCAGTAACACCTCAAGTGCCCTGCCGACCTGTTCTTACATCCACAGGATGCCTTCTGGGGTCCTCCTGTGCCCTGCTCATGCCCTAATTCCTCTGTTTATCTGCTGCCCTTCCGGGATTAGCTGTGGGATGAGCATGTCCATGTGCATGCACATGACAGGTGAAGCTGCGAGGAGGTGAGGGCACAGAAGAGGCAAAAAAAAGGGGGGGGGGGGGGGGGGGGGGGGGGGGAATGGACACCAAGGGCGCACAGCAGCGAAGGCAGGCGACGAAGGCCTCATAGGCACAAGATGGGAGGAGAGGACGACTGGCGGAAACACAGCAGGCGAGGCAGCGTGTAGGAGGAAGGAGGGGCACATTCAGATGCACAGATGGGGGGAAGCTCCAGCTCCAGCTCGCATTACTAGTTAGATCACTTAATTATTAATCCATTCCCTAATGAAACAATTTGAGGTGGACTAATGGGGAGGGGAGTGGAGTGCACATTCTATCCACAAGTTCCCTACAACCTACGCTTACTTCCCTAGCTTTACCCCCCTAAACCACCCTAGCTTACCCCCGCAACTCCTAAAGCTCCACCTACTCCCAAGCAACCAAAAGCAAGAAGGTCAGAAGCTAACCATGAAAAACCACTGAGTTTTTCACGGCTGTGAAAAACTCACTGGTTTCTCATGGTTAGCTTCTGACCTTCTTGCCTTAGGTTGTTTGGGACAAGCCGTGAAAAACTCAGTGGTTTTTCATGGTTAGCTTCTGACCTTCTTGCTTTTGGTTGTTTGGGACAGAGCCGTGAAAAATTTTCTTCTAGCACTTCGGATTCATATGAAATTACTTTGGTGGCACGAGGAAAGATCATAAGTTAAAACAACTAATGACTATAACTTCAAGGCACTGCCAATCATTAGACAGCGATAAGAGAGTTTGTACCATCGTAGTTTCCATCAATCACACGACTAGAATCATTGTAGTCGTCCATAGATATAGTGGTGATTCCAGGCATGAAACCAACAAGCTTTTCAGAGAACACGGTCTTTCCAGCTCCAGAAGGGCCAGCCAAACCCACCACAATTACACCTTCCATTTTCTGAGTCAAGAGTTGACAAGCTCGTATGAATATGAAAAGTCCCTTCTCAAATGAAAGAGGCTCTGCAATTGGCATGATCTCATATCGGTCACAGTCTCTTCTTTTGACCAGCTGCAGTTGATGCTTTAGGAGTCCAGCCCTCCGGCTATTTGGTGATAGAAAGCTTTTCATTGTTCTATCCATTAAATGGTGACCAGGAATCCCACGAATCAAAACTTACATCTGCCATGGAAAACATGCAGAAATTCAGCATCGCAATGTCTTTGAAAATAATAGGAAGTAACTAATATTCAAATGATCATGTTTCTGTTTCTCGACAATCATTTCTGCTCCTATTTTTGTTTCAAAACGGTCATCTTCTTGCCAACGGTCTCCAACCTGAGTGGTAACAGCTCAGCCTGCCAATGAACCCTGGCATATATATATATATATATATATATATATATATATATAATTAATTAACTTCTCAAAAAAAAAAGTCTCCCTCCTAAATCTCCCCACTGTTTGTGTGTTTAAGTTGAGCTTGAAGTATCCTGCCTGAAACAGAATACCTGCACAGCTGCCTCCTCAATGAGGAAGTGAGAGCAAAGGAAACAAGAAGGAGAAAAGGTTGAAAGGTGAAAGCAAACAAAGGCCAGAGTAAACTTACACAGTAAAGGCCTTTCTGTAACAGATCAAAAGAAACCTGAGCAAGCTTGACGAAGAGAAAACTAGTTGAACTTCCTGTTTTACCAGTAAAGAAAAGCAGCAAGATGTTCTAAGAGACCCTATTTTCACCAGTAAAGAAAAGGATGCTCTATGCAGCACTGTTCGCAGGAAAGAGAAGACAAAGGGTGAAAGAGAAAGGGAGGGAGGGATGGTGAAAAGGCACGGGTGAAAGGGCCCTTCCCCTTCTCTTTTTTTTGCCGGGGGGTGGGGGTGCGAGGTAGGTGAAGGGCTACCAGAAAATTATGTCCATGTCAAGCTTTATTCACTTTTTTTCTCACGAATTGCTGCCAGAAAATTCAGGATATCTTTACCATGCAAGCAAAATCCATAAAGCAGCTTCTACGGATTGCTCTTTTTGCAGAACGTCTACGGCTATGTGGACGCTCTGAGAGAAGCTTGCAGGTGCATGGTCGATTTGAAGCTTTATTTTCCTCTAACGACTGTGAAGAAAAGGAAACGGCATAGGCAGCAAATACAGGCTTATTGCAGGAGGCTACGGCCCCATGAAAGCTGACCATGGAAGCTTGCATGGTCGAAATTCTGCTAAAATCTAAGAGAATTTGAAGTTGTCCTGCGCACAGACGGAGAGAGAGATCTGCATCGGTAGTGAGGGAAAGACGAAATCAGCAGAAGGTTACAGGCCATGAAAGATACATGGAAGCTTGCAACTCTACGTATTTGAAGCTTTCTGCACACAGAGAGAAGGGGGGGGGGGGGGGGGGGGGGGGGGAGACGGGGGATGGGAGAGATAGAAAGACAAACGATCGAGTATTACCTCGCAGACCAAAGAATTGAATATTTGCTGTGTTTCCGTCTTCTTTCTTCTTTGTTCTGAGTTGCAGGTCAGCTTCTCCTTCTTCTTCTTCTTCATCTTCTTCCGACCATGTCCTGTTGTACAGACGAGTGCAGAAGCAGCAGCTTTACCTAATTTATTTTCCAATTCTTTTCTCCCTTCATATATGGCGCAAAACACATAGCCTTCCTTCTGTCTTTCTTGCTCCTTTCTGGTAATGTTCTTTCTCCACACACAGAGAGTCCCCTCACCTTCGAGCAAGATCAAGGTGAGGACGAAGAGTTGAGAATCGAGATGGCTTCAGCATCAGCAAGCATTAGAACTCCTTTCCTGTTTTTTTTTTTTTGTCTTTAATTTTGTTATATTAATATTACCCCTCATGCCACTACATTGAATAAATTGCAGCCTATTGGTTAACACTATCCGTCCTCTCTGGACGGGGAGGAATCCATACCATGGAGGCAGGCCTTAATTTGTAGCCCATGGCGGGGAGGAATCCATACCATGGAGGCAGGCCTTAATTTGTAGCCCATGGAAGCATCATTCATTTGATATGCATGTCCACCAAGGCATTGCCCAAGAGATTAGGAATTTGTTTTTCCTTGTCACTTGCTCCTCCAGTGCCCACATGCCTAAGATGCAAACCCATGTTCCCAGCCGTTTTTTATTCAACTATATAACCATTAAAAAAAGTTCACTTTTCTTTGACCTCCTCCTATTGTGCAAATAGTGCAGACCAATCACTACGTCGAGTGGCCTGACCTGTCTGCAAAAGTACACATGTTATCTACTAATAACACCAAGTAAAATGAGTACAAATATGCGGGTTTGGGCCTACTTGTCTACCATGGGAAAAAACGTGCACATGTATATACATGGAAGAAAACACACACGCACACATAATATCAGCTTTGGTCCAAAAAAAACCTTTATTTTAGATCTCATCAGCTCTCCCCATAGCATGCCACTTTATACAAATCCACCAGTGCATTGCCAAACATTCACACACACCCTATTTGCATGCATATTTGCACCTCCACCCATGCACATGCATCCACTTGCATGTTTACACACTCGCACGTGCATGGACCTACACCACGTGTGTGCACACTCACTCGCATGTGTGCATCCATAAACCCATGCTCGTACTCTCGCGTGCACCCCACCCACTCATTTGCTCCTACACATTCATGCTCACCTGCATATACACCAAACCCCCTGCATTTTCACGTGCACGAAGGCCCATTCCCCCTATTTCTCTCTCTTCATTAACTATTTATATTTAAAAAAATAACCCCTTCTTTTTTTTTCCCCTCTCCTTTTTCTTTTTTCTTTTTATTTTTAACCCCTTGTTCCTTTCTTATTTTCTCCTTGTTCATACTTCTTTAAAATCTTATTATTATTATTATTATATTTTATATTTTATTTAGTGATTTATTTTCTTTCCTGCGAAAAAAAACCTACCCACAAATCACTTAAGTGGCACCTTTCCCCAACAAAAAGTTCACAATGTTTAAAACGCTTCTTTCTTACTATATGTGTGTAGTTTTGTGTGTATCCTGCACACGCCATGTGGGTATGCGTGTACATGTGCATGTGCATGTTCGTGGAGGAGGCTTGCATGTGGACATGCTCTTTTAGATGGTCGAATAGATTGGTAAATGCATTGGTCTTAATAAGTCTTACGGAAACCCAACATCTATAAGAAGATAAGATGATAGTCATGCTACTTTAGATAGTTAAACATGAGATATATGCATAGGTCTATAAAGGGCCTACTATCAACATGGCGTAAGGATATCTCTATGTATATCCATTGTGTATGCATGCTTGTTTAGATAGATTAATGGACACATTATGGAGGACTCAAGAAGTATCCCCCCATGAGTATCCATGAGTATTCAAGCATGTTAAGGGAAAATGTATATGTCTAAATCAGTAGAGGAAATATACTACCACCCTCTCAATGAAATGATCAATAGTCTTCTAGGCTTATCATTATATTTTTTTATGGAATTATCAATATTCTTTGTGGCCTATGATGGTAGTGACTTGTTTT
Source organism: Cibotium barometz (assembly GCF_041138505.1). NCBI lineage: Eukaryota > Viridiplantae > Streptophyta > Polypodiopsida > Cyatheales > Cibotiaceae > Cibotium > Cibotium barometz. The sequence continues at coordinate 12,436,850 of NC_141097.1, read as the reverse complement.
ATATTGATGAACATCTTCAAATTAAGGAGCACATTGCATTCAAGTTTCATTCAATAAAATAGTTTAACCTTTAAGGACACCTACAATGTAATAATAGCATCGAGGAAATCTTGTTCACCAATGTCATCCAGAAAGCGCACATATAATGCAACAACTTTTCTCTCAATGATTATGAGAACCTTTTGGACCTACCTACTTATTTTTACAAAAAAGATTAGTGCTTTTTAGTTTTTCTTACCATGGTCCGCTTCTATATTTTATGCTTTGGAACCATGCTTGCATGTAAACTTTACAAGTCTATAGGCTCATGTATACATTAGTGTAGTAATGTATCTTCTTCTTTTTTATTAATTAGAATCCTAAGAGGGGGAAAAGGGAGGCTTTCTAATACCACATGGTAGTTTGTAAGGAATAAAAAATAAATTAAAAGGCTCTTACTATCTTTGAATAGAAAGTTAAACATCCGTGTGGAGAATAAATCTTTATGGCATATGAGAGTTGGTTAAGAAGAATACATAAATTGTAAGGCATCATGAGCTTGAGTTAGAAAAGAAAACAAACAAGTTTTTTTATTATATCAAAATTCCACACTAAACATACCTTACCAGTGTTTACTTGTGATTTTAAATGATGGATATGAAGCTTTATTGGTTTAAAAAGCAATGAGTTTTAGATAGTAGGTGTGAGTATCCTACCATCTAAAGTCAACATTGCTTTCTTAAAAAATTTAGGTCTTTTCTAAGAAGTAATGAAAGTGATCTTAAGGTCAAATTCTAATTTTTGTAAAGTTCTCGATAAAAGATGATATTAAGATAAATGCATGTCACTAACTACTTCCATCACTATGCAACATGTTAATTGTCTTGATGCTATTTTGAATAAGTCATCAAATAAGAGCCCTTTTATTAATCACATTTCCAAAGTCTACATTGAAAACACATACCATGTTTGCCTCTTAGAATTATTCAAGCTACGTAAATTTATTGAGCAAAAAATTACCGAGCAAAGGTGCAAGCTTGATCAAAGCAAGTAAGCAAACAAAATGAAGGTGCTTTGACATCATGTTATTGCATCATTTGGGAGAAAGGGATTTACTAGAGTACTTCATGAAGTTCACAATATTATGCCTCAACATTTTATGCTGATGGAAGGGGGATACTTCCATAGGTTCACAAATTTATGCCTCAAAATTTTGTGTTGAGATAGAAGGGGGATACTTCCTTAAGTTCACAAAATTATGCCTCAAAAATTTCTACCGATTCTCACTTGCTTTAAAGAGAGCCCTACAGTGGGGCTGTTGCTCTACTTTTAAAATGCTAAGGATAGATTGGATAAGGACTTAGCAAAAGAATCTTTAGCATTTTGGAAAGGGGTTTAGATTTAGGTCTTAAATTTATGTTACGAGGAGTAAATTCATGGAATATATATTCCCACGTTTTCTATTATCTACAGATTGGAGTTAATCCATGGAATATATATTCCCATGTTTCCCACTTTTATGAGTTCTCCTAGATGGGTTTAGATTGGGATGCCTTTCTAAATCCGGGTAATTGTAGCTTTCTTTTGGTTGCATCGTCTTGATGATATAAAGTTTTGTATGGTTATTTATTTTTAATTGATTAATTTATTAATTGATTGGCTTAGTTGATGCAAGTGCAGATCATTGGACTGGATAATGGAGGCGCGCTAGTGTTGGTTAGGAATATCTTGAGATGATCGATTTTGAATTTTGACGAATAATATTTGATTTTGTGCCATTAATTTATCTTGGACACTATTTATATATAGTTATTAGCAATGTGTATATATTATTTGGGACATGTGAAATTTCCCTTGTGCATATTTGATTTTTCAAGATATGTATACTCTTATAAGGTTCAAGGTCACATCTATTTTTAAAGAAGTCTAGCTTGCATCCTCAAGGAAGCTATTTTGAAAGAAAGCTACTTTTGAAGCAACCTATTCTTAAAGAAGTCTACATATTTGTAAAGCACACTATTTTGAGTCCCAAAAGCTATCTCAAGAAATATATTTAAGTACACCAAGAGGAAGTGTGGGCTCACTCTTGTGTGGGGGCAAATTGGACCCAATATTGTGTCTTGAGTATTCCTTTTTTCTATTTGTTTTTAATATTTTCATATTATTGCAATCACTAATTTGGGTTCATATCAACCTCCCACAATAGTGGTACCAGAGCCAAGAGTGATTACAATTAATTGAAAGCTGTGAAGAGCTAGTGGACAAAGAAGTGGAAGAGTTTGGCCAAAGTTAAAATTTCAAATACAAAGCATAGAAGGACCATGCTTTTGTCCATTGGGTAGCAAAAACCCAAAATCCTTTTACCCAAAGTTCCTTTCAAGGTGGAAAACAACTTGTCCAATTTCAAAACCACCTATCAAAACCACCCAAAATCTCAAAGTGGTTTTCTTGAATTCAAACGCTCATTCCTATCGGCCACCATCAATGAGTTTCTCCCATCCTGGAGGCCCCCATAACCACTCTCACCTTGGTCTTTTGCTGTTGCAATTCAACTTCACCTCCTCCTCAAATGAGCGCCTAGATGAGAGATATCCTAAGTTACTTTTTTTAAAAAATTCACATACGCGCTGCACAATTTCTCTTTCCTTTATAAGCTTTGCTTTGGAATCTTTAGACTTAGAAGATTTGAAAGTTTCAATTTTTCTTTTTTCTTAAAATCTCTCTCTCTCTCTCTCTCTCTCTCTCTCTCTCTCTCTCTCTCTCTCTCTCTCTGCCTCTTCTTTCTCTTCCTTAATTTGCTCGTGTTGCACAGGTGACTGTTGTTTTTTCTTCCTATCTTTCTCTTCATTGTTTTTGCCAAATCGCCGGCCACCTTTTCTTCCCCCCCTTTGCTGTTTGCGGTATAAATGTTGGCCATCCTTTTGTTTTTTTATAGTGTTGTTAGCTAAAAAAGCTTTAAATCTTTGTATATTAAAAGCTTTATTTATTAAATCTTAGCTAAATGCTTAATATACTAAGATTTCTACATTACAAAGCTTATATAATAATAATAATAATAATAAGAACTTAAAATATTAGCTTAAAAAAGAAGAAGAAGCCTTATTTCCTAAATTTGAACGGTAGGATACACAAGACCTTAAATTTTTTTTCATGTGGACAAAGGCATAACATAGAATTTATTGAAGAGAAAAGGAGATATGTTACATATTCTTCATTTTTAAGAGATTCTCAATATTCGCCTAATCTAATATCATCTCAACAATATCGACTTCAATAAATTAGATTTTAGCTTCGAATTAAAATGAGTCTCTGCTCTTGGTACTATTTGTGAGTGATCGGATTATCACTTTGATGAAAATATCAATTTACACTTTAGATACTCGAGCAAAGTTTTTGACTTTTTTAAAATCGGAGGTAAATTGATAAGTATTACTATCTTTTGAGCAACTTCAATTCAGTTATATTTGTATTTAAATTTCACTTTTTGTAATGACCCTCCAATGTTAGATGCATATCTTGAAATCATAGAACTAAGTATTTTTTGGACCATAAGCAAACAATGCCACAAGAAGAGGCAATGTTTACCATTGATATTTAGTCAAGTATAAAAGACACCCGCCCATGACGATTATTGATGATTTTGTAACAACTAAGGACACTTCCTTGTCACCTTTGAGACATGTTATGAGAGGAGTAAATTCATGGAATATATATTCCCACATTTTCTATTATTTATGGATTAGAATTAATCCATAAAATATATACTCCCACGTTTTTCACTTTTATGAATTCTCCTAGATAGGTTTAGATTGGAATGCCTTTCTAAATTCGGTCGATGTAGCTTACTTCATGCGTACGCGGGTGAATTCGTACATGCGTGGGAGTATTGGTTACATTGTCTTGACGATATGAAGTTTCATATGGTTGTTTATTTTTAATCAATTAATTTATTAATTGGGCGAGTTGGTGTTAGTCAAGAATATCTTGAGATGATCGATTTTGAATGTCGACGAATAATATTTGATTTTGTGACAACAAGCGCCATTGATTTATTTTGGGTGCCATTCATATTGATTAGAAATGTGTATATATTATTTGGGACATGTGAAAGCTCCCTTGTGCATATTTGATTTTTCAAGATATGTATACTCTTATAAGGTTCAAGGCTCATATCTATTTTTACAGAAGTCTAGCTTGCACACTAAAAAAAAAGCTACTTTGTAAGCAAGCTATTCTTGAAGAAGTAAACATATTTGTAAAGCACACTATTTTGAGCCCCAAAATCTATCTCAAGAAATATATTTAATTTTGTGTGTGTGTGCATGCACTTGCACACATTGCCCTTAGTTTTACTTCAAGGCTTTAGTAAATAATATGTAGTCTACTTGGGGGTCTTTACTATTGAAGGTTGTTCACTTGGTATTTTTCATCAAAAAGGTAATGAGAGGAGCTATAACATTGATTTACCTTGGTCCCCCTAGTTTACTTTGAGTGCAAGGAACTTTTTCAAAAAGGTAACAAGAGGCGCTATAATGCTAATTTACCTTGGTCCCCCTAGTTTACTTTGAGTGCAAGGAACTTTTTTGTCCTCATGTACATTAAACTCAAAAAAAGAGAGAAAAAAGAGTAGTTTTTTCAAAATGGAAGGCCATGAATGCTTATGTATCATATGCATCATCAAACTTATCCAAGGAGGGGTCCTTTATTCTTTATTATTGCTTTTGTGTGATATACTATGGAGGAGTACATGAAAAACAAAAAGGAGTAATGCATGCTAACACTACAAAGAAAGAAGAATATGGAAGTTGGTTATTCGATATAAGCATGTAAACTACCAAAAAAAGAAGAAGAATATAGAAGTTGGTTATGAGATAAGCATGTAAACTCTTAGTAAATAGAGTTTATTCTTGTTTCTAGCTAATTGAATAAAATATCTTACATGTTGCTAGCTTGATAATATAAAGAGAAAGCATCCCAAAGCCAGCAAACCCAATGATCCACATGGTGTTGCAATATGGTACCAAAATGTTTTCTGCATTTCCATTAAATATATTATGTAAGATTTTCAAGAATAAGAGTGCTTTTCTAAGGTTTCATTTTAGTACGTAATGATTATTGCTTGAAAAAGTCAATGAAATGATGAGCCCCATATCCTATCTATTTAAGGCAATAAAATGATGACCCCCCATATAGTTTCTATTTGCATACATTCACCCATATGCTTGCTATTTACAATCCTATCTATTTAAGGCAATAAAATGATGACCACCCATATTGTTTCTATTTGCATGCATTCACCCATATCCTTTTTATTTAAGGTTCACAATTCTCTATAAAAAGCCTCAAAGGCCTCACTCAATGAGTAGAGGGAGGGAGAGAGAGAAGGAGGAGAGGGAGGGGTAGGGGAAACTCATCTTCTAAGGTTGTATTAATTAAATGTCATGTTAGTGGCATTTAATTAATACATCTCAAATAATTTTGTTTGAATATACATATCAAATTTTATCTAATTCACATGGTGTTGCATTAGGGAAAGAAGAAAATTCTAATGGAGGATTCATATGGATGAATTGGTTGGGTCTCCTTCATCTTTTAGATTTTCTTCTAAAAGTAAAGGTTTACACATTCATTGGCGTATGAGAAAATAGATGGCTACTAAAGGAGGCTTCTTTTAGTTTTGAACTAGCCTATTAGTGTGTGTGTGTGTGTGTGTGTGTGTTTGTGTATGCGCGCATGTGTTGTGTGCATGTGAGTGCATGTGAGTGCGTGTGTGTGTGTGTGTGTGTGCATGCATGCATGTGTGCATATGTGTTTCATAGAGGGGTTGTTCATGGGGATGTTTATATGGATGGATTGGTTGAGCTTGCTTTGCAGCACATGCCAATATGTAGCCTTTTCTACTAGTTAATGTTTTCAAGTAGGCAAATGGCTATTGAATCTTGCTACTTTTCCTTTTAAGATAATCTACTAATATGTGTGTGCATGCATTGTGTGTCTGTATAAACATGAGCACACACAAAAAATATGTGTGTGCATGCATTGTGTGTCTGTATAAACATGAGCACAGACAAAAATAGCTTTAATGTTGTGCTATATATGTTCTTAATGAGGTGGAAGTACTTGTGCCATAACTTTGAGAAGTCAAGTCTGCTAGTGCAAAAAGCTATAGAGGTATGCATGTAATTACCATAGCTATCGTGAGCTACATGCACTATTTTTCTCACCATAAAATGTAAGTTTCTATCACTATTTTTGTAGAAGCTTTATTTAGTTTGATTTACAGTGTGCTCACTTTTATTTGTATAAGTTTGAGATCAGACAAAGAGAAACCTATCATCATTGGTAATTCTCCATGCTCCCACTAAGATAAGAGAATCAATGTGTTGATTTCCACTCCAACCTCAATCTAAAGACATCATTCAAGTTTATCTTTGGTGTGGAAATGTGTGTTACAAGAGAGAGAGAGAGAGAGAGATGAGAGAGATGAGCATACGGTCAAGATATTTGTGGCACAAGTATTGTTTTTTCTTTTGGTAGGTTTAAACAAAGATTGATAGATAGGTTTACATCTAAAAGGTATTCCGTTTGATTGTGGATTGGTTAAGTCTACATAGGGAGGCATTTATACAAATAATGAACATATGTGCTATGTTTAAACATCTTAAAGCTCAATTGTTTAATGTGCCACTTTGAGTATTAATACATCATGTCTTAAAAGCTAGTGATTAAAAAGATATGCATTAATGATAGTCTATAGTACAATTATCTTATAATAGGCCTTAGGTAGTTAGCGAGTCAAAGTCCTTGATTTTTTCCTTGGAGAAATACATGAATATGTAAATCCAATTATAACACATCTCGCCACCTTCACATCCTATTAAAGATAAAACTACAAGTCTTATTGACCATGTATGTTACACCTAGGCATCGACATCTAAGCAAAGATGTAAACATACCATCAAAACATGTATACGCTTCTTGAAACAATATGGAAATGTACTTCTGATTAATAAGTTTGTATTGATTATTGAGAAGTACCAATCTTGGGATATGTCGAAAATCTCCTTGATTTTTCATATTGTGTATTTAGAATTGAAATGTGTTACAATTATAATATGCTTAATATTTTTTATTGTATAGTGCAAACATTGTTTTAAAGATGGGACTATATATATTTCATTTATGATGACTACATGTTGTTTATTTGATATAGGGGTTTCTCTTTCTCATTAGTAAAGAAAAGCAACAAATCTTAGGTATTGCACTTGACTTTGAACGCTTCAAGACTTGAGTATTATGGTTATACATTTAATTTCCATAGTTGATAAAGAAGTGGTATAGGCATGGGGGTGTGTAAAAACTATGAGTGCACACTTCATGAACATAGTCAATATCGAGTTGACACTAAGGTATGTGTTGTGGAGACAATAGTCGAGTAGTTTTCCAATGGATTCTTCTCATATCATTTTATGACACTTCTTTTTGAGATTTTTCAATAAATAAATGCTAATTAAAATGTTAGTCTTTGTGCAAAGTTATTGATATTTGTTCAAGGGGGATATATACATATATATATATATATATATAATCAATAAATAAATTCTAATTCAAATGGTAGTCTTTATGCAAAGTTATTTATATTTGCCTGAGAGAGAGAGAGAGAGAGAGAGAGAGAGAGAGAGAGAGAGAGAGAGAGAGAGAGAGAGAGAGCTCAATTGAAGAGCTTACATTAGCCTTGTCGAAGCATGTGTCATTGAGTCTTGCCTTAGAGTTGCAACCTATAACTTCTCATGTGTGTGTAAGAGAGAGAGAGAGTGTTTAATTCAAGAGCTTATCCTAGCCTTACTAAAGCATGTGTTGTTGATTTTTGCCTTAGAGTCGCAACCTACAACTTCTCATGTGGGTGTTCTAGCTCCCCGTCGTGTCCTTACTCTATCATTGTCCCATTGGAATGCTCCTTTGCCAACAGGGTGAAGGGGGAGTTCTCAATGCTTAGATAGAGGTAAGAAGAGATGATCCTTTGCATTGGTTATCTTCCACAAAAAACAGGGAAAGAAGAAGTTAATTGAAGAGGAAAGTCTACAATCAAACCTACTCAAGTAGGCATCCATCAAGAAATCATGCATTCAAAAGTATATAAGTAAGTAAGAAGAGGGAAGGAGGAGAGCTCACAAGTAAACTATTGTAAGGTAATGATTATGTATTGCTTATTATAAAAAATGACTTATATACAAGTGACTAGTTTTCAAACTAAAAAATGGCATGGCCTTTATTACTAGTGTTAAGCAACTATGTACACTAAATCCGTAGACTTTTCCTATTTGACATGAAGCACATAGGAAGGCCGCTTTATATGTTCCAACACCATCTTACAAAAGATAAGTGCTCGTTCAGTTGTATTGGCCAAACTAAAAAATGGTATGGCCTCAGTTTACTAATCTTAAGCAACTATGTACACTAAGTCTATAGTCTGTCCTCATTTGACACGAAGCGCATAGTAAGTTTGCTTTATATGTTCCAGCACCATCTTATAAAAGATAAGTGCCCGTTTGTGTGAGTAACATGGCAAAGTGCCTTGCGGTAGGTCGGGTAGGTGAAACCATGTCAACTAGTGGAGTGGTTAAGACACTCCCCTTCCTAATGGCCCATGTCCTTGCGTTACCCAAGTCAGTGTAAAGCTATTGTAGAGAAGTGGATTGTGTAAATGTAAGAGAATACAATGTGCAGTGTATATAAGAGAACACTAACAAAAAATAGGATCTTCCATATCACAAAACTTTTAAACTCAAATTACACAATAACAGAGATAGAGAAGAATATTGTATTACTGAAGTGATATAATAGATGTAAAATCACCATACTTGTGTGCTCCTATAAGGAGAGCCTGAGATGGAGACTGTATACTAGTAGAAGATAGGGAGTAAACTCATAGTGATGACTGATAAACTATGTGGAGAAGGGGCTGGCCTAGTATCTATATAGGCTTGTATACGCGGGGCAGCCTTGACATGATCACATAGGTCCACAGTCGTAGTCAGTGCCACCATCCGTGGTATAGATTCGGTCCATAAAGATATACTACAATTGGGTAATAGTAGCCCCACCTCCCACGACCATATGGGCTCATCTTGGGCCTTGTTCGGGTCCCACAATGTCAAGACAGGAATGTCAAGACAGGGTGTCCAAGAGTAAAGTCTACCTACTCCATATGTGGACCGCTATGAGATAACGGTCTAGTGTAGCATGTAGCCTATTTGGGAGTGTGCCAAATCTAATCCAAGTGCAATGAAAGGAACCTAAGGATTGCACTCATTAGCATGGAGTATACACATGTCCCATTCATCATAGGGAGTAGCACCTATCGCACTCATAATGGACTACACACATCAACACAAGAGGGAGAAGTTCACCATGGAGGCTCAGAGCTCCAAAGGGTAAGAGTACTCATGAAAGTATAATGATCAAAAAAGGGTACAAAGCCATACTGTCTCTGCAGTAATCCAATACCATGTGGTGACCTAATCACCTCAATGCCCAAGAAATATCTGAGCTCCCCCAGATCCTTCATCTCAAACTTCTGTCTAAGCAAGATCTTTACATCAAAGGTCTCTGCATCATGGTTCCTCGTAATGATCAGGTCATCTACATAGATGACAACAAGCACAACCCCTCTATCATCACTGTGTCTCACATACAACGAGAAATCTGCATTGGCTACATGAAAGCCAATAGTGACAAGATATTCATAAATCTTGTCAGACCATGCTCTTGGTGCTTGTTTTAAGCCATACAAGGCTTTCTTCAACCTGCAAACATGCTCGGGGTGACTCACATCCTCATAACCAGGTGGCTGCAACACATACACCTCTTCTTGCAAATCCCCATGCAAGAATGCATTCTTTACATCCGTATGATGTAAAGACCATTGCTTTGACGCAGCCAGTGCTATCACAACTCTCACTGTTGCCATCTTGGCAACTGGGCTGAAAGTTTCCTCATAATCAATGCCATATGTCTGCACATATCCTTTGGCTACCAATCTAGCCTTGTACCTGCTTATGCTTCCATCACTGTTATGTTTTACTTTGTACACCCACTTGCATCCAATAGCTTTCTTGCCTTTAGGCAATTGCACTAAATCCCAAGTCTCATTTCCATACAGTGCATCCATCTCCTCATCCATAGCTTTCTCCCAACACACATTTCCAACAGCCTCATCAATGCATGTGGGCTCTACAACCTTCATAACTTTTGCCATGTATGCATAGTGATGTGCCACATAACCACATAGGTAAACCTCTGCACAGGATTATTCACTCTCCCAGATCTTCGCAGCTTTTCATTCATGGCTTCCATAGCCTTCTTTACACTAGGTGTTCTCATAGCTGGTATCCCAAGATCCTCATCAAAACTCATCTCTGGAAGCCACTAGACTCTCCATTAACATGAGAATGCCCTGCAGAAATGTCAGGCATACTAAGGGGCTCAACCACTTTCTCTTTGCCTTTATGTGATGTACTAATCACATTTGCAGGACTGGTATTATGATGCAGCCTGCCACTTCATGGTCTATCAACTGAACCACTAGATGAGGACTCTCTTGGTCTACTCAAATATTGTGATTGCTGACTTGCATTATGTGCAACCACATTTCCACTCACATTAACCCCAACAGCTTCTTTTTCAGCAGCATACCAGCTGCTCATCTCATAAAAAACAACATCCTTGCTTACCCTCAACTCACGTGTAGTAGGGTTATAACTCTCAAGGGAATACCCAATAAACACACATTTTTCAGCTTTTGGATCCAACTTAGTTCTTAGCTCATCTGGCACATGCACATATGCAATGTATCCAAAGACTTTCAGATGAGACAAATCAGGTTTTTTGCTAGTAAACCTCTCCTCTAGAGTTACATCATGTATGGCTGCAGTTGGAGTCCTGTTCATGATGTAAACTGCTGTAAAAACAGCCTCAGCCCAATAGCTATGTGGCATATTCTTCTCTCCCATCAATGCTCGCACAATCTCAGCAATGTGCTTGTTTTCTCGCTCAGCAACTCCATTTTGCTGCGGAATTTATCTGCATGTAAGCTGTCTCTGAATACCATTCTTCTTCAAAAATTCAGAGAACTCATTGGAGAAGTACTCTCCCCCTCCATCTGACCTTAGGCACTTTACATTGTTTCCCTGTTTGCTTTTCAACCATAACTCTGAAATTCTAAAAATGAGTGAACACCTCACTCTTCTCCTTCATGAAGTATACCCACACTTTCCTTGTGTGGTCACATCAATAAATGTCACATAATACCTGAAGCCTCCCATAGACATGGTTTTCGTAGGACCCCATACATCTGAATGCACAACATCTAGTGCATTTCTGCTCACATTTCTGTCACGTGGAAATACATGCTTTGTTTGCTTTCCAAATTGGCATGCTTCACATATTTTCTGCATACCTTCAACTTTAAACTCTGGCAGCCCTATCACAATTCCTTTAGTCTGCATAGACTTCACTCTGCACATTCACATGTCCAATTCTTTTATGCCAAATGTATGTGTGTGTAACAATTCCTGAACCATTTGCAAACATCACAGCACTCACTTCAGGCATGTTTACATTCAATGTAAACATTCTGCCCACTCTGTTGCCTTTTGCAACCAACCTGCACTTGTCTTTAAAGTCGTCAACATAACAACCATTAGGGTTAAACCGAACCTGCAGACCCTGCTCAATCATCTGGCCAACTAAAACCAGATTCTTTATTATGTTCAAAACATGAAGTACATCTGTAAGGTACTTCACTTTGCCATCCTGCATAGACAATGGCACATCTCCAACATGGGCAATTGGATGAGCAGTGTCATCCCCTGTTTCCATAAAACCTAGTCTTTCAAGGTTTTTCATCTCCTTGAACCACTCCCCATGACTTGTCATGTGGTTCGAAGCACCTGAATCAACGTACCATACATCATCTTTATGTGCTGCTTCAACATTTTCAGACATGGCATTAACGACATGCTGCATAACAAACAACCTTTCATTATCCTCATTGTTTCTGCTCGAGGATGCATAGTTGTTTTGCTTCAATTTCTCATTTTCCATGTCAGCCTGCTTCTTATAACAATCTGTCTGCACATGTCCAGGCTTACCACAATAAAAGCATCCACGTGTATCATTATACTACCTTTGCCAAATTCCACGACCTCTATGACTCCCCCTTCCTCTGAATTGGCCTCTTCCACTTGCGTGTTGTTGTTGTTGTGAATTCTGGGACTGTTGTTGTTGTTGCTGCTGCTGGCCATAATTCTGATTACCTGTTCGGCCACCTCCTTGGCCGTGTCCACGACCTCCTCTACCTCGTCCTCTTCTTGAACTTGTGTAGAAGGCCTGTTGCTCTGAACTGTTTTTGTTTTGTGAAGACTGTTGGTCTTCACCCAAGCTCTTTTCTTCTATAATCAACATAGACACCAAATCTGTGAAATTGGGAATGTTTTCCTAAGTCTGAATAGACGTCTTGAACGCCTTGTATTGTGGCCCGAGACCACGTAGACAGACTTCCACCTTATCATCATCATCTACTGAAATGCCAATAGATGCAAGGGATTCCACAATACCCTTGATCTTCAATGCATAGTCATTCATAGACATACTCTTTTTCTCCACAATATGAGTTCATTCTTCAACTGTATCTTCTGTGCCTTGGTATTCGTTTTATAGAGTTTTACCAAGGTGTCCCATGCCTCCTTGGGGGACTTGGCATCCTGTATGTGCCCGATCATGGTGTCCTGTATACTGATAGAGAGCCAATACATAACTTTTCTGGCTCCTTGGTTCCAATCCTTGAACTCTTTCACATGTGCAGTAGTCAGATTGATCTCCGCTATCTCTGGTGCCTCTTCATGCTCACCTTCTATGTAGTCCCAGTAACCCTTTCCCATCAGGAAATTTGTCAACCTGAACCTCCAAGCATGGAAGTTGTTCTTGTCAAGCTTCTCAGCAACAATCTGGTTTTTGCCATTATTTGACATCTTTCTTGAAAAGATGCAAGGGGGAAGAGAGCTTGAGCTCTTGCAAGCACACACTCACACTCACAAAACCCTAATAGAGAACACACAAGGTGAGAGGCTGAATATCTTCTTCTTCTTCACTCGACACTCAACACACCATATACAAGATAAGAGTACACATAATATGAAAGGTACTCAACCAATACATACACGGGCTCTCTATAGTGTGAACCCAACTAAATGAGCTGGCGCTATAACTATGCCAGTCTCTAGAATGGCTGTCACACAGCCTGTCATCCCACTGGCCGCATATCACCCAAGATCTCACCAACCATGCCAGTGGTGTAAGTGCGGGGCCTATCCCCCAGGCGGGTCATCAGTGTCCATCGCCTCACTAGACGAGCTCGATATCTCAACACTCCCCCTCGAGCTCAACTCCATCTCATGTACACCAAGCGAAGCCCTGAATCTGCGGAGCTTCTCTGTACCCAATGCTTTGGTGAAGATGTCAGCTACCTGATCCTCTGTGCTGACATAAACAAGGTCAAGGTCTCCTGCCAAGACCTTCTCTCTGACAAAATGGTAGTGGACCTCTATATGCTTCGTACGAGCATGAAAGACTGGGTTCCTGGCCAACTGTATACTGCTAATGTGTCACAGAAAATGACAACTTGTCTATCCACTGATAGACCCAAATCTGCAAGTAGCTTTCTCAACCAAGCTACGTCACATGCTGCCATAGCAGCTCCTCTGTACTCGGCCTCTGTACTGGATAGAGCAACCGTAGGCTGCTTCTTGCTGCTCCAAGTCACAACAGCACTCCCCAAAGAAAACATGAATCCACTGGTAGATCTTCTATCTGAGATACTACCAGCCCAATCAGCATCTGTGTACCCATGTACACATATCTCTGTCCCAGTCTCATAGAATAGTCCACAATGCAAAGTAGACCTCACATACCTCAGTATGTGTCTCAATGTATCCAAATGCGATTTCCGTGGAACCTGCATAAACTGACTCACCAACCCAACAGCATAGCTCAAATCTGGTCTGGTGATCGTCATGTAGATCAAGCTTCCTACTATGCGCCAATACATAGTAGGATCCTCCAAGATCTCTCCTGAATCTGCACTCAACTTGCCATTCTGATCCAATGGCACAGAAATAGGCTTACAGCCTGTCATACCATACTTGGACAACATGTCCAAGCCATACTGTCTCTGCAGTAATCCAATACCATGTGGTGACCTAATCACCTCAATGCCCAAGAAATATCTGAGCTCCCCCAGATCCTTCATCTCGAACTTCTGTTTAAGCAAGATCTTTACATCAAAGATCTCTGCATCATGGTCCCCCGTAATGATCAAGTCATCTACATAGATGACAACAAGCACAACCCCTCTATCACCATGTCTCACATACAGCGAGGAATCTGCATTGGCTACATGAAAGCCAATAGTGACAAGATATTCAGAAATCTTGTCAGACCATGCTCTTGGTGCTTGCTTTAAGCCATACAAGGCTTTCTTCAACCTGCAAACATGCTCGGGGTGACCCACATCCTCATAACCAGGTGGCTGCAACATATACACCTCTTCTTGCAAATCCCCATGCAAGAATGCATTCTTTACATCCATCTGATGTAAAGACCATTGCTTTGACGCAGCCACTGCTATCACAACTCTCACTTGCCATCTTGGCAACTGGGCTGAAAGTTTCCTCATAATCAATGCCATATGTCTGCGCATATCCTTTGGCTATCAATCTAGCCTTGTACCTGTTTATGCTTCCATCACTGTTATGTTTTACTTTGTACACCTACTTGCATCCAATGGCTTTCTTGCCTTCAAGAAATTGCACTAAGTCCCAAGTTTCATTTTCATATAGTGCATTCATCTCCTTATCCATAGCTTTCTCCCAACACACATTTCCAACAGCCTCATCAATACATGTGGGCTCAACAACCTGCACAACCTTTGCCATATATGCATAGTGATGTGCCACATAACCATCATAAGTAAATCTCTGCATAGGATTTTTCACTCTCCCAAATCTTCGCAGCTTTTCATTCATGGCTTCCATAGCCTTCTTTACACCAGGTGTTCTCATAGCTGGGATCCCAAGCTCCTCATCAAGGCTCATATCTGAGCCACTAGACTCTCCATCAACATGAGAATGCCCTGCAGAAATGTCAGCATACCAAGGGGCTCAACCACTTTCTATTTTCCTTTACGTGATGTACTAATCACATTTGCAGGACTGGTATTATGACGCAGCCTGCCACTCCATGGCCTATCAACAGACCCACTAGATGAGGACTCTCCTGGTCCACTCAAAGACTGTGATTGCTGACCTGCATTCTATGCAACCACACTTTCACTCACATCAGCCCCAACAGCTTCTTTTTCAGCAGCATACCAGCTGCTCATCTCATCAAAGACAACATCCCTGCTTACTCTCAACTCACGTGTAGCAGGGTTATAACACCTGTATCCCTTTTGCTCAAAGGAATATCCAATAAACACACATTTTTTAGCTTTCGGATCCAGCTTAGTTCTCAGCTCATCTGGCACATGCACATATGCAATGCATCCAAAGACTTTCAGATGAGACAAATCAGGTTTTTTGCCAGTAAACCTCTCCTCTGGAGTTACATCATGTATGGCTGCAGTTGGAGTCCTGTTCATGATGTATACTGCTGTAGAAACAGCCTCAGCCCAATAGCTATGCGGCATATTCTTCTCTTCCATCAATGCTCGCGCTTCTCAGCAATGTGCCTGTTTTTCCGCTCAGCAACTCCATTTTGCTCTGTGGAGTGTATCTGCATGTAAACTGTCTCCGAATACCATTCTTCTTCAAAAATTCAGAGAACTCATTGGAGAAGTATTCTCCCCCTCCATCTGACCTTAGGCACTTAACATATTTCCCTGTTTGCTTTTCAACCAAAACTCTGAAATTCTGAAAGTGAGTGAACACCTCACTCTTCTCTTTCATGAAATATACCCACACTTTCCTTGTGTGGTCATCAATGAAAGTCACATAATACCTGCAGCCTCCCATAGATATGGTCTTCGTAGGACCCCATACATCTGAATGCACAACATCTAGTGCATTTCTGCTCACATATCTGTTACGTGGAAACACATGCTTTGTTTGCTTCCCAAATTGGCATGCTTCACATATTTTCTGCATACCTTCCACTTTAAATTTTGGCAGCCCTGTCACAATTCCTTTGGTCTGCATAGACTTCAATCTTTGCACATTCCATGTCCAATCCTTTGCAAATGTCTGTGTCTGCAACAATTCCTGAACCATTTGCAAACATCGCAGCACTCATTTCAGGCATGTCTACATTCAACGTAAACATTTTGCCCACTCTGTTGCCTTTTGCAACCAACCTGCACTTGTCTTTGAAGTCTTCGACATAACAACCATTAGGGGTAAACCGAACCTGCAAACCCTACTCAATCATCTGGCCAACTGAAACCAGATTTTTTGTTATGTTCGGTACATGAAGTACATCTGCAAGGTACTTCACTTTGCCATCCTGCATAGACAATGGCACATCTCCAACATGGGCAATTGGATGAGCAGTGTCATCCCCTGTTTCCACAAAACCTGGTCTTTCCGGGTTTTTCATCTCCTTGAACCACTCCCCATGACTTGTCATGTGGTTTGAAGCACCTGAATCCACATACCACACATCATCTTTTTGTGCTGCTTCAACATTTTCAGACATGGCATTCACGACATGCTGCATAACAAACAACCTTTCATTGTCCTCATTATTTCTGCTTGAGGATGCATAGTTGTTTTGCTGCACTTTTCCATTTTGCATGTCAGCTTGCTTCTTATAACATTCTGCCTGCACATGTCCAGGCTTACCACAATAATAGCATTCACGTGCATCATTATATTGCCTTTGCCAATTTCCACGGCCTCTTTGACTCCCCCTGCCTCTGAATTTGCCTCTTCCACCTGCGTGTTGTTGTTGTTGTTGTTGTGTATTCTGGGACTGTTGTTGTTGCTGCTGCTGGCCATAATTCTGATTACCTGTTCGGCCACCTCCTTGACCGCGTCCACAGCCTCCTCTACCTCGTCCTCTTCTTGAACTTGTATAGAAGGCCTGTTGCTCCGAACTGTTTTTGGTTTGTGAAGACTGTTGGTCTTCACCTAAGCTCTTCTCTTCTATAATCAGCATAGATACCAAATTTGTAAAGTTGGGAATGTTTTCCCGAGTCTGAATAGACGTCTTGAACGCCTTGTATTGTGGCCCGAGACCACGTAGACAGACTTTCACCTTGTCATCATCATCTCTACTGACACACCAATAGATGCAAGGGATTCCACAATACCCTTTATCTTCAGCGCATAGTCATTCACAGACATGCTCTTTTTCTCCACAGTATGAAGTTCATTCTTCAACTGTATCTTACGTGCCTTGGTATTTGTTTCATAGAGCTTTACCAAGGTGTCCCACGTCTCCTTGGGGGACTTGGCATCCTGAATGTGCCCAATCATGGTATCCTGTATACTAATGGAAAGCCAATACATAACTTTCCTGGCTCCTTGGTTCCAGTCTTTAAACTCTTTCACATCTGCAGCAGTCGGATTTATGTCCGGTATCTCTGGTGCCTCTTCATGCTCACCTTCTATGTAGTCCCAATAGCCCTTTCCCATCAGGAAATTCATCAACCTGAACCTCCAAGCATGGAAGTTATTCTTATCAAGCTTCTTAGCCACAATCTGGGTTATCCCATCATTTGACATCTTGCCAAACACACAATTTTACCAGAAACAGCACTCCGGTTTGTCCTACACAAACTGCTGTATTTTCTACAGCGGTACTGCAGTACACTCAAATGTCACAACCAGTGACCTCAATGTGCATACATACACCCCAATGGCAATTGTTGACCTCTTTGCAGCACCCACAGTGTCTGCACAGTCAATCTGTCTTCCTGCAGTTCTTAAAATAGAGTTCTGCAGAGAAACGATGACTTACCCGCAGTACTCAAAATCGCCTGCTTTCTGAAAAACGGAGGTCCAGACGCGCCCGAAACGTGTTTTCGGCCAGAAAATATAGTCTGATAGGACAATATAGTTGCCCTATAGCTTTACTCCCGCAAAGAAAACTCCTCAATTAGAGATCATTTGCCGGTGCCTCCCGTAGAGCTCCCGACAAGGGTGTAGTCACCAACACAAATAGGGAAGAGTAGTTGAAGCTCTTACCCTCGTACCGCTTCCTGTGGTTCTCTTGCTTACAGCTCAGCCCTTAGCATGAACCAGGCTCTGATACCATGAAAAGATGCAAGGGGGAAGAGAGCTTGAGCTCTTGCAAGCACACACACACACTCACAAAACCCTAATAGAGAACACACAAGGTGAGAGGCTGAATATCTTCTTCTTCTTCACTCAACACTCAACACACCATATACAAGATAAGAGTACACATAATATGAAAGGTACTCAACCAATACATACACGGGTTCTCTATAGTGTGAACCCAACTAAATGAGCTGGCGCTATAACTATGCCAGTCTCTAGAATGGCTGTCACATAGCCTGTCATCCCACTGGCCGCATATCACCCAAGATCTCACCAACCATGCCAGTGGTGTAAGTGTGGGGCCTATCCCCCAGGCGGGTCATCAGTGTCCACCGCCTCACTAGACGAGCTCGATATCTCAACATTTCCAGACACACAAATTTACTAGTAACAGCACTCTGGTTTGTCGTGCACAAGCTGCTGTATTTTTTGCAGCGGTACTATACTACACTCAAATGTCACAACCAGTGACCTCAATGTGCATACATACACCCAATGGCAACTGTTTGACCTCCTTGCAGCATACACAATGTCTGCACAACCAATTTGTCTTCCTGCAGTTCTTAAACAGAGTTCTGCATAGAATCGATGACTTACCCGCAGTGCTCAAAATCGCTTGCTTTGCGAAGAACGGAGGTCCTAACGCACCTGAAACACATTTTCAGCCCAAAAATTCTCGTCCAATAGGATAGAATAGTTGCCCTATAGCTTTACTCCCAAGAAGAAAGCTCCTCAATCAGAGATCGTTTGCCCCACTGCCTCCCGTAGAGCTCCCGACAAGGGTGTAGTCGCCAACACAAATAGGGAAGAGTAGATGAAGCTCTTGCCCTCGTATCGCTTCCTGTGCTTCTCTTGCTTGCAGTTCAGCCCTTAGCATGAACTAGGCTCTGATACCATGAAAAGATGTAGGGGAGAAGAGAGCTTGAGCTCTTGCAAGCACACACACACTCACAAAACCCTAAACGAGAACACACAAGGTGAGGCTGAAAATCTTCTTCTCCTTCACACAACACTCAACACACCATATACAAAGATAAGAGTACACACAATATGAAAAGTACTCAGCCAAATACATACTAGGGTTCTCTATAGTGTGAACCTAACTAAATGAGCTGGCGCTATAACTATGCCAGTCTCTAGAATGGCTGTCACACAGCCTGTCATCCCATTGGCCACATATCACCCATGATCTCACCAACCATGCCAGTGGTGTAAGTGTGGGGCCTATCCCCCAGGCGGGTCATGAGTGTCCATCGCCTCACTAGATGAGCTCGATATCTCAACATAATATAGCCTAAGGTCCCCAAAGTACACATGTAAATGACCCTAAGCCCAAGTGCCTAGGCCCCATCCCCCATGTGCATGTGCAATCAAATCTACTTCATTACAAACCATCCCCTCCTACAATGATTTCGTCCTCAAAATCGAAGGGTAGTCGTGCACAAGGCATATACAAGAGGATATATATAAAAGCCAAAAATGCGCTCATGGCCTAGGTG
The DNA here is from genome assembly GCF_041138505.1 of Cibotium barometz. Lineage (NCBI taxonomy): Eukaryota > Viridiplantae > Streptophyta > Polypodiopsida > Cyatheales > Cibotiaceae > Cibotium > Cibotium barometz. The sequence goes on along the minus strand of NC_141097.1, from coordinate 12,417,034 downwards.
TATCTATGATAAAAAACATGTCCATGACGCCCACCTGGATTGAATAGAAAGGATAGGAGGGTGTCATCGATGGCGGGGCTAATGATAATGATGCCTGGATCAAATGGAAATCCAAGCCATGCCTGACCCATGACCGTATCAAATCATGCATTCTCCTAGATCAAATGGATGATGTAATGTACCACATCCATCACTGAGATACATCCAATGTCCCCCTGGGTCAAAAGGATAATGCACCCATGCATAGAACCCTTTGGGTACATGATAGTCCTATAAAACCACCCACTCGGATCATATGTGAATACATCATGTCAATGCCTGATAGAATATGTATGTGTCAATGCATAGACATCCATGAGCATCAAAAGAGAATGCCTCATACTCCATAACATGCTCCATCAAATGTGAATCCATGTCCTCACTGCATCCATCACCATGCATAGGTCCATAGGTATGATCCACATCACAAGTGAGCATAAACCGTATGTACCAAGACATAATCCTCATCAATGTCCACATAACCCACATAGAGGTCACAATCATAGACTCTCCACTCATCTCTCAAGAAAGAGTCATAGAATGGATTCCCATAGAACCTCTATGAGGTATCCAATAGTTGCTCACTACTAGATGCATGAGTAGCCTCATCATCGATGCCATCCATATCATCAATGTCATCTACATCGATGATGTCATCCACATGCTCACTAGCATCATAGGACTCATTCTCATCATACGTAGCATGTGTATGCATACTATCATCATCCACATCAACATAGATGCTCTCCTCATCACTAGCAATGATGGTAGATGAATCATCAACAACTGCATGAGCATCATTATCAAGATGCCTAATGTCACCATGACCAACAATGCATTTGTCTCCACCATGTGTGTAATCCTCATCCTCACGTGCAAGACCTATGTCAAATTTACATGATCACATGAATCATGTAAATGTGTGTAATCCTCATCCTCACGTGCAAGACCTATGTCAAATGCAACCTAATAGGCATTTACATGATCACATGAATCATCATCCATTGTGTCAACCACAATTGCATGCACATCCAAAATATCCTTAATGATCAAATCTTTATGATCTCGTGGCATCATAGCATAAGCTAAAAATGTATCAATCAAAGCACTTATAGAAGTAATCTAAGCATTTCCATTTTCAACTTGTGTATTCCCATTGACTATGAACACATCGGTGATGTCTTGTCGAGAGAGAACCGACATCAAGATCTCCTCATTTACTTGCTGTCCAGAAATTACAGCAAGCGTCTCATCCACTTCAACACCCACAACGTGTGTATAAAGACTCACATAGTCATACTCTATGCAATGGACAAAAGATTGAGCAAGTAAACTCTTTTATCATTCTTGATATCCAAATCTTTTAACATGAGCTCAAGCATTTCATCCCCATTAAAACGTGAAGTGTAGCCAAGAATGGGTACCACCAATTCATTCATTTCTATCTTGCTTAGCTCAACAAACTTGCCCTTGTGCAATATCCTCATCAATTTTCAAAATACTTTGAAATACTTGCATGAAATTTTTGTCTAATCTTTGCACAAAACCCTCTATACTTTCCTTCTCTTTAATGTTGGGAACAAAGAAGGAAAGGTACCAATATCTCTCTATACAGCCAGATAGAGAGTCCTCATATGAGAATACCATGCATCTATCTCTAAAGCACTTTTGCTCTTGGGTGGTCATAAAGTATTGCACAACATTATATGCCAAATTCTGCCAATCCCAATTATAGTTGTGCATTTCCTTCAACCACCAAGATCTATCTCTTCCTTTGAAATGAGAAGTTACTTTCTTCACTTTGGCAAGCTTGTCACTCACAAGGCTTTGGCATGAAAATAGGCATCCCAATTACGAATCCAATCCTTGAGTCCCATGCAAGTGACTCCTTCACCATCGAATGCAAACAATCTTCGTGCAAATGGCTCTCCTCTTTTGAACCATAAACTACTCACTTTAGTAGATACTATATAATCAAGAAAAGCTTGCACTTTCAGTGATTCCAACAACCTTGTATGCAAAAGTCCATGCATCATGGAAAATCTAAGCCTTGCTTTTGCATCGTAATGTTCTATAATCATTATTTCTTTAAAAGCATATTGTTCTTTGTCTTGACTCTCAATTGATAAAGGTCTTGATAGGCATTTCCATCCATTGCCTTTGAAAATGAAGAATCCCCGGTTGGCGTTGCTTGAGAGAAGCCTTGTCCTTGTAGACCATATATGCTTGAAGAAGGCTGCTTGGAAAAAACATTGCTTCTTGCTTGCATGTCCTCAAAATCCTCTTCATCACTATCCTCTATAAGATCCTCATTCACCATTTCCCTGTCTTCCCTTATCTCTTAAAGTTCCATCGCTTGCTTGAATGGACGCCCACTTGGCATAATGGCTCAAAATGGAAAATGGCTAGTAGAAGCCTTGAATGGTTTTGGAATTCGATGATCTAGGGATCTATTAAAAGATGTTGTGGCGTAGAATCCAAATATGCAAGAACACAAGATTTTCAAATAGCCCTAATATTCTCTGTTTAAGGGTTTATGCGACACTGAAAATAGGAATTAGGCCATTGAATACTCAAAAGTCATCGAATTTAGATGAAATTTTATGTGTGGGCTTGTGATGACAATAAGTACTAACTATGCCTAAGAGTGTTTGACCAAAGTCAAAGTACAGATATCCTCTATTTTGACTTTTTGGTCAAAGTTAACCATATAGGTTTGACCCCCTAAACGACATCGGATTTGGGTGTACTATGGATTGTTGGGAAGCCCTAATGATGTACATCAATCCTATGATGTCATTTGTCCCAAATAGCTCGTTGTTTCTAACTGGGCCCAAGTTTGACCTCCAATGTTGTTAAATTTTAGAATGGTCCTTGGGCCAATCTCTACATGTGCTTGTATACAATATTAATAAGAGTCAAAGAAAGCAAACGAATAAGTGTCAAAGAAAGAAGTGTGTTGGAGTTTTCACCGGAAGAAGCTACTACATAAGTCTAACTTTTTTGCACTACACATGCATGCCATTTGTAATATATCCATGGGCTTTGCATGTAATAAACACATAGGCATTGTTCTTTCATCAACTTGCATCGAGCCTCATCATTGATATGTGTCTAGGTATATTTTTGGATTGGGGGGCCATGGCAGGCATAAGCATGCCCCATGGTATAACCCATCTCTAGGACCCTTTCCTACAACCAGTAGGACCTTCCATGCCTTGTCTTTAACCACCCCACTCTTTTAATCCACCTCCTAGCTTCTTTAATCATCGATATAGCTTCTAAGATCATGATCTAACTTCAGCGATTCTACCTTGTTGGATCGTCAATTCTTGGTCCGATTCTCCGATGATCCAACACCTTCAGAGGGTTCACCAACCTACCTCTAGCCCTCTGGCTTCTTTAATTGTCAATCTAGCATCTAAGATCGTTATTTGACTCCATCAATTCCACCTTCTTGGATCGTTGATTCTTGGTCCCGACTCCTAGATGATTTAACACCTTTAGACTGTTCAACTTTTATGATCATCGATTCATGGATTGTGGCGATTCGACTTACTTATCACACATCTTGGAACTTGACGATTTTACCAATTACACATCTTGGATCGACGATTCTTCTTCTCAAATTGCGATTTCAACTTTATGAATCATTAGACCCCTTAAATCACCACGATTTGACTTTACTTTTGAGATTTCCAATTCAACTTAAGCGCTTTTTTACTCTATCATTTCCACGTTCTTACATCGTGGTGGACCAACTCCCAAACGATCTAACACCTTTAGATGATTTAATGTCAATTATTGGATGATGGTGATTTGACTTTACCAATTGCACACCTTGGATCAATGATCCAACTTTACCAATTACACATCTTGGATTGGTGATTCTTCTTCTCAAATTGTGATCGAACCACCAGACCCCTATGCAATCTGGCTTTAGATCACCAATCAAGAGATTGAACTTTTGAGATTGCCAATTTGACTCCAATGCTATCTTTATTCTTTAAATTTTTTTTTTGGGGGTTTTTTTAAGGTTTTTAATCATTCCTAATGAAGGTCGTGACTGTACACTTGAATGGGGAGGGTTGCAGAGAGCCTCTTGCCTATCCACAATAAAAGCTTGGATGCCACCTTGGTCGGATCAACTGTGGGTGCACTTGTTTGAACTTTGGCTTTCCAACTGGTAAGTTGATGTTATGGTGTGGTGCACATAGGTGTTGTGGGGTGGTGGTACTCTTTTTGAGACCTTGGGTTGCTAGATAGTGCCACAAATTTATGTGCATGGTTCTCTTTAGGGTTTGGCACCATGGGCAACTCTTCTTTGTTGATGGGAACAAGGATGAGTAGGGTCCTTGTACATGGGCAAGGCGTTGCCTCTTACTACTCGGAGTCCATGGGCTCTTCCAAAAATTTTAAAGGTGGTGTTGGCATAAGAGTCGATGTGGAAGCCACTACTCTCCATTCTTGCTTGAGCTTTGGAGTTGGCACCCAAGGCAAGGCTTTGGTCTCTCCACACCTGATTTGATGTTCAAGGGTGTGTTTGAATGGGTCCAGAGCACTAGTTTCTTTAATCTTGATAGCCATATGAGGAGGTTGCCTTCATAGAATCCTTATGCTTTTAGCAATTTTGTATGGGTGTATTTGCATGGGTCCGAGGCACAGGTTTCTTTAATCTTGATAGCTATATATGGGGGTTGCCTTTGTAGAATCCTTATCTAGCAGTTTTGTTAGGATCCAATGAAACATTGACTTTTGAGGTGGTACTAGGTACTGACTAGATCTTTTTAGCTTCTAGGTTTGTGTAGACGGCAAGGTGTTTAGGACCTAGATATACAGGTTCCCTTCATAGAAGCCTTGGGATTTAAGCAACTTGGTGGGGGATCTAGTGGGGCTCGGGATTTGGGTAAAACTTTGTTGCCTGAGGTTCCTGCTTAGTAGATCTCCATTCACGGTTGGGGGCTTTAGGCCAAATGGTGGCTGTCAAGTCCTTGCACGGGCATCGTACTTTCCTTGGCTAAATTTTGTGGCTGCCAGGTGTTAGGAGTTTTTCTGAAAGGTATTTTCGGCTTGTGTACATATGGAATGCATGGCGTGTGAAGAGCTTTGCTATGGAATGCATGTGCAGATGTACAGAGTGGGTGGTTTTATGGTATTTTTTACAAGCTGATGGTGATGCTTGCACGTGAAAGTGTTACGGGAACCCTGATGTGATGATGGTTGGTCAGTCTGGGCTGATTCTGGATGCAGAGATGGCACTCCATTTTTAGCATGAATGTGGAGATGGTTGCCAAATGCAGGGCACCGATGGCAACTGTCATGATTGGTAATAATGATGCTAATGATTATGGCCGTAGGCAGCTCTTGTACTGGAAGCGTGGGCGCCGTATATCAAGGTGAAGCAAGGCATTAAGGTTGTGATGGTGCAAGGTATTAAGGTTGGGATGGTGGCTATTAGTGAGGCTTTGGGAAAAAAATATAAAATATATATATTAAATAGTGGCCAGCTTGGGAATAGCCACATGGAGATTTTGTTGGCTGCCAAGCGCACCATCTAGAAGCTGGCGAGCGTGGAGCAAACGAAAAGCATGGATGGCCGTCTCGAAGAGAGAGGACCGCCGGGTGCAGTGAAGAGGTCGCCCTTGCTGAGGCGCTGCAGAGAAGGGGTCGCGTTGGCGTGACTGTGCAGAGGGCCCTCGGGAAAGTGAAGCCCCCGGATCGTGCGAAGGGAGAGGCGAGCAACGTGAGGAGCCGCCTTCTGAGCAGTGGCTTGGAGCGAAGGCGCAGCGCTGGAGAAGGTGGCGAAGGCATGAAGGAAAGAGATATGGCCGCTTCGAGAGAGGAGCCGGGGTCCAGAAGTGGTGAATCGCCTTGAAGGCGCTGCAGCAGACAGCGTAAAAGAGGGCGGGTGGCCGCCTTGTATAGAAAGGAGCTGGCTGGTGATAAAAGCGGGGACAGACAGAGAGCTTGCAGCGGCCTCGTGATGTTTAGGGTCGCGCTGGAGTGCCGCAGTGAAGAGGCGTGGTGGCCGTCACAAGGGCTCTAGGGAGCGTAGCGTGGAGCCGCCTAGAAGGAGCAGGACGGGCTGGTGATTGTACAGGGAAGGTACAATCGAGAAGATGAAAGTGGAGAGCTAACGGGAAAGGAGCACAGTGCAGGTGAGGCTGGTTTTGTTTTGAGGCGACCAGAGGCAAAGGAGCTCCGCCTGTGTGAAGCACTCGAGCTGCAAGCAGCACTGCGGAGATGCTGAAGGTAGCCGCTTTGTGTACAGAGAAGAGACAGGCTGGTGTGGGCCTTGGGTGATGTGGCTTTGGCTGGATACAAGAGAAAGAGGGAGCTGCAGTGTGAAGAGCGAGAGGAGCTGACCATCTGGAATGACGATGGTGGAAAACCTGAGAGAAGCCCTTACAAAGGAGTTTCAGAGAAGAGAAGATCCCAATGACGTTTGGCAGGAGCTCCAGCAAACAGCTGAAGCAAGGTGAAAGCCAGAGTGTGGCAAGTTATGTTACAATTTTCAGTGAGCTGTGGACAAGATGGTGTTTAGCTCTTGAAACAGAAGTTCCCCCCATGTTTGTGAAGAAGATGCGATTCATAGCAGGTTTGAAGCAAAGTTTGTTGGTAAAAGTGGACTTGAAGCAACCTTCTACTTATGAAGAGGCGGTGAGGATTGTTGAAGAGAAAGAATGGAAGCTGAAGAAAATGGCGGATTATGGGATGATCAAGGAAGATGAAGTGGGCAAGAATGGTTGTCTTGATGTGAATATGGTCCAGGTTGATTTTGTGGAACAAATACCTACTATGTACCAACAAATTGGCAGGGGAACGTACCAGGTAAATCCTAAGGTAGTCGCCAAGGATTTTGGGCAGTTTAATGAGAGCACTGTGAAGTCTATAGCGGTGGATGTTATGCCAACTTATGGTTATGAGAATTACCAGATTTCTGATAATGTTTCCACTAGTGTTAAGTGATGTTATTTATGCTTCTAAAGTTCAAGCAGAGAAAATTCTTGCAGAGAATAAGGTTTTGCCAGTCATAGGTAGGGATTTAGATGTCGACAGATGCTTCTCTTGGCTTAAAGAGCCAGTTCAGGAACCAAAGGGGAGGAGGGGAGAGACAGAAGATGGTCTACAAGAAGAGGATGGTGTGGAAGAGCAAGTAGACGAAGAGATTGAAGGAGATGGATTGCAAATGGAGGATCTAGCAGGATTTGACACGAGGAGTAAGACAAGGGAAAATCTTGAGCCTGAAGAAGAACCAAAGGTGGTTGGCAATGAGGAAATAGAGGACAAGATGATGCTTGAAGCACCTTCGGAAATGAGTCTCTCTTCCGAAGAGGACAGTGGAAGTGGAAAGCTGGTCACGGATGATCCGGTGAGTGAGAGCAATGTTTATGTGCTGGATTCTGGGAATTTTCTTATTGAACCGGTTGAAGAAGAACTAATGCTTGAGAAACCCAGCATGTGGGAGCCAGAGTCAGGTGAATTTGGGATTATGAGGTCTGGGAATGCTATGCTAGAAAAAGACGGAAATTTTTCCACAACAGTGAATGCTTATGAGCCAGGTAATCAGAGGCCCAAGGATTTTGATTGCAAAATGTTAATGCATATGCTTTTGACTGTGGCTGTGAAGTGGCAAGTGAGGCCCAAGTATGTTTGGGATTGACCCAAGGAGAAGAAGATGTGGATGAGGGTTATGCAGACCCAGTTTTTGGTGATGCTAACAGAGTGCATGAAGAGGATAGTCAGAATGGTGAGATGCCATTAGTTTTGAATGAAAGGAACTTCCAATTGGTATATAACCTAGATGACCTAGATGGGCAGCCGTGTATAATTGGAAGAGACATGCAACAGTGGCCTTTTGACCCTGGAGGCTGACAGTTTATGGATACTAACTGCTAGGACATGAATGTCCTGCAGACTAGGTGGTTGGCAAAGTATGTTAGGAGTTTTTCTGAAAGGTATTTTTGGCTTGTGTACATATGGAATGCATGGCGTGTGAAGAGCTTTGCTATGGAATGCGTGTGCAGATGTACAGAGTGGGTGGTTTTATGGTTTTTTTTACAAGCTGATGGTGATGCTTGCACGTGAAAGTGTTACGGGAACCCCGATGTGATGATGGTTGGTCAGTCTGGGCTGATTCTGGATGCAGAGATGGCACTCCATTTTTAGCATGAATGTGGAGATGGTTGCCAAATGCAGGGCACCGATGGCAACTGTCATGATTGGTAAAAATGATGCTAATGATTATGGCCGTAGGCAGCTCTTGTACTGGAAGCGTGGGCGCCGTATATCAAGGTGAAGCAAGGCATTAAGGTTGTGATGGTGCAAGGTATTAAGGTTGGGATGGTGGCTATTAGTGAGGCTTTGTGAAAAAAATATAAAATATATATATTAAATAGTGGCCAGCTTGGGAATAGCCACATGGAGATTTTGTTGGCTGCTAGCGCACCATCTAGAAGCTGGCGAGCGTGGAGCAAACGAAAAGCATGGATGGCCGTCTCGAAGAGAGAGGACCGCCGGGTGCAGTGAAGAGGTCACCCTTGCTGAGGCGCTGCAGAGAAGGGGCCGCGTTGGAGTGACTGTGCAGAGGGCCCTCGGGTAAGTGAAGCCCCCGGGGTGATCGTGCGAAGGGAGAGGCGAGCAACGTGAGGAGCCGCCTTGTGAGCAGTGGCCTGGAGCGAAGGCGCAGCGCTGGAGAAGGTGGCGAAGGCGTGAAGGAAAGAGATATGGCCGCTTCGAGAGAGGAGCCGGGGTCCAGAAGTGGTGAATCGCCTTGAAGGCGCTGCAGCAGACAGCGTAAAAGAGGGCAGGTGGCCGCCTTGTATAGAAAGGAGCTGGCTAGTGATAGAAGCGGGGACAGACAGAGAGCTTGCAGCGGCCTCGTGATGTTTAGGGTCGCGCTGGAGTGCCGCAGAGTGAAGAGGCGTGGTGGCCGTCAAGGGCTTTGGGGAGCGTAACGTGGAGCCGCCTAGAAGGAGTAGGACGGGCTGGTGATTGTACAGGGAAGGTACAGTCGAGAAGGTGAAAGTGGAGAGCTAACGGGAAAGGAGCATAGCGCAGGTGAGGCTGGTTTTGTTTTGAGGCGACCAGAGGCGAAGGAGCTCCGCCTGTGTGAAGCACTGGAGCTGCAAGCGCAGCACTGCGGAGATGCTGAAGGTAGCCGCTTTGTGTACAGAGGAAGTGAAGAAGAGACAGGCTGGTGTGGGCCTTGGGTGATGTGGCTTTGGCTGGATACAAGAGAAAGAGGGAGCTGCAGTGTGAAGAGCGAGAGGAGCTGATTGTGCAGAGGCTCAGAAGGTTGGCGAAACTGTTGGTCACGACACACAGAGAGTGAGAGCTGCTGAGTTGAGGGTTAGTTGGTGTGGGCGCCTTCTGGAGAGAGAGTAGCTGGTCTTGTGTGGGCGACGATTGCAGGCAGAGAGTGGATGGTGACCAGAGAGAGAGCCTTGGTTTTTTGTGTGTGTTGGCTACAGAGGTGCTGATGTGTGGGCTGGAGACAGTGGGACTCGCCTACGACACTTGGTAGCAGGTAGCAGCTGGACAGAGAGTAGCCGAGCTACAGAGGAAGTGAAGAAGGGTTGCTGGTGGGGTGCCTTCTGGAGATTGCAGAGACCGGGAGTTAGAGGCTTGGTTGTCAGATGCAAGGGTGTATTTCCTTGGCAGTAAATCTTGGCCAGAGTCCTAGTTTTTGGTGTAATTGCTGAGTTTATTGAAATGTGGATGGTGCTGTGTGTTTGCTGAATGATCAGTTGTCTGTGTTGGTTTTGAGCTATCCTTATGGCATGGGTGGGTGGTGAAGAGTGATTTCTGTTTCTAGCATCGTGCTGGTGGTGCCCCTTGTGTTTGTTGTGTCTTCCAAGGCTGCTGGGTAGGTAGCTATAGAGGCATTTCTTCTTTTCCCAGCCTCTCGACAGTTTTCTGGTGCCCCCCACAGAGGATCTTTCTTCAGGTTCCTTCAGTTTATAGGTTGCAACCATGGCGTTTGCTTATCCTGAATTTCACGGTGATAAGAATGAGGATGTAGAGGATTTCTTGGAGCAAATGGAGGTAGCATGTATTACCAACCATGTGGATAATCCGGATCAAATTTTAAGGCTCTTCCATATCTTTTTGAAGGGCACAGCGGGTACATGGCTTCGAGGGTTTGAAGCAAAAAGAACGATTGGTAGCCCATCTGGAATGACGATGGTGGAAAACCTGAGAGAAGCCCTTACAAAGGAGTTTCAGAGAAGAGAAGATCCCAATGACATTTGGCAGGAGCTCCAGCAACAGCTGAAGCAAGGTGAAAGCCAGAGTGTGGCAAGTTATGTTACAATTTTCAGTGAGCTATGGACAAGATGGTGTTTAGCTCTTGAAACAGAAGTTCCCCCCATGTTTGTGAAGAAGATGCGATTCATAGCAGGTTTGAAGCAAAGTTTGTTGGTAAAAGTGGACTTGAAGCAACCTTCTACTTATGAAGAGGCGGTGAGGATTGCTGAAGAGAAAGAATGGAAGCTGAAGAAAATGGCGGATTATGGGATGATCAAGGAAGATGAAGTGGGCAAGAATGGTTGTCTTGATGTGAATATGGTCCAGGTTGATTTTGTGGAACAAATACCTACTATGTACCAACAAATTGGCAGGGAATGTACCAGGTAAATCCTAAGGTAGTCGCCAAGGATTTTGGGCAGTTTAATGAGAGCACTGTGAAGTCTATAGCGGTGGATGTTATGCCAGCTTATGGTTATGAGAATTACCAGATTTTTGATAATGTTTCCACTAGTCAGGGTGTGTTAAGTGATGTTATTTATGCTTCTAAAGTTCAAGCAGAGAAAATTCTTGCAGAGAATAAGGTTTTGCCAGTCATAGGTAGGGATTTAGATGTCGACAGATGCTTCTCTTGGCTTAAAGAGCCAGTTCAGGAACCAAAGGGGAGGAGGGGAGAGACAGAAGATGGTCTACAAGAAGAGGATGGTGTGGAAGAGCAAGTAGACGAAGAGATTGAAGGAGATGGATTGCAAATGGAGGATCTAGCAGGATTTGACACGAGGAGTAAGACAAGGGAAAATCTTGAGCCTGAAGAAGAACCAAAGGTGGTTGGCAATGAGGAAATAGAGGACAAGATGATGCTTGAAGCACCTTCGGAAATGAGTCTCTCTTCCGAAGAGGACAGTGGAAGTGGAAAGCTGGTCACGGATGATCCGGTGAGTGAGAGCAATGTTTATGTGCTGGATTCTGGGAATTTTCTTATTGAACCGGTTGAAGAAGAACTAATGCTTGAGAAACCCAGCATGTGGGAGCCAGAGTCAGGTGAATTTGGGATTATGAGGTCTGGGAATGCTATGCTAGAAAAAGACGGAAATTTTTCCACAACAGTGAATGCTTATGAGCCAGGTAATCAGAGGCCCAAGGATTTTGATTGCAAAATGTTAATGCATATGCTTTTGACTGTGGCTGTGAAGTGGGCAAGTGAGGCCCAAGTATGTTTGGGATTGACCCAAGGAGAAGAAGATGTGGATGAGGGTTATGCAGACCCAGTTTTTGGTGATGCTAACAGAGTGCATGAAGAGGATAGTCAGAATGGTGAGATGCCATTAGTTTTGAATGAAAGGAACTTCCAATTGGTATATCACCTAGATGACCTAGATGGGCAGCCGTGTATAATTGGAAGAGACATGCAACAGTGGCCTTTTGACCCTGGAGGCTGACAGTTTATGGATACTAACTGCTAGGACATGAATGTCCTGCAGACTAGGTGGTTGGCAAAGTATGTTAGGAGTTTTTCTGAAAGGTATTTTCGGCTTGTGTACATATGGAATGCATGGCGTGTGAAGAGCTTTGCTATGGAATGCGTGTGCAGATGTATAGAGTGGGTGGTTTTATGGTTTTTTTTACAAGCTGATGGTGATGCTTGCACGTGAAAGTGTTACGGGAACCCCGATGTGATGATGGTTGGTCAGTCTGGGCTGATTCTGGATGCAGAGATGGCACTCCATTTTTAGCATGAATGTGGAGATGGTTGCCAAATGCAGGGCACCGATGGCAACTGTCATGATTGGTAAAAATGATGCTAATGATTATGGCCGTAGGCAGCTCTTGTACTGGAAGCGTGGGCGCCGTATATCAAGGTGAAGCAAGGCATTAAGGTTGTGATGGTGCAAGGTATTAAGGTTGGGATGGTGGCTATTAGTGAGGCTTTGGGAAAAAAATATAAAATATATATATATTAAATAGTGGCCAGCTGGGGAATAGCCACATGGAGATTTTGTTGGCTGCCAAGTGCACCATCTAGAAGCTGGTGAGCGTGGAGCAAACGAAAAGCATGGATGGCTGTCTCGAAGAGAGAGGACCGCCGGGTGCAGTGAAGAGGTCGCCCTTGCTGAGGCGCTGCAGAGAAGGGGTCGCGTTGGAGTGACTGTGCAGAGGGCCCTCGGGTAAGTGAAGCCCTCGGGTGATCGTGCGAAGGGAGAGGCGAGCAACGTGAGGAGCCGCCTTGTGAACAGTGGCCTGGAGCGAAGGCGCAGCGCTGGAGAAGGTGGTGAAGGCGTGAAGGAAAGAGATATGGCCGCTTCGAGAGAGGAGCCAAGGTCCAGAAGTGGTGAATCGCCTTGAAGGCGCTGCAGCAGGACAACGTAAAAGAGGGCCGGTGGCTGCCTTGTATAGAGAGGAGCTGGCTGGTGTGATAAAAGCGGGGACAGACAGAGAGCTTGCAGAGCGGCCTCGTGATGTTTAGGGTCGCGCTGGAGTGCCGCAGTGAAGAGGCGTGGTGGCCGTCAAGGGCTCTGGGGAGCGTAACGTGGAGCTGCCTAGAAGGAGCAGGATGGGCTGGTGATTGTACAGGGAAGGTACAGTCGAGAAGGTGAAAGTGGAGAGCTAACGGGAAAGGAGCACAGCCAGGTGAGGCTGGTTTTGTTTTGAGGCGACCAGAGGCGAAGGAGCTCCGCCTGTGTGAAGCATTGGAGCTGCAAGCAGCACTGCGGAGATGCTGAAGGTAGCCGCTTTGTGTACAGAGGAAGTGAAGAAGAGACAGGCTGGTGTGGGCCTTGGGTGATGTGGCTTTGGCTGGATACAAGAGAAAGAGGGAGCTGCAGTGTGAAGAGCTAGAGGAGTTGATTGTGCAGAGGCTCAGAAGGTTGGCGAAACTGTTGGTCACGACACACAGAGAGTGAGAGCTGCTGAGTTGAGGGTTAGCTGGTGTGGGTGCCTTCTGGAGAGAGAGTAGCTGGTCTTGTGTGGGCGACGATTGCAGGCAGAGAGTGGATGCTGACCAGAGAGAGAGCCTTGGTTTTTTGTGTGTGTTGGCTACAGAGGTGCTGATGTGTGGGCTGGAGACAGTGGGACTCGCCTACGACACTTGGCAGCAGGTAGCAGCTGGACAGAGAGTAGCCGAGCTACAGAGGAAGTGAAGAAGGGTTGCTGGTGGGGCGCCTTCTGGAGATTGCAGAGACCGGGAGACAGAGGCTTGGTTGTCAGACGTAAGGGTGTATTCCCTTGGCAGTAAATCTTGGCCAGAGTCCTGGTTTTTGGTGTAATTGCTGAGTTTATTGAAATGTGGATGGTGCTGTGTGTTTGCTGAATGATCAGTTGTCTGTGTTGGTTTTGAGCTATCCTTATGGCATGGGTGGGTGGTGAAGAGTGATTTCTGTTTCCAGCATCGTGCTGGTGCTGCCCCTTGTGTTTGTTGTGTCTTCCAAGGCTGCTGGGTAGGTAGCTATAGAGGCATTTCTTCTTTTCCCAGCCTCCCGACAGTTTTCTGGTGCCCCCCACAGAGGATCTTTCTTCAGGTTCCTTCAGTTTATAGGTTGCAACCATGGCGTTTGCTTATCCTGAATTTCACGGTGATAAGAATGAGGATGTAGAGGATTTCTTGGAGCAAATGGAGGTAGCATGTATTACCAACCATGTGGATAATCCGGATCAAATTTTAAGGCTCTTCCATATCTTTTTGAAGGGCACAGCGTGTACATGGCTTCGAGGGTTTGAAGTAAAAAGAACGATTGGTAGCCCATCTGGAATGACGATGGTGGAAAACCTGAGAGAAGCCCTTACAAAGGAGTTTCAGAGAAGAGAAGATCCCAATGACATTTGGCAGGAGCTCCAGCAAACAACAGCTGAAGCAAGGTGAAAGCCAGAGTGTGCCAAGTTATGTTACAATTTTCAGTGAGCTGTGGACAAGATGGTGTTTAGCTCTTGAAACAGAAGTTCCCCCCATGTTTGTGAAGAAGATGCGATTCATAGCAGGTTTGAAGCAAAGTTTGTTGGTAAAAGTGGACTTGAAGCAACCTTCTACTTATGAAGAGGCGGTGAGGATTGCTGAAGAGAAAGAATGGAAGCTGAAGAAAATGGCGGATTATGGGATGATCAAGGAAGATGAAGTGGGCAAGAATGGTTGTCTTGATGTGAATATGGTCCAGGTTGATTTTGTGGAACAAATACCTACTATGTACCAACAAATTGGCAGGGAATGTACCAGGTAAATCCTAAGGTAGTCGCCAAGGATTTTGGGCAGTTTAATGAGAGCACTGTGAAGTCTATATCGGTGGATGTTATGCCAGCTTATGGTTATGAGAATTACCAGATTTCTGATAATGTTTCCACTAGTCAGGGTGTGTTAAGTGATGTTATTTATGCTTCTAAAGTTCAAGCAAAGAAAATTCTTGTAGAGAATAAGGTTTTGCCAGTCATAGGTAGGGATTTAGATGTCGACAGATGCTTCTCTTGGCTTAAAGAGCCAGTTCAGGAACCTAAGGGGAGGAGGGGAGAGACAGAAGATGGTCTACAAGAAGAGGATGGTGTGGAAGAGCAAGTAGACGAAGAGATTGAAGGAGATGGATTGCAAATGGAGGATCTAGCAGGATTTGACACGAGGGGTGAGACAAGGGAAAATCTTGAGCCTGAAGAAGAACCAAAGGTGGTTGGCAACAATGAGGAAATAGAGGACAAGATGATGCTTGAAGCACCTTCGGAAATGAGTCTCTCTTCCGAAGAGGACAGTGGAAGTGGAAAGCTGGTCACGGATGATCCGGTGAGTGAGAGCAATGTTTATGTGCTGGATTCTGGGATTTTTCTTATTGAACCGGTTGAAGAAGAACTAATGCTTGAGAAACCCAGCATGTGGGAGCCAGAGTCAGGTGAATTTGGGATTATGAGGTCTGGGAATGCTATGCTGGAAAAAGACGGAAATTTTTCCACAACAGTGAATGCTTATGAGCTAGGTAATCAGAGGCCCAAGGATTTTGATTGCAAAATGTTAATGCATATGCTTTTGACTGTGGCTGTGAAGTGGGCAAGTGAGGCCCAAGTATGTTTGGGATTGACCCAAGGAGAAGAAGATGTGGATGAGGGTTATGCAGACCCAGTTTTTGGTGATGCTAACAGTGTGCATGAAGAGGATAGTCAGAATGGTGAGATGCCATTAGTTTTGAATGAAAGGAACTTCCAATTGGTATATCACCTAGATGACCTAGATGGGCAGCCGTGTATAATTGGAAGAGACATGCAACAGTGGCCTTTTGACCCTGGAGGCTGACAGTTTATGGATACTAACTGCTAGGACATGAATGTCCTGCAGACTAGGTGGTTGGCAAAGTATGTTAGGAGTTTTTCTGAAAGGTATTTTCGGCTTGTGTACATATGGAATGCATGGCGTGTGAAGAGCTTTGCTATGGAATGCGTGTGCAGATGTATAGAGTGGGTGGTTTTATGGTTTTTTTTACAAGCTGATGGTGATGCTTGCACGTGAAAGTGTTACGGGAACCCCGATGTGATGATGGTTGGTCAGTCTGGGCTGATTCTGGATGCAGAGATGGCACTCCATTTTTAGCATGAATGTGGAGATGGTTGCCAAATGCAGGGCACCGATGGCAACTGTCATGATTGGTAAAAATGATGCTAATGATTATGGCCGTAGGCAGCTCTTGTACTGGAAGCGTGGGCGCCGTATATCAAGGTGAAGCAAGGCATTAAGGTTGTGATGGTGCAAGGTATTAAGGTTGGGATGGTGGCTATTAGTGAGGCTTTGGGAAAAAAATATAAAATATATATATTAAATAGTGGCCAGCTGGGGAATAGCCACATGGAGATTTTGTTGGCTGCCAGCGCACCATCTAGAAGCTGGTGAGCGTGGAGCAAACGAAAAGCGTGGATGGCTGTCTCGAAGAGAGAGGACCGCCGGGTGCAGTGAAGAGGTCGCCCTTGCTGAGGCACTGCAGAGAAGGGGTCGCGTTGGAGTGACTGTGCAGAGGGCCCTCGGGTAAGTGAAGCCCTCGGGTGATCGTGCGAAGGGAGAGGCGAGCAACGTGAGGAGCCGCCTTGTGAACAGTGGCCTGGAGCGAAGGCGCAGCGCTGGAGAAGGTGGTGAAGGCGTGAAGGAAAGAGATATGGCCGCTTCGAGAGAGGAGCCAAGGTCCAGAAGTGGTGAATCGCCTTGAAGGCGCTGCAGCAGGACAACGCAAAAGAGGGCCGGTGGCTGCCTTGTATAGAGAGGAGCTGGCTGGTGTGATAAAAGCGGGGACAGACAGAGAGCTTGCAGAGCGGCCTTGTGATGTTTAGGGTCGCGCTGGAGTGCCGCAGTGAAGAGGCGTGGTGGCCGTCAAGGGCTCTGGGGAGCGTAACGTGGAGCTGCCTAGAAGGAGCAGGATGGGCTGGTGATTGTACAGGGAAGGTACAGTCGAGAAGGTGAAAGTGGAGAGCTAACGGGAAAGGAGCACAGCCAGGTGAGGCTGGTTTTGTTTTGAGGCGACCAGAGGCGAAGGAGCTCCGCCTGTGTGAAGCATTGGAGCTGCAAGCAGCACTGCGGAGATGCTGAAGGTAGCCGCTTTGTGTACAGAGGAAGTGAAGAAGAGACAGGCTGGTGTGGGCCTTGGGTGATGTGGCTTTGGCTGGATACAAGAGAAAGAGGGAGCTGCAGTGTGAAGAGCTAGAGGAGTTGATTGTGCAGAGGCTCAGAAGGTTGGCGAAACTGTTGGTCACGACACACAGAGAGTGAGAGCTGCTGAGTTGAGGGTTAGCTGGTGTGGGTGCCTTCTGGAGAGAGAGTAGCTGGTCTTGTGTGGGCGACGATTGCAGGCAGAGAGTGGATGCTGACCAGAGAGAGAGCCTTGGTTTTTTGTGTGTGTTGGCTACAGAGGTGCTGATGTGTGGGCTGGAGACAGTGGGACTCGCCTACGACACTTGGCAGCAGGTAGCAGCTGGACAGAGAGTAGCCGAGCTACAGAGGAAGTGAAGAAGGGTTGCTGGTGGGGCGCCTTCTGGAGATTGCAGAGACCGGGAGACAGAGGCTTGGTTGTCAGACGTAAGGGTGTATTCCCTTGGCAGTAAATCTTGGCCAGAGTCCTGGTTTTTGGTGTAATTGCTGAGTTTATTGAAATGTGGATGGTGCTGTGTGTTTGCTGAATGATCAGTTGTCTGTGTTGGTTTTGAGCTATCCTTATGGCATGGGTGGGTGGTGAAGAGTGATTTCTGTTTCCAGCATCGTGCTGGTGCTGCCCCTTGTGTTTGTTGTGTCTTCCAAGGCTGCTGGGTAGGTAGCTATAGAGGCATTTCTTCTTTTCCCAGCCTCCCGACAGTTTTCTGGTGCTCCCCACAGAGGATCTTTCTTCAGGTTCCTTCAGTTTATAGGTTGCAACCATGGCGTTTGCTTATCCTGAATTTCACGGTGATAAGAATGAGGATGTAGAGGATTTCTTGGAGCAAATGGAGGTAGCATGTATTACCAACCATGTGGATAATCCGGATCAAATTTTAAGGCTCTTCCATATCTTTTTGAAGGGCACAGCGTGTACATGGCTTCGAGGGTTTGAAGTAAAAAGAACGATTGGTAGCCCATCTGGAATGACGATGGTGGAAAACCTGAGAGAAGCCCTTACAAAGGAGTTTCAGAGAAGAGAAGATCCCAATGACATTTGGCAGGAGCTCCAGCAAACAACAGCTGAAGCAAGGTGAAAGCCAGAGTGTGCCAAGTTATGTTACAATTTTCAGTGAGCTGTGGACAAGATGGTGTTTAGCTCTTGAAACAGAAGTTCCCCCCATGTTTGTGAAGAAGATGCGATTCATAGCAGGTTTGAAGCAAAGTTTGTTGGTAAAAGTGGACTTGAAGCAACCTTCTACTTATGAAGAGGCGGTGAGGATTGCTGAAGAGAAAGAATGGAAGCTGAAGAAAATGGCGGATTATGGGATGATCAAGGAAGATGAAGTGGGCAAGAATGGTTGTCTTGATGTGAATATGGTCCAGGTTGATTTTGTGGAACAAATACCTACTATGTACCAACAAATTGGCAGGGAATGTACCAGGTAAATCCTAAGGTAGTCACCAAGGATTTTGGGCAGTTTAATGAGAGCACTGTGAAGTCTATAGCGGTGGATGTTATGCCAGCTTATGGTTATGAGAATTACCAGATTTCTGATAATGTTTCCACTAGTCAGGGTGTGTTAAGTGATGTTATTTATGCTTCTAAAGTTCAAGCAGAGAAAATTCTTGTAGAGAATAAGGTTTTGCCAGTCATAGGTAGGGATTTAGATGTCGACAGATGCTTCTCTTGGCTTAAAGAGCCAGTTCAGGAACCTAAGGGGAGGAGGGGAGAGACAGAAGATGGTCTACAAGAAGAGGATGGTGTGGAAGAGCAAGTAGACGAAGAGATTGAAGGAGATGGATTGCAAATGGAGGATCTAGCAGGATTTGACACGAGGGGTGAGACAAGGGAAAATCTTGAGCCTGAAGAAGAACCAAAGGTGGTTGGCAACAATGAGGAAATAGAGGACAAGATGATGCTTGAAGCACCTTCGGAAATGAGTCTCTCTTCCGAAGAGGACAGTGGAAGTGGAAAGCTGGTCACGGATGATCCGGTGAGTGAGAGCAATGTTTATGTGCTGGATTCTGGGATTTTTCTTATTGAACCGGTTGAAGAAGAACTAATGCTTGAGAAACCCAGCATGTGGGAGCCAGAGTCAGGTGAATTTGGGATTATGAGGTCTGGGAATGCTATGCTGGAAAAAGACGGAAATTTTTCCACAACAGTGAATGCTTATGAGCCAGGTAATCAGAGGCCCAAGGATTTTGATTGCAAAATGTTAATGCATATGCTTTTGACTGTGGCTGTGAAGTGGGCAAGTGAGGCCCAAGTATGTTTGGGATTGACCCAAGGAGAAGAAGATGTGGATGAGGGTTATGCAGACCCAGTTTTTGGCGATGCTAACAGTGTGCATGAAGAGGATAGTCAGAATGGTGAGATGCCATTAGTTTTGAATGAAAGGAACTTCCAATTGGTATATCACCTAGATGACCTAGATGGGCAGCCGTGTATAATTGGAAGAGACATGCAACAGTGGCCTTTTGACCCTGGAGGCTGACAGTTTATGGATACTAACTGCTAGGACATGAATGTCCTGCAGACTAGGTGGTTGGCAAAGTATGTTAGGAGTTTTTCTGAAAGGTATTTTCGGCTTGTGTACATATGGAATGCATGGCGTGTGAAGAGCTTTGCTATGGAATGCGTGTGCAGATGTACAGAGTGGGTGGTTTTATGGTTTTGTTTACAAGCTGATGGTGATGCTTGCACGTGAAAGTGTTACGGGAACCCCGATGTGATGATGGTTGGTCAGTCTGGGCTGATTCTGGATGCAGAGATGGCACTCCATTTTTAGCATGAATGTGGAGATGGTTGCCAAATGCAGGGCACGATGGCAACTGTCATGATTGGTAATAATGATGCTAATGATTATGGCCGTAGGCCGCTCTTGTATTTGAAGCGTGGGCGCCGTAGTTCAAGGTGAAGCAAGGCATTAAGGTTGTGATGGTGCAAGGTATTAAGGTTGGGATGGTGGCTATTAGTGAGGCTTTGGGAAAAAAATATAAAATATATATATTAAATAGTGGCCAGCTTGGGAATAGCCACATGGAGATTTTATTGGCTGCCAAGTGCACCATCTAGAAGCTGGCGAGCGTGGAGCAAACGAAAAGCGTGGATGGCCGTCTCGAAGAGAGAGGACTGCCGAGTGCAGTGAAGAGGTCGCCCTTGCTGAGGCGATGCAGAGAAGGGGTCGCATTGGAGTGACTGTGCAGAGGGCCCTCGGGTAAGTGAAGCCCCCAGGTGATCGTGCGAAGGGAGAGGCGAGCAACGTGAGGAGCCGCCTTGTGAGTAGTGGCCTGGAGCGAAGGCGCAACGCTGGAGAAGGTGGCGAAGGCATGAAGGAAAGAGATATGGCCGCTTCGAGAGAGGAGCCGGGGTCCAGAAGTGGTGAATCGCCTTGAAGGCGCTGCAGCAGACAACGTAAAAGAGGGCGGGTGGCCGCCTTGTATAGAAAGGAGCTGGCTGGTGATAAAAGCGGGGACAGACAGAGAGCTTGCAGCGGCCTCGTGATGTTTAGGGTCGCGCTGGAGTGCCGCAGTGAAGAGGCGTGGTGGCCGTCACAAGGGCTCTGGGGAGCATAGCGTGGAGCCGCCTAGAAGGAACAGAACGGGCAGGTGATTGTACAGGGAAGGTACAGTCGAGAAGATGAAAGTGGAGAGCTAACGGGAAAGGAGCACAACGCAGGTGAGGCTGGTTTTGTTTTGAGGCGACCAGAGGCGAAGGAGCTCCGCCTGTGTGAAGCACTGGAGCTGCAAGCAGCACTGCGGAGATGCTGAAGGTAGCCGCTTTGTGTACAGAGGAAGTGAAGAAGAGACAGGCTGGTGTGGGCCTTGGGTGATGTGGCTTTGGCTGGATACAAGAGAAAGAGGGAGCTGCAGTGTGAAGAGCGAGAGGAGCTGATTGTGCAGAGGCTCAGAAGGTTGGCGAAACTGTTGGTCACGACACACAGAGAGTGAGAGCTGCTGAGTTGAGGGTTAGCTGGTGTGGGCGCCTTCTGGAGAGAGAGTAGTTGGTCTTGTGTGGGCGACGATTGCAGGCAGAGAGTGGATGTTGACTAGAGAGAGAGCCTTGGTTTTTTGTGTGTGTTGGC
The DNA here is from genome assembly GCF_041138505.1 of Cibotium barometz. Lineage (NCBI taxonomy): Eukaryota > Viridiplantae > Streptophyta > Polypodiopsida > Cyatheales > Cibotiaceae > Cibotium > Cibotium barometz. The sequence goes on along the minus strand of NC_141097.1, from coordinate 12,396,079 downwards.
TACAGAGGTGCTGATGTGTGGGCTGGAGATAGTGGGACTCGCCTACGACACTTGGCAGCAGGTAGCAGCTGGACAGTGAGTAGCCGAGCTACAGAGGAAGTGAAGAAGGGTTGCTGGTGGGGCGCCTTCTGGAGATTGCAGAGACCGGGAGACAGAGGCTTGATTGTCAGACGCAAGGGTGTATTCCCTTGGCAGTAAATCTTGGCCAGAGTCCTGGTTTTTGGTGTAATTGCTGAGTTTATTGGAATGTGGATGGTGCTGTATGATCAGTTGTCTGTGTTGGTTTTGAGCTGTCCTTATGGCGTGGGTGGGTGGTGAAGAGTGATTTCTGTTTCCAGCATCGTGCTGGTGGTGCCCCTTGTGTTTGTTGTGTCTTCCAAGGCTGCTGGGTAGGTAGCTATAGAGGCATTTCTTCTTTTCCCAGTCTCCCGACACCAGGTCCTTGCATGGGCATCGTAGTTTCCTTGGTTGAATGGTGGTTGCCATTCCTTGCATGGAAATTGTGCTTTCCTTGGCCATGTTACCAAGTCCTTGCATGGGCATTAACCATCCCTGGTTAATGACCTGTCAGAGCAGGTCCTGCATGGGCATTATACTTTCTTGGGCTAGCTAGGCTACTCTTGGGTACCCATTCTTTCTTGGTGAGTGACCTTCCTGAAGAGTTGGTGAGGTTAAGGTTGGGGAGGTTTTCTTCATCTTCATCCACGAGGTTTTGGATCTTCATGATGGTTTGAGGGGTTGGTCGATGTGACGAGGCACAAGAGGGTTGTTTCATGTTAGTGGTTACCTGGGGTGGTGGTTTGTAAGTGTAGGAGGATAGGATGAGGCTTGGATATTGATAGGTTTAGGGTGCCCTTGTCCATCAAGGGTATGATAACCACTCTGAAGAGGGGAGCTTGAGCATCTCGTAGTCCTTCTTCATCACCTACCACAACTGACGATGTAATTCAATGGTTGGGATCCATCCTCCCAAGGATGATGCTCTCTTTCATCAATGTATCTATGGGGGTAACATAAAACTTGCACAATGCATGCTTAGATCTAATAATAAAATTTGTTTCAAAATAAGTGATGGTGATAAATTAGGAATTATTTACCACCACGGTAATGGTTGTAGAGAGATGGATGGCGCAAGGGGTGGGTGGATGGTACGAGGGGTGGGCCATCTAATGAGGTCCATGTCTCCCAACACAAAATATTGTGGCTAGCCCCAATTTCAACCAAGGTTGGCCACACTGCTAGATGTTCTTGTTGGGGGAACTCTAACTCAAGGTGGGTAGATTCCAGGACTACATGTACATAGATCTGTACACATTGGGGTGCCCTCCTTTTTTTGTTGTCAGCATCTTGTTTCTCCTCTTTTTTCTTGTGGATTTGGAAGAGCATGTCCCGGATTTGGAAGAGGTCCATAGTAATGTTTCAACTTGCTACCATTAAAATATCCTTTCATCTCAATCCTATCCAAGGTCTTTATCTTTACTATACCTTAAGTCAAAGCAATCTTCATTACTTTTGTTGTAGGGACCTCGGCCTCTATTTTCATTTTGTTTTGACACTATACATTAGCACCATGTCTCCTACCTCCATAGACTTATCCTTGAGTTCATTAACGTCAAACCACTGCTTGTGCCTTAGTTTTTCAACCATCAATCCATAAGAAGATCATAGTCTTTAAGTTGCTCTAAGGCAGCCAACCTCTTTGTGAGAGGCTTTCCCTTAAGGTTATGTCTAGCTGGTCTGCTCGCCACAATTTAGGGGCTTGGAACCAAGGGTTCTATTGGCACGACTATGTTAAGCTTGAATGCAAGTTGGAAGGGTGTGGTGTTTATAGCCACCTTGTATGTCATGTGTAAGCCCATAGAGCCGAGTGTACCTTGTGCTCCTAATGAAAGATCCCTGTCTCCTCCAGGCAACGGATTCGGGGGTGCTAGCAGCGAAAGTAGCACTTCTTGCGTGGGGCAAGATCCCTCACTTGGGGCCTCGCCCAGGGATATCTGGACAAGAGATTAATCCCTTGGTTCTTCAAAAACCGAACTCGAAAAAACTTCCCCCTACCGGAAAGCACGAGCGATTCCTCCAGGATATTTGTACTCTAACCTAGTCAGGGTCATTACTGACCAAACTGATCCGACCTAACCTGTGAGTCACTTGGTCAGATCAAGGAAGAAACTTGCACTTGGATCATAGAAACCAACACTTTTTTCCCCATCTAGAGGCACAACCGTTGATTCTTTTTCCATAGAACAATTACTATCCGGGATTTACTTCATCTATCGTAGTATAACAGAATTGAGTCTCATTTTACAGATCCATCAGTCCAAGCCCATGGGTTAGCCAACCCTAGTCTCATGGGTTAGCCAACCGCCCAACCGCCCAACCACTGTAGTGATGGGATCCAATTAGGAATTTGGTTAGGTTTTGTCCTGGGTACCAGGGAAAAGAGTTCCCAGGCCCCCTAGCCGGATATTCATGCAAATTTAAAACTAGTCACACCACTTACACACCCAATATGAAATTGCTTTTTTCATAGATTCAGCTGTCTTTAAAACAATCATTTAATGAAATTGCTTTTTTCATAGATTCAGCTGTCTTTAAAACAATCATTTAATGAAACCATAGTGTCACTGATCATAATCCTCCAAAATATCCGGTTGAATCCTAATTTTCAATCATTCCTTCATCGGTGTACCTATGGCATCATTGGCAACCAGAATGCTCACCACCTGTCCCTCAGGGGCCTTTTTGATAGCTCCTAGATCATAGTACTCGACAATATATTCACTTATAAAAATCAAGATGGAATCTCCGTTGAAGATCAGTAAGATCAACCAACAGATCCATATAAAAGAGCCGTGGACTCATCCGTTGGAGGACCAGCAAGGTCAATCAACCAGATCCATGTGCGGTTTTAGAAAACATCTCTTACTCCTTGTTCCAATATCTTACCCGACGCACATGTGGGTATCTTTGGCGAACCAGAGCCCGAGCAACGTATGGTCAGCACCCTCTAGGATCCTTTGTAGGTCACCTACTAGCGCTTCACTTCTCATAGGCCGCTTCCTTAGTCCCTCATCCACCATACCGGCGGAAGCTCCATTTAAATCGAACCGAGGCTGGTCAAGACCTCCGCTGATCTTGCTATGTGAGACGTCCTCCGTTGACTCTCCTCTCCGTTAGCTGTTGCAACTTTATCAGTTAGGTCTCCACGACCTCATTCACAAGACGATCAAAATGCTTCCCCCGCAATATTGACATAAAACAGTCATTTTAAAATAGTTCATAAATACAGTTTCTATAATGAACTCTCGTCTTTGACATTGTTCCACATCTGTCCACATTACTTAATCCATATCCAATTCATATGTATTCCTATTCTCATTCAATCACATCATTTTTCATCTCATCACATCTTTCCTCATTTATCCTCATCACATCTCATCCCACATTCATTTACATCACATATCATTCATTCACATCTATCTCAATTTACATCACATCACATCACATTCATTTCACATCTCATCTCATTCATTCTTATCCCGATTCACATATCATTCATTCACATCTATCTCAATTTACATCACATCTCATCACATTCATTTCACATCTCATCTCATTCATTCTTATCCCGATTCACATCACATCACATCTCATCCATTCACATCCCATATCATTCATTTACATCCGATTCACATGACATCACATCTCATTCATTCACATCCTGATTCACATCACATTACATCTCATCCATTCACTCACATTGACATCACATCCTTTCGCATACACATCCACATCCATTCTTCCACATACACATCCACATCCATTCTTCCACATACACACCCACATCCATTTCCATTACATCACATCTTATCATATTCTATTTTTATCTTATTACATCCATTCACATCTTATTGCATCCTATTTACATCTAATTACATCCATTCACATCTTATCGCATCCTATTTACATCTTATCACATCCATTTCATACGTTATTTCCATTTAGTAGCTTTTTCTAGTTTGATTCCGATAATGGGACTTTTTATAAATTTCTACCAATTGCTTGGCCTAATTAAAGGTTCCTTTTCTCGAACGACTATTTCTATATTTCTTCTCAATTCCTTAATTGAATTATATTCAATATTTCTCTTTTGAATAAAAGAATTCATGGGATTTACAGAAATCAATTCTACCCATATTTCCACTTTTGATAAATAATCACAAATTGAATTATACTAAAAAATTCCTCTTCCTTCCATTTAATTTCTTGGATCTCAAATACTATGGGAATTCTTCTTTTTTGCATTTAATTATTTGCATTCCAATGTCATGGAAATTTCTCTTTTATCATCAATATTTCTCATAATAAAATACCCTTAATTCAATATGCTAGGATTTTCTCTTTTCCCATCTACATGATGGAATTCCAAATGTCATAGGAATTCCTCTTTTACCATTTAAATATTTCTCATAGATAAAATAAATTTATCTAAAATTCATCTTTGAATTTAAATACAATACCCATTAATTTCAATATGCTAGGAATTTCTCTTTTCCCATCTAAATGATGGAATTCCAAATGTCATAGGAATTCCTCTTTTACCATTTAAATATTTCTCATAGATAAAATAAATTTATCTAAAATTCATCTTTGAATTTTAATAAAATACCCATTAATTTCAATATGCTAAAAATTACACTTTTCTCATTTAAATATTTGAATTCCAATATGGTGGGAATTCCTCTTTCATCATTTAAATTTATCTATGCAAAAAAGATAAATTTAACTAAAATTCTTCTTTAATTTTTAAATAAAATATACATTATTTTAGCATCCCAATTTTTCTCTTACTTCATTGGAATACATGGATTTTCATTGTCACGGGGATTACTCTTTTAACATAAAAATGAATTACTAGAAATTTCTCTTTTTTCTAATTAACTATTTATGCATAAATATAAAATTAAATTCTCCATGATTATAATGAGAATCATTCAATTGATCTAGGATGATTAATCCTAGAATATGGTAGGAAGTCCTCTTTTCATAGAATGAATGAAAATGATTTATGTGTTAATTTTTCAAAAATTTTACCATAGCTTCGCTGCTATTACTGATAATTCTCAATAATTTTGAGCACATAAAGTTTAGTAATATCATATGATAGAATAACCATTAATTGGATCACTATCCAATTATGGACTTGATTCCTAATTTTTCCAGAAATAAATAGCATAAAAGCATTAAAAAGCCACTTTTTTGGCCTTTAATTTGTCAAACATAGAAATTACTTTTAGATTAGAGAATCGCTTCATGAGAAGCATCATTTGAATATAGAATAGGTCATAGGAATTACCATTCTTTGGGGGGGAGAGAGAGACATGCCTTAAAAAAACATTTAATTTAAGCATAAATGAAAATTTATGTGTTTTATCACTTCAATTCATTAAAGAACTTCAATTGTATTAAAAAGCCATTCAATTGAATGCTTCTCAAGCTTGAGAGGGGTTGAGAAGAGAGAAACATTTGGAGATAAAAAAAAAGAAGACCATAAACCACACTTTACCTCCTAGATTGCTTGATTCTTTAATCAAAGTAGAGGCCCCCAACCAATCAATTGGTTTGGTATGTTGATGAAGACTCCAAGGAAGATTGAAGAGAGAGAGAAACTCTAATCTCCAGAGGATAATAGAAAATATCATTATTTCAGTATAATACTAGCATGGTATAGTTCTCATATATTTTTACAAAGGGCTAAGAATCTATTTATAGGTGAGGGAGGCCTCTAACCAAGTCCAACTAGTTTCTAGAATTTTCCAGGTTCAATTTGGCTGAAATTGGACAAGATTTGGACCTAGTTTGGCTCCCTTTTGATTTGGTCCAGGAGAGAGGAGAGATAAAAATATCACAGTATTTTGAGTTTAAAACTCCACCACACATGTGAAATAGGTGCCTCCTTAAAGAGCCCCCTTCTCCTTACCAAGGTGTCAAAATTGAATCATTATACCCAAAATATCTCATTTTTTTTAGTAATATTCAAAGTTTTTTTACTAAACCTTGTACATAGTCAACTCTTCATCTTAAGTGGGCATTTACTCATTTTTGGGTATTTTTCTTTTATAAATTGGATTTATCTCCTCCCCACACTTGGATTGATCCTATTGGCCCATAGGAACCTTAATTGGACCATAATCCAAAAATCTAGACCCTTAGGTTAAGGTCCTTTATACTTATTTTCAATTAATTCCAAAAATCTAGACCCTTAGGTTAAGGTCCTTTATACTTATTTTCAATTAATTCCAAATGCACATTGGAAAGTTCTTTTTGAAATTTTGTTTCAGAGGAAACCATTTTAGACACTAGGAGGATTTTTATATCCAAAAATATCTCAATTTTGGAGTACCTCTCTCTAGATATTTTCTCTCTCTAGGTCAAAACAGGGTAAAACAGAATCTTTCTTTTATTTCAAAGAGAGGAATAATTACAAGATCAGAAGGGGAGGTTCTTACACCTGTAAACCTCAAAAGCTGGAGGGAGGAATCTTACATCCTACCCCACTTAAAAAACGCGAGATGTCCTCATCTCGTAGGTGGAGTATGATCTCTTTCATCATCATCTTCTTCTTCAATCACTTCCAACGTTACTGCCTTGGAAGTGGACGGCCGATTTGGGAACATCTCTCTTTGACTTCCCCTATTCTGAGGCGGAGGTTTTGCATTACTTTGGATTGAAACTGCGGGTTGGTTAGAGGGTCTACCTCTGGGATTTCTCTGATTTTGGCGGAAAGAAACCTGATTACTCTGGAAGGAAGGAGCTGGAGTCTGGAATCTTGATCCTTGATTTTCCTGCCCTGAAAACCTTGTTCCAAAAGGAGTAGGGAAATCCATAATGCGATGTCCAAATCCTTGACAGTTATAGCATTTCACTCCCTTGTTCAAGGGTGGAACTTCTGAAGTTAAATTCCAAGGGATTGAGTTCCGGGAAAAGGACATTTCTTCCATTCTGGAACTTCCTATATCTTGGGCTTGACCCTTATATATCTTAGACGGTGGAAGGTTGGAATCACCTTCTGGAGCTAAAAACATTTTGAAACGTGATGGTGCTGGCTTCGGCGGAACCATGACATCAAAGGCCTTGGCGAAATCCTTCGCCATCTGCACTGCTTCGGCCATAGAAACTGACTTGGCATTCTTCACTAGGATATTCAAAGGTTCGTTCAGTCCCCATGAACGTGGCCCCATCAGCTGTTCTTTATCCAACGATGGCGAGTATTTGAGGAGGAGAGCGAACGCTTGGTGATATACTTCAATAGTTCTGCTCCCCTGGGTTAACTCTAAGAATTCGTTCATCTTTGTTTCCAAAAAGCCGAGAGGAAAGAATCTCTTCCTTAGGTAAATTTTGAGATCATTCCATGTCTGAGTGTTTCGATCCTCCACACGGTTTGTCTCGTAGTGGTTTCTCCATGCTACTCTGGCTGTTTCTACTATCTTCAGCCTTGCAAGAGCCATTTTGCTCTTCTCATTGTACTCGGTGACATCGAAGTACTCTTCCATTGCTTCGATCCACTTCTCCACAGTCTCGCCCAAGTCTTCCCCTTCACCCTTGAAAGGTCGAGGCTGCAATCTATGAAGAGTTTTAGGAACGTCCAAGTCGAGCTCTTCCTCATCGAGTTGGGGGTTATCATTCCTACCACAACGACCTCGATCCATGATCCTATCAATACGAAAATTCTTGTTAAGTCCTTTTATTTACAATTCCAATCCGACTTTAGATCCAAGTGATTCTGGGGTTCTTTAGATTGGTCAACTCTCTACAGAATCATGGGATAAAGATCCCTTATATAGAACTCATTATCAGGTAACAATTCATTCAGAACATATCATTCATATTCTTAACACAATAATGGTCCATCAGCTCAAAAATTCCATCTGAACATTCCTCCATGGAAGTTTCAGTTATGCAGGTTTTTAATTTGTCATCCCTTAACTGGATCCACTAGGTCAAGTGTTAACAGTAGCAATCTGTCAGCACAATCCACTAATCTCGTAGTGATTTGCTGAAGTCATTATCGTCATTCCAGTTATTACGAACATCATCACAGGGACTCGTCCCATTCATCCTCATTGTGGCTTTGTTCAACTGATCGCTTTTCAACCAAAATTTAGGAATCATCTTTTTTCAATCAAAATCCAAATCAACTCATCAATTCTCAACCAGAATTTTAAAATCATATCAACCACAATTGAATTAATAATAATATTAAAAATTACACTTTCCTCATTTAAATATTTGAATTCCAATATGGTGGGAATTCCTCTTTCATCATTTAAATTTATCTATGCAAAAAGATAAATTTAACTAAAATATTTCTTTAATTTTTAAATAAAATATACATTATTTTAGCATCCCAATTTTTCTCTTACTTCATTGGAATACATGGATTTCCATTGTCACGGGGATTACTCTTTTAACATAAAAATGAATTACTAAAAATTTCTCTTTTTCCTAATTAACTATTTATGCATAAACATAAAATCAAAATTTCCATGATTATAATGAGAATCATTCAAATGAGATCATGTAGAAATAGGCGCTCTCGTACTAGGTCTGGGCTCACTTCCTCACAAAGGCTATGGTGGGTACCATGAATCTCTACAAAGAGGTGGGGGCTCCGGTGGTCAATAAGGGAGGAACTAGTATGGCTGAAACCCATGCAACCAGCAACACACGAAGGAAGTGGAGCCCCAACACTTGAAGAAAGTGGAGTCCCACCATACTTCCCACCACTAGACTTGGATGATGTACCATTGAGTTACTCCAGTAGTGTACTGAGACATTGTCACTAGGGTTAATCCAAAGAAGATCAAAGACATTGTGTTTTGAGTAGATCCTCCATAGAGATCCTCCATAGAGAAAGGTGTAGTTTAGGATGTGGGCGGGAGGGTGCAAGTGGTTTATCTGACACAGGGGGTAGGTTGTGGAGTTCCTTGAAGGCTTGCAAGAAGGATTGATCTATGATTGTGCGGGGAAGTGGAAGAGTGTTAACAGTGGGCTCCTCCCCTTGTTTCTCTTTAGGCATGGCCTTCCTTTGTGATCAAGTGACCATAATGGTAGATGGATGAATAGTTGTTATTGGTGTCACAGACAGATAAAGTGACTAACACACATAATAGAGTATATACAAGCGGTCCATAATGTGAACACGCTAAGAGGAGTGGGTAGGTGTGGACTAGTTGATGTAGTCCAACACTGTAGAATCTCTGGCAAAGATATCTCGGTGCCAGCTACCAAACCCACCAGTGATGTAAATGTCGAACGGTCATGCAAGCGCCTCATGAGTGACAGCTCATGTTGAGCTTCACATCTCATGTTGAGCTTCACATCTGAACAAATAGATGACAACTTGTATGTCAACCTACAGTCCTAAGTCACCAAGTAGCTTGTGCAACCAAGGTACCTCACATGTTGCCATTGTAGCACCCCTACACTCTACCTTTGTACTCGACAAGGAAACTAATGGCTACTTCTGCTACTCCATGTCACAACACCACTCCCAAAAGATAACATAAATCCACTAGTAGATCTCCTATCTGTGATACTACAAGCCCAATCTGCATTGGTGTATCTAAACACCTGTAACTTTGCCTCATAAAAGAAACATAGTCTACTATAGACTTCACATAGGGCAATGTGTGCCTCACACCATCCAAATGTGGCTTTCAAGGAACATGCATAAACTGACTTTGTAATCCAACTGCATAGTTCAAATATCACCTGGTGATCATCACATAAATTAAGCTACCCAATATCTTCCTGTACATAGTGGGGTTCTCCAAAATCTCACCTGCAACAACTGCACTCAACTTGCCATTTGAGTCTAATGGCATAGAAATTGGCTTACAGCGAGCCATACCATATTTTGATAGCCTATCCAATGCATACTGTCTCTGTGAGATAACCATATACCCTTGGCCATCCTAATAACCTCAATGCTGCCAAGGAAGTACCTGAGCTCACCCTAATCCTTCATGTCAAATTTTTGCTTGAGGAGACATTTCACACTCAACTTCCTCTAAACTGGCCTCTTTAACCTATATGTTATTGTTGTGATTCATGGAATTGTTGTTGCTTGACACCAAATCTGTAAAGTTGGGAATGTTCTCCCAAGTCTGAATAGACATCTTGAATGCCTTGTATTGTGGTCCAAGACCACATAGAAATACTTCTACCTTATCATCATCATCAACAGAATACCAATAGATGCAAGGGATTCCACAATGCCCTTGATATTCAAGAGGAATAATCATTCACAGCTTGTTTTTCTTCTTCACAATATGAAGTCCATTCTTCAACTGAATCTTTCGTGCCTTGGTGTGTTAGTTTCATACAACTTCACCAAGGTGTCCCATGCCTTCTTGGGTTACTTGGCATCCTATATATGCCCAATCATGTTATCCTGTATTCATGTTATCCTGTATGCTAATAGAAAGCCAACACATGAATTTCCTTGCTCCTTCATCCCAATCCTTGTATTCTTTTACATTTGTAGTAGTTGGATTAATCTCAGGTATCTATGGTGCCTACTCATGTTCACCCTCAATGTAGTCCTAGTATCCTTTTCCCATCAGAAAATTTGTTAATATAAACCTTAAATCATAGAAGTTATTCTTGTCAATCTTCTCTACAATAATCTGGTTAATTCCATCATTTAACATCTTGTCTGCAACATAAACTCACCAAAAACAACACTCTTGTTTGTCATGCACAAACTACTGTATTCTCACAGCAGTACTATATTGCATCCAAATTGTCACAACCAGTGACCTCAATTTGCATACATACACCCAATAGCACTTGCAAGACCTCTTTGTAGTACATTTAGTGTCTACACAACCACATGCCCTTCCTGTAAATGAGCGCAGAACTGAAAATTGAAAGCCACGTTCATTTTCCACTAAAAATTAAAGTCCATTTTTAATAAGATTTTACTCTTATTAAATTTAAGGGTGGATTCACACACAACTAAATTTTTAGAGTTTTTCACACATACATGAGCGGGTTCCTTGCCCGATTGCGGCATCGGTCAAAATGGATTTGTAAAAGTGTATTCACCCAAATTTTATGTGAGTAACCGTATCCGAGCATTGATGCTCAAAACAAGACTTTGTAAAATTTCACCCAAGCTTGAGGGTAACCATACCCGAGCTCACCAAGAAGCTCAAAATGATTTTGTAGTAGTGTGCATAGGTGATACACGTGCAAGGTGCATGCGCATGATTTGGTTCCCACCCGAACATTTATGTTCAAATTGGACTCAGTGGTTCCGCTGTGAGCAAGTGGGCTCAAAATGGACTTCATGTCTAGGCTGGCTAGATACATGCACACACACTTGTTGAATACTCCAATTTCGCATTGAGGGGGAGTGTTGAGAGACGTACTGTATGAGGGTAATGCTAAATTGTATGGGTGATGGATGAGTTGTAGAACACCTCGATCAAGAGGGGGTGTTGCGATATGTAACCTTCGGTGCTTGAGTGTGTGGGAAAGCACCCTAGGGGTGTAAGATATTGTGGTAAGGTAAGAATGCCACATGTGATATTGTATGGTGTGTGAGTGTTGACCAAAAGAGTGGAAAAGATTGTGCCACATGGATGCACACATGTAAAGTAAGATGAGGGCTATCTATATTAAAAGCCTCATTGTATGGTTTATTATTGGGGAATGCAATAGAGTTATTGTCGAGTGTGCAATCTCTCTCTCTCTAGTCATGGAGTTTCTTGTGTGGTTTAATCCACCTTAATCTTTATGCTTAATATATATTTATCCACCATGATCAATCCCATATTAGGATTGTCAACAAGAGTCACAGGGTTGGATGGCTATATAAAGCCCCTCTTGTATGCAAATTGTACATGATTCTTACACATGATTTTGGCACACACAATATACATGATTCTTGGACACACAATATGTGATACATGGAATTGGAATGCACTATGATGTTTTGCTTGTATCTTTATGTTGTATCTTTTATCTTGTTCTTGATCCATGCCTCTTACTCCATGATCATGTGTACATGTGTACTCCATGGCTACGTGTTTAGGAGCATGTGTTTTCCCCCATGTTAGCAAGGCTATGCTAACAGTTGGCCATCATAACGGGACAAGAAGCTTTGATATTCTCCTTGTCCACAAGCTCTTGATTAGAAGTCCAGATGCCTAATCTTTAAGCATTTCTTTCTAGAATAAGAGAGAGAGAGAGAGAGAGAGAGAGAGAGAGAGAGAGAGAGAGAGAGAGAGAGAGAGAACACACATGCAAGAGAGAGAGAGAGAGAACACACATGCAAGAGAGAGAGAGAGAGAGAGTCACTTGTTTGTTCTAATGAGCCTGTTCATAGGATTAGTGATTAATGGAAGGGGATATATTGCATTAAAGGCTCTCACTATGCTATGAAGACTTAAAAAATAGGGCTTTGATGCAAGGGCTTTGAGAGCTTCTCTGCTTGTGATCTAATTTGTGGAACATGGTGAGCTTGTCTTCTACCGGCATTGCTCACAATAGCCATGGCATTGCGGCCTTAAAGGGTTTTCTCGTTGCAAGGCCAAGGCTTTCAAAGCTCTCCTTCTCTTGTTGCACTCCATTGATTTGCATAAAAGAAGATGGCTTCTTGTACTGTGACGATGTCAAAGTACAAGTTATCATGGATTCTGTGAGAGGCAACAGTGCCTCTTTGGCTACCCCAGATCCTTCTCTTTGGCTATGGTGAAAGACTTTCTCTCAGCATCTAATTGCTCAAGAATTTGCTAGCACTTGTCGCTTAGAGAAGAGATGGAAGTTTTGACCTGAACAATCTCAGTAGATAAAGCTTCATTCTCAACTAATGAATCTAATTTTCTCCATGGCCATGTGGGCTGCCAGCTCCTCCTTGACAAATGCATGATCACCAGAGAGCTGCTCTTTATCAAGACAAAGAAGTTCAACCTTGCACTTCATAGATATAATGCTATCACGGGCAGCTTTCTTCTCTACAAACAATTGTTCTTGAAGTTTTTGCTGCTTTGATTCAAATACTGAAGCTAGCATCTCCAAATTTTCCTTCTCTACATGCATGTTCTATTTCTCTATAAGCATGTTACAATTATCAAGCTCCAAACGAGCTACTTGGGTCTTTAGAGAAACCGCCTACTCTCGAGGACATTAGAATTCAAAAGATTTAGCTTCTTAACTTTATAGTTCAGAGGAAGAGATGTTATTCAACTGCTCCATCAGGGTCTTCTGCTGCTGTGAACTTAGATCAGAGAGAGCAAATTGCATTTCATTTTTTCAGCAAGAGTATTACCTGTTTGTCTCATGTCAAACAAATAATGCTTTCCTAAGCTATCTCTTGCCCTTTTCTTGGATTGAAGTTGCTCGAAAAGCTCACTCTAAATTGATCTGAGGCTGGAAATATCAGCTTCTAACTTCTCTTTCATTGCAAGCATCATTTGTTTCTCTGTGAGCAATGTTCTCTTCTCCATGCCAGACTAAGTGAACTCCTCTTTGCGACTCCTATTATATGTATCGACAAGGGGGGTGAAGAACCTTCCACCACCTCACTTGCTAATGTTGCTATGTTTATCTGTAATACGATGTAGCCATGGTCGATGATGCACATGGTCTACTAGATGGGTTCCCTCACCTTACTAAGGATGTATATGTTTTTCTTGATATATAGCCATGGCCAATGATGCACATGGGCTACTTGATGTTATCCCTCACATAGTTGAGGATGATGATGATGTATTCTTTGATGTAGATGTAGCTATGAGTGATGACTGATGAGGCACATGGGCTACTCGATGATGATCCTCACATCATTGAGGATGATACAATTATTATGATTCCTTGGGCACCTTGGAATAATGCCTTTCTATGCACGGGAAATACACATAAGCAAGGTTTTTTTTTTCAAAATGAACACTAAAAGATAAGATCAAGCAGCCTTGCATGTGAACGGCAAGAACCTTGATATTGCACCAAGCTCTACTTGTTGGGAGCATTGGTCTTGCACTAGTATGGTGCACTAGCGCAAGACCAAGTGTGCTCCCAACAACAAGTAGTGTGTTTGATTTGATCAAAGCCCCTGCCAACTAGTGTGGTGCACTAGTTGGCAGGGGATTTGATCAAATCAAACACTAAAAACAAGAAGAAAGTGTGAGTTGTGTCACAATAAGAATAACCACACTAAATATTGTTAATTCTAATTGTGCAAGCACTATCATTAGAGAATGAGTTCACGAGAATCTTGCATGCGCTGCACAAATTTAAATCACATAAGAAAGTTAAGAAGGTAATTAAAAATCTAAAGGATTTTATGAGCACATTAAAAGAAGCACAAATCTGGTATACGACATGTTGGCTTTGATGATCCAACTCATCTATGCCTACTACATGGAGTACATGGAAAGTATCCTTTACCTCCGTTAGAAACTCGACGTGGACAACCTAATGAATTTGAATGGTAAGTAATTGGCTAATTTAAATAAATTGTTGAAGTATTGTCCTGAAATATGGTGTCAATGGAAATATTGAAAGAATAAAGCATGAGAAGGCTAGAGGAGACACTTAGCTGGGACACAATATACATGATTCTTGTACACACAATATGTGATACATGGAATTGGAATACACTATGATGTTTTGCTTGTATCTTTATGTTGTATCTTTTATCTTGTTCTTGTTCTCCATACCTCCTACTCCATGCTCATGTATACATGTGTACTCCATGGCTATGTGTGTAGGAGCATGTGTTTTCCCCCATGTTAGCAAGGCTATGCTAACATGACTGCCCAAAGCTTCCTATCACCTTGCCCTGCATTTGGAATCAGTCCCTAACTATACCATTGCGATATCTTGGACCATTCAAATCATCCACTTCTTGGCTGCAGCTTCACCCCCGACTTTTGGGTGATGCGGGACACGATCACCATTCCGAAGGGGGTATATTTGGGCCTGTGGTTTGATTAAATACCTAGTTATACTATAGTCCCTAGATTACTTTAGCACAGTATATTATAATTGCCCCCTACTTTAGCCACTAGTTTAATCTATCTCCACAATACATGTGAAATAAAAATCATATATGTATAAGTGTTCTTGTGTGTGTATTGGTGCATATGTGCATCCATATATGTGTGTGTGTGTGCACGTGTGTGTGTGTGTGATTATGCATGCATGTATGTAATCCGTAGTTTACTATGAATAATAATACAAGTTTAATTCTAGAAATGTTGTGATTACAATAGTTAACCACTTGACAAATATGCAAAAAACATCCCTCTCTCTCTCTCTCTCTCTCTCTCTCTCTTAACCACTTCGTTGGTTAACATGGTTTTGTCTCTTGACCTTTGCCATCTTACTCATGCAAATGGGTAGTTATCTTTTATAAGATGGTGGTGGAACATATAAAGTGGCCTCACTATGTGCTTAGACCTTTGCCATCTTACTCATGAAAATGGGCAGTTATCTTTTATAAGATGGTGCTGGAACATATAAAGCGGCCTCACTATGTGCTTAATGTCAAATAGGGAAAGTCTATGGACTTAGTGTACATAGTTTCTTAAGACTAATAATAGAGGCCGAACAACTTTTAAGTTTGGCCGGCCTAGTTGAAAAACTAGTCACTATAGAAGTCATTTTTTACAATAAGCAATACGCAATCATTTCCTTGTAATATTTTACTTTATGAACTCTCCTTCTTCCCTCTTTTTGCTTGCTTGTATGCTTTTGAATTCATGATTGCTTGATGCGTGCAGGCTTGAGTAGGTTTGATTTTGTAGGCTTCCTTCTTCAATTAGCTTCTTCTTCCCCTACTTTTTGTGAGAGAGAACCATCACAAAGGATCATCTCTTCTTGCTTCCATCTAGGCATTGAGATATCTCCCTTCACCCCTTTAGCAAGGAGCATTGTGATGTGACAATAGAGTGAATGAGCTAGTGCACCCACATGGGAAGTTGCAGATTGTGACTCTCTAAGGCAAGACCTAACAATTACACATGCTTTAGAAAGGCTAAGGCACGATCTTAACTTGAACATATTTGGCACTGCCTGCCTAGCCTAGGGCTTAGCTCCATTTTTCCATCCATTCCAAGCTATTAGGATCACCCAATATTGTCCGGTGTTAATTAAGAGATCGCACTCTTTTAAAAAAATAGTTTTAGCTCCATTTTTCCATCTATTCCAAGCTATTGGGATCACCCAATATTATCCAGTGATGATTAAGATGTCACACTTCAAGAAACATATAGTTTTGGAGCCTTGGATGTGTTTATTTGTTGATTTAATTTTCATTTAAAGTTTATTTTGCATTAAGACATTCTATGTTCATTCTAGTTTTTTTTAGTGATTTACATGAAATTCGAGCACGAGGCTTAGATTTCATTGCTTTGATCCAAGAATTAGCTTAGGAATTGTGATTAAGAGTAGAACCAAGTCTGAAAACATGAGCATTGAGCTCCATTATGTTAAATTAGAGTGAAGTTATCAATTATTTTATAATTTTCATAATTTATTCATGTTTTTATTAAATTGGTAGAGAAGAAGCATGCAAAAAACTTACTTAGTTATATCACAATCCTTAATTAAGATTAAGGACACTAAGCATATCTCAGCAAGTCCAAAAAATCATAAAAATCACCAAACAAATTAGGCCAAACCAGCTCTTGGGTAGGGGACATGAGCCCACAGTCCCACACAAAAAGACGTAACACATGAGCCATGAGCCTAGACATGCACTAGCCTTTGCTATTGGATACGTAGCAGCGTAGTAAGGAGCACAACATAGACTATTTCACAAAATGGCCGAGGCCAAAGCAATGCAAAAAGCTGACACTGGAGCTACTGCCAAGTTCCTCTAGGAAGAATGTGATTACCCATCTCGGTTGCCCACTAGAAAAAGTGCGCGATCATGGTAAACATTTTTTCAATAAAGCGGTAGAGTTCTTGCTCAAGAAATTCCTTGTGGCACACAGAAAGTTGACACCTGACTACCCACAAGCTAACGACTAGGCAGAAAGCATATAAAAAAACTTTATACACTATTCTCACCAAGACATTAGAAGCATTGAGGAGTGATTAGGTGTAAGATTCCTCCCTCTAGCTTTTGAGGTGTACAGGTGTAAGAACCTCCCCTTCTGATCTTGTAATTATTCCCCTCTTTGAAATAAAAGAAAGATTTTGTTTTACCCTGTTTTGACCTAGAGAGAGATAATCCAAAATTGAGATATTTTTGGATATAAAAATCCTCCTAGTGTCTAAAATGGTTTCCCCTGAAACAAAAATTCAAAAAGAACTTTCCAATGTGTATTTGAAATTAATTAAAAATAAGTATAAAGGACTTTAGCCTAAGGGTCTAGATTTTCAAAATTTTTTGGATTACGATCGAATTAAGGTTCCAATGGGCCAATAGGATCAATCCAAGTGTGGGGAGGAGATAAATCCAATTTATAAAAGAAAAATACCCAAAAATGAGTAAATGCCCACTTAAGATGAAGAGTTGACTAAGTACAAGGTTTATTAGTAAAAAACTATGAATATTACTAAAAAAAAGAGATACTTTGGGTATACTGATTCAATTTTGACACCTTGGTAAGGAGAAGGGGGCTCTTCAAGGAGGCGCCTGTTTCACATGTGTGGTGGAGTTTTAAACTCAAAAATATTGTGATATTTTTATCTCTCCTCTCTCCTAGATCAAACCAAATCAAAAGGGAGCCAAACTAGGTCCAAATCTTGTCCAAATTCATCCAAACTGAACCTGGAAAATTCTAGAAACTAGTTGGACCTGGTTAGAGGCCTCCCTCACCTATAAATAGATCCTTAGCCATTTGTAAAAATATATGAGAACTATACCATGCCAATATTATACTGAAATATTGATATTTTATATTATCCTCTACAAATTGGAGAGATTGGAGTTTCTCTCTCTCTTCAATCTTCCTTAGAGTCTTCATCAACATACCAAACCAATTGATTGGTTGGGGGCCTCTACTTTGATTAAAGAATCAAGCAATCTAGGAGGTAAAGTGTGGTTTATGGTCTTTTTATTTAAATCTCCAAATGTTTCTCTCTTCTCAACCCCTCTCAAGCTTGCAAAGCATTCAATTGAATGGCTTTTTAATACAATTGAAGTTCTTTAATGAATTGTAGTGATAAAACACATAAATTTTTATTTGTGCTTAAATTAAATATTTTTTTAAGGCATGTCTCTCTCTCTCCCCCAAAGAATGGTCATTCCTATGATCTATTCTATATTCAAATGAAAGCAATTCTCTAATCTAAACGTAATTTCTATGTTTGACAAATTAGAGGCCAAAAAGTGGCTTTTTAATGCTTTTATGCTATTTATTTATGGAAAAATTAGGAATTAAGTCCATAAATGGATAGTGATCCAATTAATGGTTATTCTATCATATGATATTACTAAACTTTATGTTTTCAAAATTGTTGAGAATTATCAGTAATAGCAGCGAAGCTATGGCAAAATTTTTGAAAAATTAACACATAAATCATTTTCATTCATAATATGAAAAGAGAACTTCCTACCATATTCTAGGATTAATCATCCTAGATCAATTGAATGATTCTCATTATAATCATGGAAAATTTGATTTTATGTTTATGCATAAATAGTTAATTAGGAAAAAGAGAAATTTCTAGTAACTCGTTTTTATGTTAAAAGAGTAATCCCCATGACAATGGAAATCCATGTATTCCAATGAAGTAAGAGAAAAATTGGGATGCTAAAATAATTTATATTTTATTTAAAAATTAAAGAAGAATTTTAGTTAAATTTATCTTTTTGCATAGATAAATTTAAATGATGAAAGAGGAATTTCCACCATATTGAAATTCAAATATTTAAATGAGAAAAGTGTAATTTTTAGCATATTGAAATTAATGGATATTTTATTTAAATTTAAAGATGAATTTTAGATAAATTTATTTTATCTATGAGAAATATTTAAATGGTAAAAGAGGAATTCCTATGACATTTAGAATTCCATCATTTAGATGGGGAAAGAGAAATTCCTAGCATATTGAAATTAATGGGTATTTTATTTAAATTCAAAGATAAATTTTAGATAAATTTATTTTATCTAGGAGAAATATTTAAATGGTAAAAGAGAAATTCCTATGACATTCGAAATTCCATCATTTAGATGGGAAAAGAGAAATTCCTAGCATATTGAATTAATGGGTATTTTATTATGAGAAATATTGATGAGATAAAAGAGAAATTCCCATGACATTGGAATGCAAAAAAAGAAGAATTCCCATGGTATTTGAGATCCAAGAAATTAAATGGAAAGAAGTGGAAATATGGGTAAAATAGATGTTTGTAAATCCCTTGAATTCTTTTATTCAAAAGAGGAATATTGAATATAATTCAATTAAGGAATTGAGAAGGAATATAGAAATATTCATTCGAGAAAAGGAACCTTTAATTAGGCCAAGCAATTGGTAGAAATTTAGAAAAAGTCCCATTATCAGAATCAAACTAGAAAAAGCTACTAAATGGGAATAGCATGTGAAATGGATGTGATAAGATGTAAATAGGATGCGATAAGATGTGAATGAATGTGATAAGATGTAAATAGGATGCGATAAAATATGAATGAATGTAATAAGATGAAAATAGAATGTGATAAGATGTGATGTAATGGAAATGGATGTGGGTGTATATGTGTAGGAATGGATGTGGATGTGTATGTGAAAGAATGGATGTGGATGTGTATGTGGAAGAATGGATGTGGATGTGTATGTGGAAGAATGGATATGGATGTGTATATGGAAGAATGGATGTGGATGTGTATGTGATAGAATGGATGTGGATGTGTATGCGAAAGGATGTGATGTCAATGTGAGTGAATGGATGAGATGTAATGTGATGTGAATCAATGATGTGAATCAGGATGTGAATGAATGAGATGTGATGTCATGTGAATCGGATGTAAATGAATGATATGGGATGTGAATGGATGAGATGTGATGTGATGTGAATTGGGATAAGAATGAATGAGATGAGATGTGAAATGAATGTGATGAGATGTGATGTAAATTGAGATAGATGTGAATGAATGACATGTGAATCGGGATAAGAATGAATGAGATGAGATGTGAAATGAATGTGATGTAAATTGAGATAGATGTGAATGAATGATATGTGATGTAAATGAATGAGGTGGATGAGATGTGATTAGGGATAAATAAGGAAAGATGTGATGTTATTGGATGATAATAGGAATACATATGAATTGGATATGGATTAAGTAATGTGGACATATGTGGAACAATGTGAAGGAAGAGAGTTCATTATAAAAACTGTATTTATGACCTGTTTTAAAATGACTGTTTTATGTCAATAATGCGGGGGAATCATTTTGATTGTCTTGTGAATGAGGTCGTGGAGACCTAACTGATAAAGTTGCAATAGCTAACGGAGAGTCAACGGAGGACGTCTCACGTAGCAAGGTCGACCGAGTTCTTGACCAGCCTCGGTTCGATTTAAATGGTGAGCTTCCGGTACGATGGATTGGGGACCAAGGAAGCGGCCTATGAGTGAAGCGCTAGGTGACCTGCGAAGGATCCTAGAGGGTGCTGACCATATGGTGCTCGAGCTCTGGGTCGCCGAAGATACCCACACGTGCATCGGGTAAGATATTGGAACAAGGAGTAAGAGTTGTTTTCTGAAACCGGGCATGGATCTGGTTGATTGACCTTGTTGGTCCTCAAAAACGGATGAGTCCATGGCTCTTTTATATGGATCTGTATGTTGATCTTGCTGATCTTCAACAGAGATTCCATCTTGATTTTTATAAGTGAATATATTGTCAGGTACTATGAGCTAGGAAATTATCGAAAAGGCCCTGAGGGACAGGTGGTGAGCGTTCTGGTTGCCAATGATGCCATAGGTACACCGATGAAGGGATGATTGGAAATTAGGATTCAACCGGATATTTTGGAGGATTATGATCAATGACACTATCGTTTCATTAAAAGATTATTTTAAAGACAGCTGAATCTGTGAAAAAAAGAAATTTCATATTGGGTGTGTAAGTGGTGTGACTAGTTTTAAATTTGCATGAATACCCGGGACAAAACCTAACCAAATTCCTAATTGGATCCTATCACTACAGTGGTTGGGGCGGTTGGCTAACCCATGGGACTAGATGGGGTTAGGCTGGACTGATGGATCCGTAAACGATAGATGAAGTAAATCACGGATAGTAATTGTTCTATGGAAAAAGAATCAATGGCTGTGCCTCTCGATGGGAGAAAAAGCATTGGTTTCTATGATCCAAGTGCAAGTTTCTTCCTTAATCTGACCAAGTGACTCAGAGGTTTGGTCAGATCAGTTTGGTCAGTAATGACCCTGACTACGTTAGAGTACAAATATCCTAGAGGAATCACCCGTGCTTTCCGGTAGGGGAAGTTTTTCCGAGTTTGATTTTTAAAGAACCAAGGGATTAGTATCTTGTCCGGATATCCGTGGGGTGGGCGAGGCCCCGAGTGAGGGATCCTGCCCCACGTAAGAAGTGCTATTTCCACTGCTAGCCCCCCCTGAATCCATTGCACGGAGGGGGCAGGGATCTTTCAGCTGGTATCAGAGGGAATTGACTAAAGTGGATCAACTGAAAAGCCAGAAATGTCAAAAATTTCTGAAGTAACATTAAAAGGTTATAATTGTGTGATAAAATTCATACAAATTGATATTCAGAATGAAGATTCATAAAATTGAAAGTAGGTCATCAGATGAAGTACCGCAATTGTATGGAAATCCCTAACTTGCTTGAGACCTAGTCATGATGATATTTACCTTATAATTCCAAGGACGGTAACTACCCGTATATACCAAGGGTATAACTACAGCTCTTTACGAGTAAATCTAAGACCTTGAAATTATAAGTGAAAATGCTATCCAGATGATGAATTCAAATGTGGTTGATATGATTTTAAAATTTTGGTTGAGAATTGATGAGTTGATTTGGGTTCTGATTGAAAAAAGATGATTCCTGAATTTTGGTTGAAAAGCGATCAGTTGAACAAAGCCACAATGAGGATGAATAGGATGAGTCCCTGTGATGATGTTCGTAACTGGAATGACGATAATGACTTCAGCAAATCACTACAAGATTAGTGGATTGTGTTGAGAGCTTGCTATTGTTAACACTTGACCTAGTGGATCCAGTTAAGGGATGACAAATTAAAAACTTGCATAACTGAAACTTCCATGGAGGAATGGTCAGATGGAATTTTCGGGCTGATGGACCATTATTGTGTTAAGAATATGAATGATATGTTCTAAATGAACTGTTATGTGATAATGAGTTCTATATAAGGGATCTTTATCCCATGATTCTGTAGAGAGCTGACCAATCTAAAGAACCCTAGAATAAATTGGATCTAAAGTCGGATTTGAATTGTAAATAAAAGGACTTAACAAGTATTTTCATATTGATAGGATCATGCATCGAGGTCGTCGTGGTAGGAATGATAACCCCCAACTCGATGAGCAAGAGCTCAACCTCGTTTTTTGTAAAACTCTTCATAGATCATAGCCTGGACCTTTCAAGGGTCAAGGGGAGAACTTGGGCGAGACTGTGGAGAAGTGGATTGAAGCAATGGAAGAGTACTTCGATGTCAACGAGTATAATGAGAAGAGAAAAATGGCTCTTGCAAGGCTGAAGATAGTAGAAACAGCCAGAGTAGCATGGAGAAACCACTGCGAGACAAACCGTGTGGATCGAAACACTCAGACATGGAATGATCTCAAAATTTACCTAAGGAAGAGATTTTGTCCTCCCAGCTTTTTCGAAACAAAGATGAACAAATTCTTAGAGTTAACCCAGGGGAGCAGAACTATTGAAGTATATCACCAAGCGTGCGCTCTCCTCCTCAAATACTTACCATCGCTGGATGAAGAACAGCTGATGGCCATGTTCATTCAGGGACTGAACAAGCCTTTGAATATCCTAGTGAAGAATGCCAAGCCATTCAAAAGGTTTTGAGCTCCAGAAGGTGATTCCAACCTTCCACTGTTTAAGAGATATAAGGGTCAAACCTAGGATATGGGAACTTCCAGAATGGAAGAAATGTCCTTTTCCCGGAACTCAATCCCTTGGAATTCAAGTTCAGAAGTTCCACCCTTGAACAAGGGAGTGAAATGCTATAACTGTCAAGGATTTGGACATTGCATTATGGATTGCCCTACTCCTTTTGGAATAAGGTTTTCAGGGTGAGAAAATCAAGGATCAAGATTCCAGACTCCAGCTCCTTCCTTCCAGAGTAATCAGGTTTCTTTTTGCCAAAATCAGAGAAATCCCGGAGGGTAGACCCTCTAAACAACCCGGAGTTTCAATCCAAAGTAATGCAAGACCTCCTCAGAATAGGGGAAGTCAAAGAGAGATGTTCCCAAATTGGCCGTCCACTTCCAAGGCAGTAATGCTGGAGGTGATTGAAGAAGAGGAAGAAGATGAAAGAGATCATACTCCACCTACGAGATGAGGACATCTCGCATATTTTAAGTGGAGTAGGATGTAAGATTCCTCCCTCCAACTTTTGAGGTTTATAGGTTTAAGAACCTCCCCTTCTGATCTTGTAATTATTCCTCTCTTTGAAATAAAGGAAAGATTCTGTTTTACCCTATTTTGACCTAGAGAGAGAAAATTTCTAGAGAGAGATAATCCAAAATTGAGATATTTTTGGATATAAAAATCCTCCTAGTGTCTAAAATGGTTTTCCCTGAAATAAAAATTCAAAAAGAACTTTTCAATGTGCATTTGGAATTTATTGAAAATAAGTATATTAAAGGACCTTAGCCTAAGGGTCTAGATTTTCAGAAATTTTTGGATTATGGTGGTCCAATTAAGGTTCCTATGGGCCAATAGGATCAATCCAAGTGTGGGGAGGAGATAAATCTACTTTATAAAAGAAAAATATCCAAAAATGAGTAAATACCCACTTAAGATGAAGAGTTGACTAAGTACAAGGTTTATTAGTAAAAAACTATGAATATTACTAAAAACAAATGATATATTTTGGGTATAATGATTCAATTTTGACACCTTGGTAGTAAGGAGAAGGGGGCTCTTCAAGGAGGCACCTATTTTACATGTGTGGTGGGGTTTTAAACTAAAAAATCTTGTGATATTTTTATCTCTCCTCTCTCCTGGATCAAACCAAATCAAAAGGGAGCCAAACTAGGTCTAAATCTTGTCCAAATTCAGTCAAACTGAACCTGGAAAATTCTAGAAACTAGTTGGACTTGGTTAGAGGCCTTCGTCACCTATAAATAGATCCTTAGCCCTTTGTAAAAATATATGAGAACTATACCATGCTAGTATTATACTAAAATACTGATATTTTCTATTATTCTCTACAAATTGTAGAATCTCTCTTCAATCTTCCTTGGAGTCTTCATCAACATACCAAACCAATTGATTGGTTCGAGGCCTCTACTTTGATTAAAGAACCAAGGAATCTAGGAGGTAAAGTGTGGTTTATGGTCTTTTATTTAAATCTCCAAATGTTTCTCTCTTCTCAACTCCTCTCAAGCTTGAGAAGCATTCAATTGAATGGCTTTTTAATACAATTGAAGTTCTTTAATGAATTGTAGTGATAAAACACATAAATTTTCATTCATGCTTACATTAAATGTTTTTTTAAAGGCATGTCTCTCTCTCCCCCAAAGAATGGTCATTCCTATGACCTATTCTATATTCAAATGATGCTTCTCATAAAGTAATTCTCTAATCTGAAAGTAATTTCTATGTTTGACAAATTAGAGGACAAAAAAGTGACTTTTTAATGCTTTTATGCTATTTATATATAGAAAAATTAGGAATCAAGTCCATAATTGGATAGTGATCCAATTAATGGTTATTCTATCATATGATATTACTAAACTTTATATTTTTAAAATTATTGAGAATTTTCAGTAATAGCAGTGAAGCTATGGTAAAATTTTTAAAAAATTAACACATAAATAATTTTCATTCATAATATGAAAAGAGGACTTCCTACCATATTCTAGGATTAATCATCCTAGATCAATTGAATGATTCTCATTATAATTATGAAAAAATTGATTTTATGTTTATGTATAAATAGTTAATTTGGAAAAAGAGAAATTTTTAGTAATTCATTTTTATGCCACGAGACAATGGAAATCCATGTATTCCAATGAAGTAAGAGAAAAATTGGGATGCTAAAATAATGTATATTTTATTTAAAAATTAAAGAGGATTTTTAGTTAAATTTATCTTTTTGCATAGATAAACTTAAATGATGAAAGAGGAATTCCCACCATATTGGAATTCAAATATTTAAATGAGAAAAGTGTAATTTTTATTATACTGAAATTAATGGATATTTTATTTAAATTCAAAGATAAATTTTAGATAAATTTATTTTATCTATGAGAAATATTTAAATGGTAAAAGAGGAATTCCTATGACATTTGGAATTCCATCATTTAGATGGGAAAAGAGAAATTCCTAGCATATTGAAATTAATGGATATTTTATTTAAATTCAAAGATGAATTTTAGATAAATGTATTTTTATCTAGGAGAAATATTTAAATGGTAAAAAAGGAATTCCTATGACATTTGGAATTCCATCATTTAGATGGTAAAAGAGAAATTCCTAGCATATTGAATTAATGGGTATTTTATTTATGAGAAATATTATTGATAAAAGAGAAATTTCCATGACATTGGAATGCAAATAATTAAATGTAAAATAGAAGAATTTCCATGGTATTTGAGATCGAAGAAATTGGGATGCTAAAATAATGTATATTTTATTTAAAAATTAAAGAGGATTTTTAGTTAAATTTATCTTTTTGCATAGATAAACTTAAATGATGAAAGAGGAATTCCCACCATATTGGAATTCAAATATTTAAATGAGAAAAGTGTAATTTTTATTATACTGAAATTAATGGATATTTTATTTAAATTCAAAGATAAATTTTAGATAAATTTATTTTATCTATGAGAAATATTTAAATGGTAAAAGAGGAATTCCTATGACATTTGGAATTCCATCATTTAGATGGGAAAAGAGAAATTCCTAGCATATTGAAATTAATGGATATTTTATTTAAATTCAAAGATGAATTTTAGATAAATGTATTTTTATCTAGGAGAAATATTTAAATGGTAAAAAAGGAATTCCTATGACATTTGGAATTCCATCATTTAGATGGTAAAAGAGAAATTCCTAGCATATTGAATTAATGGGTATTTTATTTATGAGAAATATTATTGATAAAAGAGAAATTTCCATGACATTGGAATGCAAATAATTAAATGTAAAATAGAAGAATTTCCATGGTATTTGAGATCGAAGAAATTGGAAAGAAGTGGAAATATGGGTAAAATAGATGTTTGTAAATCCCATGAATTCTTTTATTCAAAAGAGGAATATTGAATATAATTCAATTAAGGAATTGAGAAGGAATCGAGAAAAGGAACCTTTAATTAGGCCAAGCAATTGGTAGAAATTTAGAAAAAGTCCCATTATCGGAATCAAACTAGAAAAAGCTACTAAATGGGAATAGCATGTGAAATGGATGTGATAAGATGTAAATAGGATGCGATAAGATGTGAATGGATGTGATAAGATGTAAATAGGATGCGATAAGATGTGATAAGATGTAAATAGGATGCGATAAGATGTGAATGGATGTGATAAGATGTGAATGGATGTGATAAGATGTAAATAAGATGCGATAAGATGTGAATGGATGTAATAAGATGAAAATAGAATGTGATAAGATGTGATGTAATGGAAATGGATGTGGGTGTGTATGTGGAAGAATGGATGTGGATGTGTATGTGAAAGATAGAATGTGGATGTGTATGTGGAAGAATGGATACTTCCGCTGCTAGCACCCCCGAATCGTTGCACGGAGGGGGCAGGGATCTTTCAGCTGGTATCAGAGCGAATTGACTAAAGTGGATCAACTGAAAAGCCAAAAATGTCTAAAATTTCTGAAGTAATAGTAAAAGGTTGTAATTGTGTGATAAAATTCATACAAATTGATTATCAGAATGAAGATTCATAAAATTGAAAGTAGGTCTTCAGGTGAAGTACCGCAATTGTATGGAAATCGCTGACTTGCTTGTGGCCTAGTCATGATGGTATTTACCTTATAATTCCAAGGATCGTGACTACCCGTATATACCGAGGGTATATACGGGTAAATCTAAGACCTTGAAATTATAAGTAAAAATGCTATCCAGATGATGAATTCGAATGTGGTTGATATGATTTGAAAATTCTGGTTGAGAATTGATGAGTTGATTTGGATTCTGATTGAAAAAAGATGATTCCTGAATTTTGGCTGAAAAGCAATCAGTTGAACAAAGCCACAATGAGGATGAATGGGATAAGTCCCTGTGATGATGTTCATAACTGGAATGACGATAATGACTTCAGCAAATCACTACGAGATTAGTGGATTGTGTTGACAGATTGCTACTGCTAAGAATTGACCTAGTGGATCCACTTGACCTAGTGGATCCAGTTAAGGGATGACAAATTAAGGGATGACAAATCACTACGAGATTAGTGGATTGTGTTGACAGATTGCTACTGCTAAGAATTGACCTAGTGGATCCACTTGACCTAGTGGATCCACTTGACCTAGTGGATCCAGTTAAGGGATGACAAATTAAAAACCTACATAACTGAAACTTCCATGGAGGAATGTTCAAATGGAATTTTCAGGCTAATGGACCATTATTGTGTTAAGAATATGAATGATATGTTCTAAATGAATTGTTATTTGATAATGAGTTCTATATAAGGGATCTTTATCCCATGATTCTGTAGAGCTGACCAATCTAAAGAACCCCATAATCAGTTGGATCTAAAGTCGGATTTGAATTGTAAATAAAAGGACTTAACAAGAATTTTCGTATTGATAGGATCATGGATCGAGGTCGTTGTTGTTGTAGGAATGATAACCCCCAACTCGATGAGGAAGAGCTCGACTTGGATGTTCGTAAAACTCTTCATAGATCGTAGCCTAGACCTTTCAAGGGTGAAGGGAAAAACTTGGGTGAGACTGTGGAGAAGTGGATCGAAGCAATAGAAGAGTACTTCGATGTCATGGGGTACAATGAGAAGAGCAAAATGGCTCTTGCAAGGCTGAAGATAGTAGAAACAACCAGAGTAGCATGGAGAAACCACTGCGAGACAAACCGTGTGGATCGAAACACTCAGACATGGAATGATCTCAAAATTTAGCCAAGGAAGAGATTCTATCCTCACGGCTTTTTGGAAACAGCCACGTTCATTCGAGGACTGAACGAACCTTTGAATATCCTAGTGAAGAATGCCAAGCCAGTTTCCATGGCCAAAGCAGTGCGGATGGCAAAGGATTTCGCCAAGGCCTTTGATGTCAAGGTCCCACCCAAAGTAATGCAAGACCTCTGCCTTAGAATAGGGGAAGTCAAAGAGAGATGTTCTCGAATCGGCCGTCCACTTCCAAGGCAGTAACGCTGGAAGTGATTGAAGAAGAAGAAGAAGATGAAAGAGATCATACTCCACCTACGAGATGAGGACATCTCGCGTTTTTTAAGTGGGGTAGGATGTAAGATTCATCCCTCCAGCTTTTGAGGTTTACAGGTGTAAGAACCTCCCCTTCTGATCTTGTAATTATTCCCCTCTTTGAAATAAAAGAAAGATTCTGTTTTATCCTATTTTGACCTAGAGAGAGAAAATGTCTAGAGAGAGGTAATCCAAAATCGAGATATTTTTGGATATAAAAATCCTCCTAGTGTCTAAAATGGTTTCCCCTGAAATAGAAATTCAAAAAGAACTTTCCAATGTGCATTTGGAATTAATTGGAAATAAGTATAAAGGACTTTAGCCTAAGGGTCTAGATTTTCAGAAAATTTTGGATTATGGTCCAATTAAGGTTCCTATGGGCCAATAGGATCAATCCAAGGGTGGGGACGAGATATATCCAATTTAAAAAATAAAAAATACCAAAAAATGAGTAAATGTCCACTTAAGATGAAGAGTTGACTAAGTACAAGGTTTATTAGTAAAAAACTATGAATATTACTTAAAGAAATGAGATATTTTGGGTATACTGATTCAATTTTGACACCTTGGTAAGGAGAAGGGGGCTCTTCAAGGAGACGCCTATTTCACATGTGTGGTGGAGTTTTAAACTCAAAAATATTGTGATATTTTTATCTCTCCTCTCTCCTGGATCAAACCAAATCAAAAGGGAGCCAATCTCCTCTCTCCTCTCTCCTGGATCAAACCAAATCAAAAGGGAGCCAATCTTGTCCAAATTCAGCCAAACTAAACCTGGAAAATTCTAGAAACTAGTTGGACTTGATTAGAGGCCTCCCTCACCTATAAATAGATCCTTAGCCCTTTGTAAAAATATATGAGAACCATACCATGCCAGTATTATACTCAAATAATGATATTTTCTATTATCCTTTACAAATTGGAGAGATTGGAGTTTCTCTCTCTCTCTTCAATCTTCCTTGGAGTCTTCTTCAACATACCAAACCAATTGATTGGTTGGGGGGCTCTACTTTCATTAAACAATCAAGCAATCTAGGAGGTAAAGTGTGGTTTATGGTCTTTTTTTCAAAATCTCCAAATGTTTCTCTCTTCTCAACCCCTCTCAAGCTTGAGAAGAATTCAATTGAATGGCTTTTTAATACAATTGAAGTTCTTTAATGAATTGTAGTGATAAAACACATAAATTTCCATTTATGCTTAAATTAAATGTTTTTTTAAAGGCATGTCTCTCTCTCCCCCAAAGAATGGTCATTCCTATGACCTGTTCTATATTCAAATGATGCTTCTCATGAAGCAATTCTCTAATCTGAAAGTAATTTCTATGTTTGACAAATTAGAGGTAAAAAAAGTGGCTTTTTAATGCTTTTACGCTATTTATTCATGGAAAAATTAGGAATCAAGTCCATAATTGGATAGTGATCCAATTAATGGTTATTCTATCATATGATATTACTTAACTTTATGTTTTCAAAATTATTAAGAATTATGAGTAATAGCAGCGAAGCTATGGCAAAATTTCTAAAAAATTAACACATAAATCATTTTCATTCATAATTTTTATGTTAAAAGAGTAATCCCCGTGACAATGAAAATCCAAGTATTTTAATGAAGTAAGAGAAAAATTGGGATGCTATATAATGTGTATTTTATTTAAAAATTAAAGAAGAATTTTAGTTAAATTTATCTTTTTGCATAGATAAATTTAGATGATGAAAGAGAAATTTCCACCATATTGGAATTCAAATATTTAAATGAGGAAAATGTAATTTTTAGCATATTGAAATTAATGTGTA
This sequence comes from Cibotium barometz, assembly GCF_041138505.1. Classification (NCBI taxonomy): domain Eukaryota; kingdom Viridiplantae; phylum Streptophyta; class Polypodiopsida; order Cyatheales; family Cibotiaceae; genus Cibotium; species Cibotium barometz. Next base: position 12,365,691 of record NC_141097.1, on the reverse strand, counting down.
TTTTATTTAAATTCAAAGATAAATTTTAGATAAATTTATTTTATCTATGAGAAATATTTAAATGGTAAAAGAGGAATTCCTATGACATTTGGAATTCCATCATTTAGATGGGAAAAGAGAAATTCTTAGCATATTGAAATTAATGGGTATTTTATTTAAATTCAAAGATGAATTTTAGATAAATTTATTTTATCTATGAGAAATATTTAAATGGTAAAAGATGAATTCATATGACATTTAGAATTCCATCATTTAGATAGGAAAAGAGAAATTCCTAGCATATTGAATTAATGGGTATTTTATTATGAGAAATATTGATGATAAAAGAGAAATTCTCATGACATTGGAATGCAAATAATTAAATGTAAAAAAGAAGAATTCCCATGGTATTTGAGATCCAAGAAATTAAATGAAAATAAGAGGATTTTTTAATATAATTCAATTTATGATTATTTATCAAAAGTGAAAATATGGGTAGAATTGATTTATGTAAATCCCATGAATTATTTTATTCAGAAGAGGAATATTGAATATAATTCAACTAAGGAATTGAGAAGGAATATAGAAATAGTCGTTCGAGAAAAGGAACCTTTAATTAGGCCAACCAATTGGTAGAAATTTAGAAAAAGTTCCATGATCGGAATCAAACTAGAAAAAGCTACTAAATGGGAATAGCATGTGAAATGGATGTGATAAGATGTAAATAGGATGCGATAAGATGTGAATGAATGTGATAAGATGTAAATAGGATGCGATAAGATGTGAATGTATGTAATAAGATGAAAATAGAATGTGATAAGATGTGATGTAATGGAAATGGATGTGGGTGTGTATGTGGAAGAATGGATGTGGATGTGTATGTGACACAATGGATATGGATGTGTATGTGGAAGAATGGATATGGATGTGTATGTGGAATAATGGATGTGGTTGTGTATGTGAAAGAATGGATGTGGATGTGTATGCGAAAGGATGTGATGTCAATGTGAGTGAATGGATGAGATGTAATGTGATGTGAATCAGGATGTGAATGAATGAGATGTGATGTCACGTGAATCGGATGTGAATGAATGAGATGTGATGTCATGTGAATCGGATGTAAATGAATGATATGGGATGTGAATGGATGAGATGTGATGTGATGTGAATCGGGATAAGAATGAACGAGATGAGATGTGAAATGAATGTTATGAGATGTGATGTAAATTGAGATAGATGTGAATGAATGATATGTGAATTGGGATAAGAATGAATGAGATGAGATGTGAAATGAATGTGATGAGATGTGATGTAAATTGAGATAGATGTGATGTAAATTGAAATAGATGTGATGTAAATTGAGATAGATGTGAATGAATGATATGTGATGTAAATGAATGAGGTGGATGAGATGTGATGAGGATAAATGAGGAAATATGTGATGTGATTGGATGAGAATAGGAATACATATGAATTGGATATGGATTAAGTAATGTGGACATATGTGGAACAATGTGAAAGACGAGAGTTCATTATAGAAACTGTGTTTATGACCTGCTTTAAAATGACTGTTTTATGTCAATAATGAGGTGGAAGCATTTTGATCGTCTTGTGAATGAGGTCGTGGAGACCTCACTGATAAAGTTGCAATAGCTGACACAGAGGCAATGGAGGATGTCTCACGTAGCAAGGTCGCGGCCGAGGTCTTGACCAGCCTCGGTTCGATTGAAATGGTGAGCTTCCGGTACGGTGGATGAGGGACCAAGGAAGTGGCCTATGAGTGAAGCGCTAGGTGACCTGCGAAGGATCCTAGAGGGTGCTGACCAAATGGTGCTCGGGCTCTGGGTCGCCGAAGATACCATGTATGTCGGGTAAGGTATTGGAACAAGGAGTAAGAGTTGTTTTCTGAAACCGGGCATGGATCTAGTTGATTGACCTTGCTGGTCCTCAATGGATGAGTCCATGGCTCTTTTATATGGATATGTTGCTTGATCTTGCCGATCTTCAATGGAGATTCCATGTTGATTTTTATAAGTGAATATATTGTCGGGTACTATGAGCTAGGAACTATCGAAAAGGCCCCTAAGGGACAAGTGGTGAGCATTCCGGTTGCCAATGATGCCATAGGTACACCGATGAAGAAATGATTGGAAATTAGGATTCAACTGGATATTTTGGAGGTTTATGATCAGTGACACTATGGTTTCATTAAATGATTGTTTTAAAGACAGCTGAATCTATGAAAAAAAGCAATTTCATATTGGATGTGTAAGTGGTGTGACTTGTTTTAAATTTGCATGAATATCCGGCTAGGGGGCCCGGAAACTCTTTTCCCTGGTACCCGGGACAAAACCTAACCAAATTCCTAATTGGATCCCATCACTACAGTGGTTGGGCGATTGGCTAACCCATGGGACTGGATGAGGCTAGGCTGGATTGATGGATCCGTAAAATGAGACTCAATTCTGTTATAGTACGATAGATGAAGTAAATCTCGGATAGTAATTGTTCTATGGAAAAAGAATCAACGGTTGTGCCTCTCGATGGGGAAAAAAGCGTTGGTTTCTATGATCCAAGTGCATTTTTCTTCCTTGATCTGACCAAGTGACTCATAGGTTTGGTCAAATCAGTTTGGTCAGTAATGACCCTGACTACGTTAGAGTACAAATATCCTAGAGGAATCGCCCGTGCTTTCCGGTAGGGGAAGTTTTTCCGAGTTTGGTTTTTAAAGAACCAAGGGATTAGTATCTTGTCCGGATATCTGTGGGCGAGGCCCCGAGTGAGGGATCCTGTCTCGTGCAAGAAGTGCTACTTCCGCTACTGCTAGCATCCTCGAATCCATTACACGGAGGGGGCAGGAATCTTTCAACTAGTATCAAAGTGAATTGACTAAAGTGGATTGACTGAAAAGCCAAAAATGTCAAAAAAATTTTGAAGTAACAATAAAAGGTTGTAATTGTGTGATAAAATTCATACAAATTGATATTAAGAATGAAGATTCATAAAATTGAAAGTAGGTCTTCAGATGAAGTACCACAATTGTATGGAAATCCCTGACTTGCTTGAGGCCTAGTCATGATGGTATTTACCTTATAATTCCAAGGACTGTGACTACCCGTATATACCAAGGGTATAAACTACAACTCTTTACTGGCAGTATATACGAGTAAATCTAAGACCTTGAAATTATAAATAAAAATGCTATCCAGATGATGAATTCGAATGTGGTTGATATGATTTTAAAATTCTAGTTGAGAATTGATGAGTTGATTTGGATTCTGATTGAAAAAAAATGATTCCTGAATTTTGGTTGAAAAGCAATCAGTTGTACAAAGCCACAATGAGGATGAATGGGATGAGTCCCTGTGATGATGTTCGTAACTGGAATGACGATAATGACTTCAGCAAGATTAGTGGATTGTGTTGACAGATTGCTACTGTTAACACTTGACCTAGTGGATCCAGTTAAGGGATGACAAATTAAAAACCTACATAACTGAAACTTCCATGGAGGAATGTTTAGATGGAATTTTTGGGCTGATGGACCATTATTGTGTTAAGAATATGAATGATATGTTCTGAATAAATTGTTATCTGCTGATAATGAGTTCTATATAAGGGATATTTATCCCATAATTCTGTAAAGAGCTGACCAATCTAAAGAACCCCATAATCAGCTGGATCTAAAGTCGGATTTGAATTGTTATCTGATAATGAGTTCTATATAAGGGATCTTTATCCCATAATTCTGTAGAGAGCTGACCAATCTAAAGAACCCCATAATCAATTGGATCTAAAGTCGGATTTGAATTGTAAATAAAAGGACTTAACAAGAATTTTCGTATTGATAGGATCATGGATCAAGGTCGTCGTGGTAGGAATGATAACCCCCAACTCGATGAGGAAGAGCTCGACTTGGATGTTCGTAAAACTCTTCATAGATCGTAGCCTGGACCTTTCAAGGGTGAAGGGGAAAACTTGGGCGAGACTATGTAGAAGTGGATCGAAACAATGGAGGAGTACTTCGATGTCACCGGGTACAATGAGAAGAGCAAAATGGCTCTTGCAAGGCTGAAAATAGTAGAGACAACCAGAGTAGCATGGAGAAACCACTGCGAGACAAACCGTGTGGATCGAAACACTCAGACATGGAATGATCTCAAAATTCACCTAAGGAAGAGATTTTGTCATCCCGGCTTTTTGGAAACAAAGATGAATGAATTCTTAGAGTTAACCCAGGGAAGCAGAACTATTGAAGTATATCACCAAGCGTTCACTCTCCTTCGCCACCGCTGGTGGATGAAGAACAACTGATGGCCACGTTCATTCGGGGACTGAACAAACCTTTGAATATCCTAGTGAAGAATGCCAAGCCAGTTTCGATGGCCGAAGCAGTGCGGATGGCGAAGGATTTCGCCAAGGCCTTTGATGTCAAGGTCCTGCCGTCAAAGCCAACACCATCACCTTTCAAAAGGTTTTTAGCTCCAGAAGGTGATTCCAACCTTCCACCGTCTAAGAGATATAAGGGTCAAGCCCAGGATATGGGAAGTTCCAGAATGGAAGAAATGTCCTTTTCCCGGAACTCAATCCCTTGGAATTCAACTTCAAAAGCTCCACCCTTGAACAAGGGAGTGAAATGCTATAACTGTCAAGGATTTGGATATCACATTATGGATTGCCCTACTCCTTTTGGAAAAAGGTTTTGAGGGCAGGAAAATCAGGGATCAAGATTCCAGACTCCAGCTCCTTCCTTCCAAAGTAATCACGTTTCTTTCTGCCAAAATCAGCAAAATCCCAGAGGCAGACCCTCTAACCAACCGGCAGTTTGAATCCAAAGTAATGCAAGACCTCCGCCTCAGAATAGGGGAAGTCAAAGAGAGATTGAAGAAGAGGAAGAAGATGAAAGAGATCATACTCCACCTACGAGATGAGGACATCTCGCGTTTTTTAAGTGGGGTAGAATGTAAGATTCCTCCCTCCTAATTTTGAGGTTTATAGGTGTAACAACCTCCCCTTGTGATCTTGTAATTATTCCCCTCTTTGAAATAAAAGAAAGATTCTGTTTCACCCTATTTTGACCTAGAGAGAGAAAATGTCTAAAGAGAGGTTATCCAAAATTGAGATATTTTTGGATATAAAAATCCTCCTAGTGTCTAAAATGGTTTCCCCTGAAACAAAAATTTAAAAAGAACTTTCCAATGTGCATTTGGAATTAATTGGAAATAAGTATAAAGGACTTTAGCCTAAGGGTCTAGATTTTGAGAAATTTTTGGATTATGGTTGAATTAAGGTTCCAATGGGCCAATAGGATCAATCCAAGTGTGGGGAGGAGATAAATCCAATTTATAAAAGAAAAATACCCAAAAATGAGTAAATGCCCACTTAAGATGAAGAGTTGACTAAGTACAAGGTTTATTAGTAAAAAACTATGAATATTACTAAAAAAATGAGATATTTGGTAAGGAGAAGAGGGCTCTTCAAGGAGGCGCCTGTTTCACATGTGTGGTGGAGTTTTAAACTCAAAAATATTGTGATATTTTTATCTCTCCTCTCTCCTAGATCAAACCAAATCAAAAGGGAGCCAAACTAGGTCCAAATCTTGTCCAAATTCAGCCAAACTGAACCTGGAAAATTCTAGAAACTAGTTGGACATGGTTAGAGGCCTCCCTTACCTATAAATAGATCCTTAGCCCTTTGTAAAAATATATGAGAACTATACCATGCCAGTATTATATTGAAATAATGATATTTTCTATTATCCTCTACAAATTGGAGAGATTGGAGTTTCTCTCTCTCTTCAATCTTCCTTGGAGTCTTCATCAACATACCAAACCAATTGATTGGTTCGAGGCCTCTACTTCGATTAAAGAATCAAGCAATCTAGGAGGTACAGTGTGGTTTGTGGTCTTTTTTTTTTAAATCTCCAAATGTTTCTTTCGTCTCAACCCCTCTCAGGCTTGAGAAGCATTCAATTGAATGGCTTTTTAATACAATTGAAGTTCTTTAATGAATTGTAGTGATAAAACACATAAATTTCCATTTATGCTTAAATTAAATGTTTTTTTAAAGGCATGTCTCTCTCTCCCCCAAAGAATGGTCATCCCTTTGACCTATTCTATATTAAAATGATACTTCTCATGAAGCATATCTCTAATCTCAAAGTAATTTCTATGTTTGACAAATTAGAGGCCAAAAAAGTGGCTTTTTAATGCTTTTATGCTATTTATTTATGGAGAAATTAGGAATCACATCCATAATTGGATAGTGATCCAATTAATGGTTATTCTATCATATGATATTACTAAACTTTATGTTTTGAAAATTATTGAGAATTATCAGTAATAGCGCAAAGCTATGGCAAAATTTTTGAAAAATTAACACATAAATCATTTTCATTCATTATATGAAAAGAGGACTTCCTACCATATTCTAGGATTAATCATCCTAGATCAATTGAATGATTGTCATTATAATCATGGAAAATTTGATTTTATGTTTATGCATAAATAGTTAATTAGGAAAAAGAGAAATTTCTAGTAATTCATTTTTATGTTCAAAAAGTAATCCCCGCGTGACAATGGAAATCCATGTATTCCAATGAAGTAAGATAAAAATTGGGATGCTAAAATAATTTATATTTTATTTAAGAATTAAAGAAGAATTTAAGTTAAATTTATCTTTTTGCATAGATAAATTTAAATGATGAAAGAGGAATTCCCACCATATTGGAATTCAAATATTTAAATGAGGAAAGTGTAATTTTTAGTATATTGAAATTAATGGATATTTTATTTAAATTCAAAGATAAATTTTAGATAAATTTATTTTATCTATGAGAAATATTTAAATGGTAAAAGAGGAATTCCTATGACATTTGGAATTCCATCATTTAGATGGGAAAAGAGAAATTCCTAGCATATTGAAATTAATGGGTATTTTATTTATAATTCAAAGATGAATTTTAGATAAATTTATTTTATCTATAAGAAATATTTTAATGGTAAAAGAGGAACTCCTATGATATTTGGAATTCCATCATTTAGATGGGAAAAGAGAAATTCCTAGCATATTGAATTAATGGGTATTTTATTATGAGAAATATTGATGATAAAAGAGAAATTTCCATGACATTGGAATGCAAATAATTAAATGCAAAAAAGAAGAATTCCCATGGTATTTGAGATCCAAGAAATTAAATGGAAAGAAGAGGAATTTTTAGTATAATTCAATTTATGATTATTTATCAAAAGTGAAAATATGGGTAGAATTGATTTCCGTAAATCCCATGAATTATTTTATTCAAAAGAGGAATATTGAATATAATTCAATTAAGGAATTGAGAAGGAATATAGAAATAGTCGTTCGAGAAAAGGAACCTTTAATTAGGCTAAGCAATTGGTAGAAATTTAGAAAAAGTCCCATTATCGGAATCAAACTAGAAAAAGCTACTAAATGGGAATAACATGTGAAATGGATGTGATAAGGTGTAAATAGGATGCGATAAGATGTGAATGGATGTGATAACATGTAAATAGGATGCGATAAGATGTGAATGGATGTAATAAGATGAAAATAGAATGTGATAAGATGTCTAATGGAAATGGATGTGGGTGTGTATGTGGAAGAATGGATATGGATAAGATGAAAATAGAATGTAATAAGATGAAAATAGAATGTGATAAGATGTCTAATGGAAATGGATGTGGGTGTGTATGTGGAAGAATGGATATGGATGTGTATGTGAAAGGATGGATGTGGATGTGTATGCGAAAGGATGTGATGTCAATGTGAGTGAATGGATGAGATGTATTGTGATGTGAATCAGGATGTGGATGAAGGAGATGTGATGTCATGTGAATCGGATGTAATGAATGATATGGGATGTGAATGGATGAGATGTGATGTGATGTGAATCGGGATAAGAATGAATGAGATGAGATGTGAAATGAATGTGATGAGATGTGATGTAAATTGAGATAGATGTGAATGAATGATATGTGAATTGGGATAAGAATGAATGAGATGAGATGTGAAATGAATGTGATGAGATGTGATGTAAATTGAGATAGATGTGAATGAATGATATGTGATGTAAATGAATAAGGTGGATGAGATGTGATGAGGATAAATGAGGAAAGATGTGATGTGGTTGGATGAGAATAGGAATACATATGAATTGGATATGGATTAAGTAATGTGGACATATGTGGAACACTGTGAAAGACGAGAGTTCATTATAGAAACTGTATTTATGACCTGTTTTAAAATGACCGTTTTATGTCAATAATGCGGGGGAAGCATTTTGATTGTCTTGTGAATGAGGTCGTGGAGACCTCACTGATAAAGTTGCAACAGCTAACGAAGAGTCAACGGAGGACGTCTCACGTAGCAAGGTCGGCCGAGGTCTTGACCAACCTCGGTTCGATTGAAATGGTGAGCTTTCGGTACGGTGGATGAGGGAGAAAGTGGCCTATGAGTGAAGCACTAGGTGACGAAGGATCCCAGAGGGTGTTGACCATACGGTGCTTGGGCTCTGGGTCACCGAAGATACCCACACGTGCATCGGGTAAGATATTAGAACAAAAAGTAAGAGTTGTTTTCTAAAATCGAGCATGGATTTGGTTGATTGACCTTGCTGGTCCTCAACGGATGAGTCTATGGCTCTTTTATATGGATCTGTTGGTTGATCTTGCTGATCTTCAACGGAGATTCCATCTTGATTTTTATAAGTGAATATATTGTCGGGTACTATGAGCTAGGAACTATCGAAAAGGCCCCTGAGGGATAGGTGGTGAGCGTTCCGGTTGCCAATGATGCCATAGGTACACCGATAAGAGAATGATTGGAAATTAGGATTCAACCAGATATTTTGGTGGAGGATTATGATTAGTGACACTATGGTTTCATTAAATGATTGTTTTAAAGACAGCTGAATCTGTGAAAAAAAGCAATTTCATATGGGGTGTGTAAGTGGTGTGACTAGTTTATAATTTGCATGAATATCCGGCTAGGGAGCCTGGGAACTCTTTTCCCTGGTACCTGGGACAAAACCTAACCAAATTCCTAATTGGATCCCATCACTATAGCGGTTGGGTGGTTGGCTAACCCATGGGACTGGATGGGGTTAGGCTGGACTGATGGATCCGTAAAATGAGACTCAATTCTATTATAGTACGATAGATGAAGTAAATCTCGGATAGTAATTGTTCTATGGAAAAAGAATCAATGGCCGTGTCTCTCGATGGGGGAAAAAAGCGTTGGTTTCTATGATCCAAGTGCAAGTTTCTTCCTTGATCTGACCAAGTGACTCACAGGTTCGGTCGGATCAGTTTGGTCAGTAATGACCCTGACTATACTAGAGTACAAATAACCTAGAGGAATCGCCCGTGCTTTCCGGTAGGGGGAAGTATTTCTGAGTTTGGTTTTTGAAGAACCAAGGGATTAGTATCTTGTTTGGATATCCGTGGTGGGCGAGGCCCCCAGTGAGGGATCCTGCTCCATGCAAGAAGTGCTACTTTTGCTGCTAGCACCCCCGAATCCGTTGCGCGGAGGGGGCAGGGATCTTTCAGCTAGTATCAGAGAAAATTTACTAAAGTGGATCAATTGAAAAGCCAAAAATGTCAAAAAATTTCTCAAGTAACAGTAAAAGGTTGTAATTGTGTGTGATAAAATTCATACAAATTGATATTCAGAATGAAGATTCATAAAATTGAAAGTAGGTCTTCAAATGAAGTACCGCAATTGTATGGAAATCCCTGACTTGCTTGAGGCCTAGTCATGATGGTATTTACCTTATAATTCCAAGGACCATGACTACCCGTATATACCGAGGGTATAACTACAGCTCTTTACTGGCAGTATATACGAGTAAATCTAAGACCTTGAAATTATAATTAAACAAATGATGAATTCCAATGTGGTTGATATGATTTTAAAATTCTGGTTGAGAATTGATGAGTTGATTTGGATTCTGATTAAAAAAAGATGATTCCTGAATTTTGGTTGAAAAGCGACCAGTTGAACAAAGCCACAATGAGGATGAATTGGACGAGTCCCTGTGATGATGTTCGTAACTGGAATGACGATAATGACTTAAGCAAATCACTACAAGATTAGTGGATTGTGTTGACAGATTGCTATTGTTAACACTTGACCTAGTGGATCCAGTTAAGGGATGACAAATTAAAAACCTGCATAACCGAAACTTCCATGGAGGAATGTTCAGATGGAATTTTCAGGCTGATGGACCATTATTATGTTAAGAATATGAATGATATGTTCTGAATGAATTGTTATGTGATAATGAGTTTCATATAAGGGATCTTTATCCCATGATTCTATAGAGAGCTGACCAATCTAAAGAACCCCATAATCAGTTGGATTTAAAGTCGGATTTGAATTGTAAATCAAAGGACTTAACAAGAATTTTCATATTGATAGGATCATGGATCGAGCTCGTCGTGGTAGGAATGATAACCCCCAACTCGATGAGGAAGAGCTCGACTTGGACGTTCATAAAACTCTTCATAGATCGTAGCATGGACCTTTCAAGGGTGAAGGGGAAAACTTGGGCGAGACTGTGGAGAAGTGGATCGAAGCAATGGAAGAGTACTTCGATGTCACCGGGTACAATGAGAAGAGCAAAATGGCTCGTGCAAGGCTGAAGATAGTAGAAAGAGCCAGAGTAGCATGGAGAAACCACTACGAGACAAACCATGTGGATCGAAACACTCAGACATGGAATGATCTCAAAATTTACCTAAGGAAGAGATTCTGTCCTTCCGGCTTTTTGGAAACAAAGATGAACGAATTCTTAGAGTTAACCCAGGGGAGCAAAACTATTGAATTATATCACCAAGCGTTCACTCTCCTCCTCAAATACTCTCCTCAAATATTCGCCACCGCTGGATGAAGAACAGCTGATGGCCATGTTCATTCGGGGACTGAACGAACCTTTGAATATCCTAGTGAAGAATGCCAAGCCAGTTTCCATGGCCAAAGTAGTGCAGATGGCGAAGGATTTCGCCAAGGCCTTTGATGTCAAGGTCCCGCCGAAGCCAGCACCATCACCTTTCAAAAGGTTTTTAGCTCCAGAAGGTGATTCCAACCTTCCATCGTCTAAGAGATATAAGGGTCAAGCCCAGGATATGGAAAGTTCTAGAATGGAAGAAATGTCCTTTTCCCGGAACTCAATCCCTTGGAATTCTTCAGAAGCTCCACCCTTGAACAAGGGAGTGAAATGCTATAACTGTCAAGGATTTGGACATCGCATTATGGATTGCCCTACTCCTTTTGGAACAAGGTTTTCAGGGCGAGAAAATCAGGGATCAAGATTCCAGACTCCAGCTCCTTCCTTCCAGAGTAATCAAGTTTCTTTCCACCAAAATCAGAGAAATCCCAGAGGCAGACCCTCTAACCAACCCGCAGTTTAAATCCAAAGTAATGCAAGACCTCCGCCTCAGAATAGGGGAAGTCAAAGAGAGATGTTCCCAAATCGGCCGTCCACTTCCAAGGCAGTAACACTGGAAGTGATTGAAGAAGAAGAAGAAGATGAAAGAGATCATACTCCACCTCCTCTACGAGATGAGGACATCTCGTGTTTTTTAAGTGGGGTAGGATGTAAGTTTCCTCCCTCCATCTTTTGAGGTTTACAGGTGTAAGAACCTCCCCTTCTGATCTTTTAATTATTCTTCTCTTTGAAATAAAAGAAAGATTCTATTTTACCCTGTTTTATCCTAGAGAGAGAAAATGTCTAGAGAGAGGTCATCAAAAATTGAGATATGTTTGGATATAAAAATCCTCCTAGTGTCTAAAATGGTTTCCCCTGAAACAGAAATTCAAAAAGAACTTTCCAATCTGCATTTGGAATTAATTGTAAATAAGAAAGGACCTTAGCCTAAGGGTCTAGATTTTGAGAAATTTTTGGATTATGGTCCAATTAAGGTTCCTATGGGCCAATAGGATCAATCCAAGTGTGGGGAGTAGATAAATCCAATTTATAAAAGAAAAATACCCAAAAATGAGTAAATGCCCACTTAAGATGAAGAGTTGATTAAGTACAAGGTTTATTAGTAAAAAACTATGAATATTACTTTTTTGATTCTTTGATCAAAGTAGAGGCCCCCAACCAATCAATTGGTTTGGTATGTTGATGAAGTCTCCAAGGAAGATTGAAGAGAGAGAGAAGCTCCAATCTCTTCAATTTGTAGAGGATTTTTAGAGGATAATAGAAAATATCACTATTTCAGTATAATACTGGCATGGTATAGTTCTCATATTTTTTTACAAAGGGCTAAGGATCTATTTATAGGTGAGGATTTTTAGAGGATAATAGAAAATATCACTATTTCAGTATAATACTGGCATGGTATAGTTCTCATATTTTTTTACAAAGGGCTAAGGATCTATTTATAGGTGAGGGAGGCCTCTAACCACGTCTAACTAGTTTCTAGAATTTTCCAGGTTCAGTTTGGCTGAATTTGGACAAGATTTGGACCTATTTTGGCTCCCTTTTGATTTGGTTTCATCTAGGAGAGAGGAGAGATAAAAATATCACAATATTTTTTAGTTTAAAACTCCACCACACATGTGAAATAGGCGCCTCCTTGAAGAGCCCCTTTCTCCTTACCAAGGTGTCAAAATTTTTCAAGTTCAGTTTGGCTGAATTTGGATAAGATTTGGACCTATTTTGGCTCCCTTTTGATTTGGTTTCATCTAGGAGAGAGGAGAGATAAAAATATCACATTTTTCTTGAGTTTAAAACTCCACCACACATGTGAAATAGACGCCTCCTTGAAGAGCCTCCTTCTCCTTACCAAGGTGTCAAAATTGAATCATTATACCCAAAATATCTCATTTTTTTTGTAATACTCATAGTTTTTTACTAATAAACCTTGTCCTTAGTCAACTCTTCATCTTATGTGAGCATTTACTCATTTTTGGGGGTTTTTCTTTTATAAATTGGATTTATCTCCTCAAAAATTTGGATTTTCCATAACTTGAACACCATTAATCCAAAATGAGTGGTTTATGGCTCTTTAGATCCCATTTTTCAAGCGCTTTCCAATGATAGGTCACATGATAGGGCTTTGAGAAACTTACAAACATGTTATCTATGTCCCCCCTTTTTTAGTATTCAAAAATGGGAATTGGGAGATTCCCAAATTCTCTAATATGGTGTTTAGGGTCCTTTATACTTATTTTCAATTAACTCCAAATGCACATTGGAAAGTTCTTTTTGAATTTCTGTTTCAGGGAAAACCATTTTAGACACTAGGAGAATTTTTATATCTAAAAATATCTCAATTTTGGATTATCTCTCTCTAGATATTTTCTCTCTCTAGGTCAAAACAACAGGGTAAAACAGAATCTTTATTTTATTTCAAAGAGGGAAATAATTACAAGATCGGAAGGGGAGGTTCTTACACCTGTAAAACCTCAAAAGGTGGAGGGAGGAATCTTACATCCTACCCCACTTAAAAAACATGAGATGTTCTCATCTTATAGGTGGAGTATGATCTCTTTTATCTTCTTCTTCTTCTTCAATCACTTCCAGCGTTATTGCCTTGGAAGTGGACGGCCGATTTGGGAACATCTCTCTTTGACTTCCCCTATTCTGAGGCGGAGGTCTTACATTACTTTGGATTGAAACTCTGGTTTGGTTAGAGGGGCTACCTCTAGGATTTCTGTGATTTTGGCGAAAAGAAACCTGATTACTCTGGAAGGAAGGAGCTGGAGTCTGGAATCTTGATTCCTTATTTTTCTACCCTGAAAACCTTGTTGCAAAAGGAGTTGCACAATCCATATTGTGATGTCCAAATCCTTGACAGTTATAGCATTTCACTCCCTTGTTCAAGGGTGGAACTTCTAAAGTTGAATTCCAAGGGATTGAGATCCGGGAAAAGGACATTTCTTCCATTTTGGAACTTCCCATATCGTGGGCTTGACCCTTATATCTCTTAGACGGTGGAAGGTTGGAATCACCTTTTGGAGCTAAAAACCTTTTGTGAAAGGTAATGGTACTGGCTTTGGCGGGACCTTGACATCAAAGGCCTTGGTGAAATCCTTCGCCATCCGCACTGCTTCGGCCATAGAAACTGGCTTGGCATTCTTCACTAGGATATTCAAAGGTTCGTTCAGTCCCCGAATGAGCCTGGCCATCAGCTGTTCTTCATCCAGCGGTGGCGAGAATTTGAGGAGGAGAGCGAACGCTTGGTGATATACTTCAATAGTTCTGCTCCCCTGGGTTAACTCTAAGAATTCATTCATCTTTGTTTCCAAAATGCCGGGAGGACAGAATCTCTTCCTTAAGTAAATTTTGAGATCATTCCATGTCTGAGTGTTTCGATCCACACGGTTTGTCTCGCAGTGGTTTCTCCATGCTACTTTGGCTGTTTTTACTATCTTTAGCCTTGCAAGAGTCATTTTGCTCTTCTCATTGTACCCGGTGACATCGAAGTACTCTTCCATTGCTTCGATCCACTTCTCCACAGTCTCGCCCAAGTTTTCCCCTTCACCCTTGAAAGGTCTAGGCTGCGAGATCTAGGAAGAGTTTTACGGACATCCAAGTTGAGCTCTTCCTCATCGAGTTGGGGGTTATCATTCCTACCACAACGACCTCGATTCATGATACTATCAATACAAAAAGTCTTGTTAAGTCCTTTTATTTACAATTCAAATCCGACTTTAGATCCAACTCATTCTGGGGTTCTTTAGATTGGTCGGCTCTCCACTGAATCATGGGATAAAGATCCCTTATATAGAACCCATTATTAGATAACAATTCATTCAGAACATATCATTCATATTCTTAACACAATAATGGTCCATGAGACCGAAAATTCCTTCTGAACATTCCTCCATGGAAGTTTTAGTTATGCAGGTTTTTAATTTGTCATCCCTTAACTAGATCCACTAGGTCAAGTGTTAACAGTAGCAATCTGTTAGCACAATCCACTAATCTTGTAGTGATTTGCTGAAGTCATTATCGTCATTCCAGTTACGAACATCATCACATGGACTCATCCCATTCATCCTCATTGTGGCTTTGCTCAGCTTATTAGATTTCAACCAAAATTCATGAATCATCATTTTTCAATCAAAATCCAAATCAACTCATCAGTTCTCAACCAGAATTTTAAAATCATATCAACCACATTCGAATTCATCATCTGGATAGCATTTATGCTTATAATTTCAAGTCTTAGATTTACTCATATATACTGCCAATAAAGAGCTGCAGTTATACTCTCGGTATATACGGGTAGTCACGGTCCTTGGAATTATAAGGTAAATACCATCATGTCTAGGCCTCAAGCAAGTCAGGGATTCCATATAATTGCGGAACTTCCATCTGAAGACCTAATTACCAATTTATGAATTTCAGTCTGAATATCAATTTGTATGAATTTCATCACACAATTCCAACCTTTTAATGATACTTCATAAATTTTTGACATTTTTGGCTTCTTAGTTGATTCACTTTAGTCAATTTGCTCTGATACCAGCTGAAAGATCCCTGCCCCCTCCGCGCAACGAATTTGGGGGTGCTAGCAGCGGAAGTAGCACTTCTTGCGCGGGTCAGGATCCTTCACTCGGGGCCTCGCCCCCATGGATATCCAGTCAAGAGACTAATCCCTTGGTTCTTCAAAAACCGAACCCGGAAAAACTTCCCCCTACCGGAAAGCACACGCGATTCCTCCAGGATATTTGTACTCTAACGTAGCCAGGGTCATTTTACTGACCAAACTGATCTGACCGAACTTGCGAGTCACTTGGTC
The DNA here is from genome assembly GCF_041138505.1 of Cibotium barometz. NCBI lineage: Eukaryota > Viridiplantae > Streptophyta > Polypodiopsida > Cyatheales > Cibotiaceae > Cibotium > Cibotium barometz. Next base: position 12,349,933 of record NC_141097.1, on the reverse strand, counting down.
AGATCAAGGAAGAAACTTGCACTTGGATAATAGAAACCAACGCTTTTTTCCCCATCAAGAGGCACAGCCGTTGATTCTTTTTCCACAGAACAATTACTATCCGGGATTTACTTCATCTATCGTACTATAAAAGAATTGAGTCTCATTTTACGGATCCATCCGTCCAACCTAACCCCATCCAGTCCCATGGGTTAGCCAACCGCCCATAGCCAACCGCCCAACCACTGTAGTGATGGGATCCAATTAGGAATTTGGTTAGGTTTTGTCCTGGGTACCAGGGAAAAGAGTTCCAAGGCCCCCTAGCCAGATATTCATGCAAATTTAACGCCAGTCACACCACTTACACAGCCAATATAAAATTGCCTTTTTTCACAGATTCAACTATCTTTAAAACAATCATTTAATGAAACCATAGTGTCACTGATCATAATCCTCCAAAATATCCGGTTGAATCCTTATTTCCAATCATTCCTTCATCGGTGTACCTATGGCATCATTGGCAACAAGAACGCTCACCACCTATCCCTCAGGGGCCTTTTCGATAGTTCCTAGCTCATAGTACCTGACAATATATTCACTTATAAAAATCTAGAGATGGAATCTCCGTTGAAGACCAGCAAGATCAACCAGCAGATCCATATAAAAGAGCCATGGACTCATCCGTTGAGGACCAGCAAGGTCAATCAACCAGATCCATGCCCGGTTTAGGAAAACAACTCTTACTCCTTGTTCCAATATCTTTCCCGACGCACGTGTGGGTATCTTCGGCGACCCAGAGCCCGAGCACCATATGGTCAGCACCCTCTAGGATCCTTCGTAGGTGACCTAGCGCTTCACTCATAGGCCGCTTCCTTGGTCCCTCATCCACCGTACCAGAAGCTCACCATTTAAATCGAACTGAGGCTGGTCAAGACCTCGGCCGACCTTGCTACCCGAGACGTCCTCCATTGACTCTCCGTCAGCTGTTGCAAATTTATCAGTTAGGTCACCACGACCTCATTCATAAGACGGTAAAAAATGCTTCCCCAGCATTTTTGACATAAAAGAGTCATTTAAAAACAGGTCATAAATAGAGTTCCTATAATGAACTCTCGTCTTTCACATTATCCCACATCCGTCCACATTACTTAATCCATATCCAATTCATATGTATATCCATTCTCATCCAATCATATCATTTTCCATCTCATCACATCTTTCCTCATTTATTCTCATCACATCTCATCCACTCGCATCAACCCATATTCACATCCCATAACACCTCATTCATTTCACATCTATCTCAATTTACATCACATCTCATCTCATTCATTCTTATCCCGATTCACATCACATCACATCTCATCCATTCACATCCCATATCATACATTTACATCCCGATTTGCATGACATCACATCTCATTCATTCACATCCCGATTCACATCACATCACATCTCATTCATTCACTCACATCGATATCACATCCTTTCACATACACATCCACATCCATTCTTCCACATACACAACCACATCCATTCTTCCACATACACATCCGCATCCATTCTTCCACATACACATCCACATCCATTCTTCTACATACACATCCACATCCATTCTTCCACATACACATCCACATTCATTCTTCCACATACACATCCACATTCATTCTCATCTTATCACATCCTATTTTTATCTTATCACATCCTATCACATCCCATACACATCTTATCACATCCATTCACATCTTATCACATCCATTCACATTCTATCACATCCCATACACATCTTATCACATCCATTCTCATCCTATCGCATCCCGTTTACATCTTATCACATCCCATACACATCTTATCGCATCCTATTTTCACCTTATCTCATCCATTCACATGCTATTCCCATTTAATAGATTTTTCTAGGTTGATCCCGACGATAATGGGACTTTTTCTAAATTTCTACCAATTTCTTGGCCTAATTAAAGGTTCTTTTTCTCGACGACTATTTTCATATTCATTCTCAATTTCTCAAATGAATTATATTCAATATTCCTCTTTTGAATAAAAGAATTCATGGGATTTACAGAAATCAATTCTACCCATATTTTTACTTTTGATAATTAATCATAAATTAAATTATACTAAAAATTCCTCTTCTTCTCATTTCATTTCTTGGATCTCAAATACCATGGGAATTCCTCTTTTTGCATTTAATTAATTGCATTCCAATGTCATGGGTATTCCTCTTTTATCATCAAATATTTCTCATAAGTAATTTCATCTAAAATAAAATACCCATTAATTCAATATGCTAGGAATTTCTCTTTTCCCATCTAAATGATGGAATTTTAAATGTCATAGGAATTTCTCTTTTAATATTTAAATATTTCTCATAGATAAAATAAATTTATTTAAATTTTATCTTTGAATTTAATTAAAATACTCATTAATTCCAATATACTAGAAATTTCTCTTTTCCCATCTAAATGATGGAATTCCAAATGTCATAGAAATTTCTCTTTTAACATTTAAATATTTCTCATAGATAAAATAAATTTATCTAAAATTTATCTTTAAATTTCATTAAAATACTCATTAATTCCAATATACTAGGAATTTCTCTTTTTCCATCTAAATGATGGAATTCCAAATGTCATAGGAATTCCTCTTTTAACATTTAAATATTTCTCATAGATAAAATAAATTTATCTAAATTCTATCTTTGAATTTAATTAAAATACTCATTAATTCCAATATACTAGGAATTTCTCTTTTTCCATCTAAATGATGGAATTCCAATATGGTGGGAATTCCTCTTTCATCATTTAAATTTATCTATACAAAAATATACATTTAACTAAAATCCTTCTTTAGTTTTTAAGTAAAATATACATTATTTTAGCATCCCAACTTTTCTCTTACTTCATTGGAATACATGGATTTCCATTGTCATGGTGGGGATTACTCTTTTAACATAAAAATGGATTACTAGAAACTCCTCTTTTTTCTAATTAACTATTTATGCATAAACATAAAAATTAAATTTTCCATGATTATAATGAGAATCATTCCCATTCAATTAATCTAGGATGATTATAATGAGAACCATTCAATTAATCTAGGATGATTAATCCTAGAATATGGTAGGAAGTCCTCTTTTCATATTATGAATGAAAATGATTTATGTGTTAATTTTTCAGAAATTTTACCATAGCTCCGCTGCTATTACTGATAATTCTCAATAATTTGAAAGCATAAAGTTTAGTAATATCTCTATGATTAGAATAACCATTAATTGGATCAATATCCAATTATGGACTTGATTCTTAATTTTTTCATAAATTAAGTAGCATAAAAGCATTAAAAAGCCACTTATTTGGCCTCTAATTTGACAAGCATGGAAATTCTTTTAGATTAGAGAATTGCTTCATGAGAAACTTCATTTGAATATAGAATAGATCATAGGAATGACCATTCTTTGGGGGAGAGAGAGACATGCTTTAAAAAAACATTTAATTTAAGCATAAATGAAAATTTATGTGTTTTATCACCACAATTCATTAAAGAACTTCAATTGTATTAAAAAGCCATTCAATTGAATGCTTCTCAAGCTTGAGAGAATATCACTATTTCAGTATAATACTGGCATGGTATAGTTCTCATATTTTTTTACAAAGGGCTAAGGATCTATTTATAGGTGAGGGAGGCCTCTAACCAAGTCCAACTAGTTTCTAGAATTTTCCAGGTTCAGTTTGGCTGAATTTGGACAAGATTTGGACCTAGTTTGGCTCCCTTTTGATTTGGTTTCATCTAGGAGAGAGGAGAGATAAAAATATCACAATATTTTTGAGTTTAAAACTCCACCACACATGTGAAATAGGCGCCTTCTTGAAGAGCCCCCTTCTCCTTACCAAGGTGTCAAAATTGAATCATTATACCCAAAATATCTCATTTTTTTAGTAATACTCATAGCTTTTTACTAATAAACCTTGTCCTTAGTCATAGCTTTTTACTAATAAACCTTGTCCTTAGTCATCTTATGTGAGCATTTACTCATTTTGGGGGGTTTTTCTTTGATAAATTGGATTTATCTCCTCCCCACACTTGGATTGATCCTATTCGCCCCCATAAGAACCTTAATTGGAGTATAATTCAAAAATTTCCAAAAATCTGGACCCTTAGGCTAAGGTCCTTTATACTTATTTTCAATTAATTCCAAATGCACATTGGAAAGTTCTTTTTGAATTTCTGTTTCAGGGAAAACCATTTTAGACATTAGGAGTATTTTTATATCTAAAAATATCTCAATTTTGGATTACCTCTCTCTAGACATTTTCTCTCTGTAGGTCAAAACAGGGTAAAACAGAATCTTTCTTTTATTTCAAAGAGAGGAATAATTACAAGATCAGAAAGGGAGGTTCTTACACCTGTACATCTCAAAAGCTGGAGGGAGGAATCTTACAACAAGGGGAGAGAGAGGAAGAGTGAAAGCCTAAAAATTGTACCCAATCTAGCATCAAGGGGGGGTGTTGAAATGAGTGATGCTAGAGTGCCAAGTCACCTAGCCAAGTTATCCCACATGAGCTATCATAGCTTTGTTGTACTCTCCTCATATAAAAGGAGGACATTTCAAGCATTGGAATACAAGCACAACATCTCAAGTCTTTTTATGAGTACAAGTTTCCATCTTGTAACCTAACAGAACTTGAGTCTAAACTTAATTAGCACACACTCATCACCATGAGTATTGTTCATTTTTATCCACCTTAGATTAGTGTTATCATTAGTGTAGGATTAGATTAGGATTAGGCTTGATTAGGTAGATGTTTTGCTAGTAGGAGAGCTTGATCCATGGATTTCAACATGTAATATGGGAAGGTACTTCACCATACCATCCTGCATAGACAATGGCACATTTCCAACATGGGAAATTGGATGAGCAGTATCATCCCCGGTTTCACAACAAAACTTGGCTTTTCAAGATTTTTCATATCCTTGAACCACTCGCTATGACTGGTCATGTGGTTCGAAGCACGTGAATCCACATGTCATACATCATCATTACATGCGGATACATCATTTTTCGACATAGCATTAAGCACATGCTCCATAACAAACAACCTTTAATTGTCCTCATTACTTTTGCTAGAGGGGATGCATAGTTATTTTGATGTACTTTTCCATTTCTCATGTCATTTTTCTTCTTATAGCAATCTTCTTATAAATGCCCAGCTTTGCCACAATAAAAACAATCTTGTGTATCATTTTTCTACCTTTGTGCCAATTTCCATGACCTCTTTGACTCCCCCTGCCTCTGAAATTGGCCTCTTTCACCTATGTGTTGTTGTTGTGATTCATGGGACTATTGTTGCGACCATAATTTGGATTAGCTATTTGGCCACCACCTTGGCCATGGTCTTGACCTTTACCTCATCTCATCTACCTGCACTTATATAGAAGGATTGTTGCTCCAAACTGCCTTTGTTTTGTGAAGATTGGTCTTCACCCAAACTCTTTTCTTCAATGCTCAACATTGACACCAAAGCTGTAAAGTTGGGAATATTCTCCTGAGTCTAAGAATAGACGTCTTGAATGCCTTGTATTGTGGCCCAAGACCATGTAGACATACTTTCACCTTATTATCATCATCAACAAAAACACCAATAGATGCAAGGGATTCCATAATGCCCTTGATCTTTAAGGCATAATCATTCACATACATGTTTTTCTTCTCCAAGGTATGAAGCTCAACTGAATCCTTCATGCCTTGGTGTTAGTTTCATACAACTTCACCAGGGTGTCCCATGCCTTCTTGGGTGACTTAGAATTTTGTATATGCCCAATCATGGTGTCATGTATGCTAATAGAAAGCTAATACGTGACTTTCCTTGCTCTTTGGTTCCAATCTTTGTATTCTTTTACATTTGCAGAGCAGTTGGATTAATAGGCTCAGGTATCTCTGGTGCCTCCTTATGTTCACCTTCAATGTAGTCCCACTAGCCTTTTCTCATCATCAGAAAATTTGTTAATCTAAACCTCCAAGCATGGAATTTATTCTTGTCAAGCGTCTCTGCAACAATCTAGTTAATTCCATCATTTGACATCTTGTCTACAACACAAACTCACCAAAAACAGCACTCTTGTTTGACTTGCACAAACTGTTGTATTCTTTGAACCAATACTATACTGCACCCAAACTGTCACAACTAGCGACCTCAATTTGCATAACTAGCGACCTCAATTTGCATACATACACCCAATAACACCTGAAAGACCTCTTTGTAGTACACACAGTGTCTGCACAACCAGATTTTGTTCTTGTAGTTCCAAAAATAGAGCCACGCAAAAAATCAAAACTTACTTACTGTGCACGCAAACACATACTAACTAAAAATGGAGGTCAAGACACGCCCCAAATGCAATTTTAGCCATAAAAATTTTATCCAAAGGACAACATAGTTGCCTACAGCTCTACTCCCATGAAGACAGCTCCTCAATTAGAGTCCGTTGGAGCTTGCAACAATAAGGGTGTAATAGCCAATGCAAAGGGGGAAGAGTAGGTTAAGCTCTTACCCTCTACAGCTTCGTGTGCTTCTCTTGCTTGCCACTCAACTCCTTAACATGAACCGGCTCTGATACCATGAAAAGATGTAGGAAGGAAGAGATCTTGAGCTCTTGTAAGTACACACACACTCACACAAACCCTAGAAGATTCACACAAGATGAGAGGCTCAAAATTTGTTCTTCTTCTTCACAACAAAAAGAGTTCTACCAAAGAGATAAGGAAAATACAACATAAGTACTTAAGTACTATGTATCTGTGGTCCATAATGTGAACATGCTAAGTGAGTGAGCTGGCAAGATAAGTATGCCATAACTCAGTGGTGGACTGGTATAATCAAGTTGTAGAATCACTGGCAAAGATCCATCATGTCAGCATCCTACCAAACACACTAGTGATTTAAGGGGCGGAAATGGTCTCCTAATCATATTATAAGTGTCAGCTTGTGTTGAGCTTGACATCTCAACAAAATAACCCCACAAGGTGCAGTGCGCATCAAAACCCTCAATGATGTCTAGATGGCTGGTTATTTCAATGGTAGAAAAATAAAATGCTACTACGGCCCACTCACGTAAAACACCTTGAGGGCCATTCACCTCAAGAAATAAGAGAAACATCAACATGATGAGATGAAAAAAATGGCACAACATGAAGCCACAGAACGGCAAGCGAAGCTTAGGGGCAAACAAATCATAGTAAACATGGCCCAAGTAGTTGACCTTGAGGAAGAGGATCGGGAAGTGAAACCTGCCAACCTCACAAAAACTAGCACTTGTTGATATGGGTGCTAGCTACAACTTAACGTCCTATGACACATGGCACTCTCTCGAGAGGCCAACCTCATCAAACACCCTTGTCCCCACTGTGACTATTGTTGCTTTGCATTTGATCTAATGTTTAGGTGTTGTTTTACAATTCTGTTCCACATTGGGAATAACCCCTTTGGGAGGCAAGTTCTATGTCATGCCTCTATAGGAAAAATGCACGACGAGGAGATCCTTATAGGACATGGATGGATGGGACCCAACTGGTTTCATATTGATTGGGATATAAGGATGACAACACTACAACTATTCTCAGGGCAAGTTACAGTCCTTTATGACAGATAAAGAGCTCGAGCCACCCAATTCCCCTCCATAAGGGGATCACTCCCTTTCACCAGCCACAATCACCTTGCTTCCTGACCAACATAGAACTTTGCCACTCAAAAAGAGGCATCTCCTTTGCCAACAGACCCAATCTACTCCAAGAGCCTCATCTGCACCAAGCTCCATAGTAACTCAAACCTTGCCAACTGAGTCCACTAACATTGCTAACTTTACTAACACCACTTACTATCAGAAAATACCATTCACCCCCGCCAACCCACTGGTTCTCACTGTTGGGTAGCTAAGAAGATCCTCCTTACCAGGGTTATTATGAGGGTGCTGAAACTCTATGGATTTTCCCCAAAGACCCAATCCCCTCACACCTTGGCAAAGCCCAAAGCTTCAACAAAACCAAAAACTTCTATTCCTCATCATGCTGGCCGAACCTCACACGCTAGCCTCCAATATGGCGGCCGCACGTCCACAAAATCACGAAGACCATCCTACAAAAACCCTCGCCATCTCAAAATGATTGTCACCACCCACCTCGTCATAAACCTGCACCTACTTTTACAAGTGGGTACCTAAACCTCTTCTCACTGCCCATAAGTTCTATGAAGGAAATCAAAAAATCTGGTTACTATGATTGTTGACGTACACCCCCTACTTCCAAGCTCCCAACAATGCAACAATTTCAATGGAGGCCAAAGTGAGCCCCAGTTGTTGCCACTAGCACTCTAATAGATAAGGGGAAAATAAAGATCCCAGAGGAAGCCAGGGCCACACAACCCCCCCCATTGTCTCTACTTTAGCTACCCCACTAGCCCTTATCATCCGACTCCCTCAGTGCACCCCTACTCAACCGCTTACCTTTCAAAACCCCCAACATACATTAGCTCCATCCTATGAAGCACTAATGCTTCCCAACAAGCTGTCAGCCTTTCCAACCCCCCAGCATACAATAGCTACATCCTATGAAGCACCAATGCTTCCCAATGAGTTGCCAACCTTACCCAAACCCAATTAGACCCACCTTCACGGCTATCGCCAATTGGGAAAGGAGTAGGGTAAAAACTTGTAAACGGGGTGGTGACCATGTAGTCTTACAACACAAAACCTGTTCACAGGGTGCTAAGAAAAAAACCTAAGCCCAAACGTACAGCCATTACCTCAAAAAGCCACGATCGTTCTCTTAGAAAAAGTATGGTTTCTCCCTCAGAAAGCCATGTTCATTCTCTCAGAAAGCCATAGCCGTTCTCTCAGAAAACATATGGCCATTCCTTTAGAAACCCAAGGCCATTCCCTCACAAAGCCATGGTCGTTCATTCCCAAAGCTAGGGCCATTCATTTGTAGAGCCACGGTCAGCCACGATCATTCCTTGGTCAAAGCCATGACCATTCACTTGTCCTACAGCCACAGCCATGCCTCTGTAAACCCACAACCGTACCTTTCTTAAGCCACAGTCGTTCCTCTGTGAAGCCACAGATGTACCTTCCTTGAAAAGCTATAAAAGGGCCCACCCCCATTCATTTCACTCACTTTTCTTCTTGCCCTTTAGCCAAACTATTGTAGTCCCCCCCCCCAATGTTTCACAACTTCATGCCTGCTTGCTCACCCCCATGGCTCTCATGGGCCGAGCCCGAGCATTCTAACTCATACTATGAAGTTATTGCTCATACTTTCCACAAAAGAAGAGGAGGCATGCTAGCCACCGCTTTGAGGAGTACGGGCCCAACTTTCACACGGGTGAAACACTCATGAAGCAGGTTGATGGTCATGCAATCCATAGCCTCCTGTGTGCCTCCTTTAATAGTTACAAATAGGTGGCTGAAGAAACACTATTTCAAAAAGGATGCCCATTTGTGAGCAACGGAAGAGAGAGCTCTCCAACCCACACCAGCAAAACCCGCTACAACTCCTTGATCTCCAATACCGCACCCTCCACTTAAACCTTCTACAAGATAATATCTTCATCGATGACCCCCTCTCCTCCCCACACTCTCCTACCTACTTTACAAACTCCGCTTCCCCTCCATCAACCTGCTTGTCACATTTTTTTCGAGAACCTGATTTCCTTTGCCAACCCACTACCCTCTTCACGCTTCCCATACACCCTATCGTAGCCAACCTCATCAATTGGGCCACGCTTCTAGAGTATGGGCATGCCACCGATGATGATGCCATTATTGGTCTTTCTATTCCACATGGCCTCTGCCCCTGTACCTGTACCCATATGACTCCTCTGAATCCCTCGTCATTCCTCGGGTTCCTAGAAAGGCTTGGCTGGTCGATAATCTTCTATGCCTACAAAGCTCTTTTCCACCTAGCCCTCCCACCTTAAACCCCCTATAGTCTTCTAGTCCTCTACCATCGCTGCCAACTATAATTCATAGCCACCACTAGCATTATGCAGTTTGATGAATCCCACATTGCCTTTCCATATGACATATTCATTGAAGAGTCACGGGAGGCTAAAAACTTCTTCTCCCAATGGCCGGCCCACAATCCCAATGAGGACGATGACAACAACAATGGCAGGGATGACACCAATGAACCACCTGTAGGAACCGATCCCCTCACCTCCCACTCTCCTCCTCATCACCCACCACATCCCCACTCCTAATCTGGCCCTAGTTCTCAACCCCCTCCCAACCCACCCCACACTGGTGCCCACCGACACTCCTTGGAACCCCCCACACCCCACACTGGTGCCCACCGACACTCCTTGGAACCCCCCACACTCCACACCAAAATCCTCTTATGCACCAGTTTCGCTCCTTCCACCTCACCACTTTACCCCTTTTTCCCTTTCTATCTATAACACCTTCTCATGTTCCCTCTCCACCTCCCTCACCCACATCACCATCACCCCTTCATCCCTCCATCTAGGATTGGGCCTGCCCGTACCCCCCAAAGATCTTCCCTCTAGATCAGCACGTCCAACTCCTTTCCTCTCTCGACACCTCCCTTGACACCACTGCCTCTTCCTCAGCTACTCCTCCACCTCCACCATATCTCGATGCCAACCTCCCTTCACCCACCCCCTTGTAGGAAGGAGAGATCCCACCCAACCCCCGCAGGAGCACGAAGAGGTGGATCCCCCCCTCGAACCACTCAACTAGTGTGATCCTTTGGACTGCACAGAGTTTGAGCATGCACCATCCAAATCCTACTCGGTCGATAACTCCATCAGGAACCCATCACCAAGCTCATGGACGACCTGGACATCCTTGTCCTTTAGCCCTACCTCGACTCCAAACACAACACCTAGAAGTGCCAACATCCACACCGCCAACATGGAGGTTATCTTAGGCCCCTCGCTGACACTCGGCCCATCACCTTTGAACTCATGAGTGCGCAGCCAAATTTGCGATGCCCATCCCTTCTCAAACCCTACATCTAGATGGAGTATTATGAGGCCCCTTGAGTAATCTAGATTAATCCCTCTTACTTCTCCATCCCACCGACGCTGGGCCTGGGACTTGTTCCAAATTGATCAAAAGGAGAACCCTAAATTACGCTTTAACTTTCCATGGTTCACTCCTCCTACATCCCAGAGCCCATGCACATCCAACATGCTCACTAAGATGCATGTATTCACTATCAGATATGATCAGGTTCCCGATCTAGCAATTATCGCCACCATACATTTTTTCAACCTTATCATCACACTTGTAGAGGCCTTTCCACAGTGGCACCACTACCATGAAGGAGCTCAAGGCCTCACCTTTGACCTCAACAAAGGCCCCACCTTGAAAGCAACTCTTTGGCTACTATGAGCACATCGAGTGGATGCTCACTTGGTATCTCCAAACATTCAAAGATATGATGGAGATGGCCTTTTGGACTAGCTATACAAAGCTTTTCACAGATCCCCCATATCAAAATTGTGGTATGATTTCTTCCAAACTTACTCCATCTACTACCGCTTCTCCTGCCAGCTCTAAGGATATACCTGAATTAGGGAGGAGCGTATGTTAACCACACTAGTTAATATTATTTTTAAGTGTGGGTATGCTTCATGTTTATGCAAATCGCGCTAACCGCTTCATGTAAAAGATATATGGGATGACCGAGCTTATGACTTGTGTAATGCCAGTCTCATGAGCATAAGCTTAGGTGTACATAGAGCTAGAAGAACCACCCCCCTAATATAGAATGGGCGGTTGGCCATTGTAAAAAGATATCTCATGTACATAAGTGACTTATGAAATATGAAAAGGGGTAATCCCATTGTCACACAATTGATTTTCTCTCTCTCTCTCTCTCTCTCTCTCTCTCTCTCTCTCTCTCTTGTGGCTATGGTGGTAAGCTTGTGTGCATCCATGCTTGGTTGCTTGATTATGTGTGTGTGCATGTAGGTGAGGTTCTCATTGCTTGCCTCTTCTTCTTCTACTTGCTCTCTCTCTCTCTCTCTCTCTCTCATCTTCACTCTTGTACACATGAAGGTATTAAGTAGGAGAGTTAAGCTCTCCATAGATCCTTCTCTCATTGCTCCTCACCTAGCTTGTGGAAATCTCAAATTACGTGACACAAGTGGTGGTGGAGTGAGTCTCTAATGACCTCACATCAAGGAGTGAACACTCATTAGGGTTGGCTAAATTCCAGTTCCCAAACCAACCCTTACATTTTATCCTTTCTGTTCTCTTCCCTCTCTCTTGTGCAAGGAAGCATATTCATTTTGGTGAACAATAACTATCCTATCTAGGGGTATAAAATCCCTCAGAAGTCTATACAATCTATGCCAAAGGAAGCAATAATCTAGAGTAAGGGAAGAGCATAATACTAGCTCTCGTATAACCCTAAGTAGTCTATACAATCTACGTTGAAGGATGCAATATTCTAAAGTAAGGGAAGAGCATAATACTAGCTCTTGTATAACTCTAAGTTGCATGAGTACCATTATCAATGTAGCATTCTCCCAGAATCTAGGAGTCAAACTACAGGGCCCTCACTTGCTAGCAGTACCATAAGTAGTGTCAGTTCCCTTGATTCGGGAAGAATTGGTCATCAGTACTAAGAGTACATAACACTAGATCTCGTACAACTTTAAGTTGCATGAGCACCATCGTCAATGTAACATTCTCCCAGAATCTAGAAGTTAAGCTACAATAATCATGGGCTCGCCCTCACTTGCCATAGTACCATAAGTAGTTTTGGTCCTCTTGGGTCAAGAAGAACCGGTTGTCTTAGTACAAAGAGTATAAAGGTGGATCAAAGTAGCTTGCAACTCTAGATCTCAAGAGAGTAAGTGCTTAAAGGAGTTGGAAATATGGTCCAACTCCTCGATGATCTTAGGTGCTATAATTTGATGATAGGGATCTGCTAAGCCATTTGAAAAAAAGAAGAAAATGTATAAGTTTCCATTCCTTTTTCTAATCTAGCCATCTAAACAATCATACTGAGACTAAATCTATGCTCTAATATGCACTTTTATCTCTCGAAGAATAATCTATGCTCTGATATAAGTTGTGAGGACCCCCACCCCTATATATAATAAAATACATCTTCCCAAGGTATGGTAACAATGCCTACATGTATCAGGTAGAAAGGCTCACCTGGGGGCATCATATATAATGGCCTAGTGTCTGACTAACTAACAATATACGTCTCGCATCTACTATAAAATCCTTATACTAGGAAATGTATATGATTCCTCCTACGCATGTCCCTTCATAATTCTCATAAGAGGCAGCTATGTATATCATATATAGCACACACAAACGTCTTAGTCCTCGATCATGAAGCACATAGCCTCTACACGTTTAGATTGACTACATCGTTTTATGGAGTCTATTTTCTTGCTCCACCCATTTTTTCTAAGCTTTTCAAATAGATTTTTGGTTTTGTTTAAAAAGCACTCATTAATTTGGGTCCACCTTACCACCCACTTTCCAGTGGTGTCTACTTTGACCAGATCTATAGGTATAGCATAGACCCCATCCAATCCTTGGGTCTAGCCTATCGTAGCCCTATCACTGGGCCTATGGACCCGATGTGAACTCACACACCCATAATTAATATTCCTGGTTCATTACTCACACCCAACTGAAGGAATAAAAAACAGTTCACCCCCACGATATACATTTCTTTTGAAAATTAACATTTAAGTTAAAAAAATTTATACATTAAAATGTAGTGAAAAACATACTTATTAAAAATAATTTTGAAAATCATATTGAAACTTTGGAATACCATTTGGATAAAACAATGCCACGTATATCCAAAATATCTCCTTGCACCGTGTCTCTGCTCTCCTCAAACTAGGAAGATATGTACCACACTGAGCCTGAGTACTCTAACTTGTGCAATTGTCCGGCCCATAAGTCTTGCATCCTAGATCAATAAGAGTCGATCTAATATAGCCATACCATTCCCAAGGCATAAAAACTCCACGTTATGACACACAACCTTGTAACCGATGTGTACTTTGGCCGAGTACACTCTATAGCCACCTTTGTCCTCACATCATGTGTATCAACACGTGTATCAACAGCACACCCATGCTAAGATGTTTTTTGTTTTTGTTTTTTGAGCCGGGGTCAGAGACAAGCATGCTCGTCTCTGAGACTCGAGCAGAGAAATGCCTTTGTCATTAGCTTTGCCATGCTAAGATGGGTCAAGGTCTTAGACAACCATCAACTTCAAAACTAATGGCCTCATATGGAAAGATTAACAATATGATCCCTTTCCCACCACATTCTTCTTTGCCCTCTGACCACCACAACAACACAAATTTTTCTCTCCAACTCTCACAAAGTGAAATTCCATCATATGGCACTACTGTTGAATCAACATTACCATCCATGGTTGAGCCCAAACCTTCTTGAATGTTTGGTACTATACCTTATCTCTCTAGAGAATGGCTACACCATTTGACAATGGTACGAACTGCATCAACTAGTTTGCTTGCATCTAAAGTTGGGAATGGTAGTGCAATGTCATAGTTGAAGCATTTGTAAATGCTCACAAAGTGTGGTTTTTACCAAGTGTCTCTCCATGGCACAAATCTTCCTTGTGGGTTGCGTATATCTTCCCTATAGCCACCATCACATTATTGATGTGATCAACTTGACACATTCTTTGTGAGAAA